>NC_141687.1:1755423893-1755978893 GCF_964263255.1 Lissotriton vulgaris
AGGTTCACAGGAGGAGAAATTGTTTGGTGCCTCGATGGCAAAGACCACGACAAGTCATTCCTGTCAGTACTACTGCAGTTAGGTGTGCTGGACTCAAAAGATGGGTGCACGCCAGTCACACTATTCATGTGCCAGATCCTGAAAATCTGCAGGAGTAGAGTGAAAGCACCACTGATTCCGACACTGAAGGTGAACAAGAAAGAGATCCAGATACTGAAGCTCGACTTGTTTGTCTACATCTGGAGATATCAAATACTAGCTCTGCATCAGAAGGAGAAAATGAAATCATTGAAATACCAAATATTGAAGATCAACCTGTAAGTCGAGATTTGGTAGAGACTGATACCAGCAAGGACACTAAGCAAAGTGGAAAGAAAGCTGGTAAATCGGAGAATATTGAAGGACAGTCTAAAAGCTCTGAAAGCAGAAACCGAAATCTCGAAACTGGAGAAAAGGAAATAACTCACGATGAGGATGAGCTTCCAGGTACCAGCTATGGAGAAGTTCAGAGTGAAAGAACTGACCAAAGACAATTTAAATTCCGTAAAATAATCAGATCCTGTGAAATTCATTATAAATGAAACTATAGAAAGGTCTGAAACAGAGACCGATGACAGTGATGATGAAACTGAATTGAGGAGAAGTTCAAGAAAATGAACTTGGAGAGTGGAGCGAAACACCACTGAACCTGAAATAAAAAGAGTAAGAAAACGAGATAATTGGCCTAAAGAAACTGATGGATTGAAAATTAAACTGGTTAATAAAGCAAAAGTGCAAGAGGATCAAATAACTGAAATAACCAGTCAAAAGGAGTTGTTGGGAAAGAAAATAGAAGTTGTGCAAAGGCCAAAAAGAGTGATAAGACCAAATCAAAAGTACAAATCACCTGAGTGGACCTACATGGTGCTGCCTCCAATAAGAGAATTAAACAGCAGCCAAGAGAACTTATATAGTCAAGGTGTTGAAAAAGAAAGTGAGTAAACTGTAACATAAAGAAAATAAAAGGATTGCCTAAATGTAACAGTGAAAAGAAAGATATATATATATTGTTGCGTGTTTATCTAGGTTCCTGATCGATACTGTGACCTTATGCCCCTATTCGGCTATAAATCCATTTATTCCTTATATTGGCATAACCGTTCAAGTGCGATTTTCAGAAAAGTCATCTCTGGCCTCACACGAACAGAGCCACATTCCAGCATAGCTCTCTGCCACTTCCTTTGCGACCAATTAGTGCAATGACAGAGCAGAAGTCACTATCTGATATTCCTAGATTAACACTCCGAGTTCTTCAACAAGATAAAAACTCAGTGTTAGAACCGGCTGTCCCCAGTTGGCAGAGGTATACACTTCTGACAAACAGGGACACTCCTTTTCTAGTCAGGGCAAGGGGATCACACCCTTCGATAACCCCTGCTCACCCCCTTGGTAGCTTGGCAGAGCAGAACAGGCTTATCTCAGAGGCTGTGTGTTAAGCAATTATGACCACATACAGTAATACAGTGAATACACTACAAATGGACACGACACCGTAGTATTATAAAAATAAGTATTTTTATATAAGACTTAGCACAAGACCAAATAACGGCAAAACTGTACACAATCGGAATAAATACGTTCGGGAAGGAAAAAGGATAGTTCAAAGGTAGTTTCTTCTTTAGCACAAAAGTCTTTTAGTATCAAGCAAATCTTCTTCTTGGAAACACAGTTCTTAGCAACAGGGTAACTCACACGGGAGCTACACAACGTCGAGGCAAAGTTAATCCACAGGTATGGCGGCGACCGCGAGGAGCGCTGCGTCGGGCCTGGAGTCACACGGACCCCCAACAACACAGTACCTTAGGAAAATGAAGCACACGATGATCCGCGGCGTCGAGCAATCCGGCGTCGCGTCTTCGGTGTCGATCAGGCCTCAGCAGGCGTTGTCGATGATGCAGTTGCACAGAGTGAGCAGCGCTCACGGCGTCGAAGGGCACTCGGTTGATGCAATCAGCAGCGGGGCAGACACGAGGTCCTCTGGAGTTAGAGCCGTACTCCTACTCACTGGCGTTGCTGCTGGCGTCGGTTGGGCCCAGCGTCCGGTCGTCGTGATGCTGTTCTTTTCAGAGGTGCTGGATTCAAACTTCCAGCGGATAGCACTTTTTAGCAGGTGAAGTCTTTTGGCCCTGTGACTTCGGCAGGAGACTGGCACTCTTCCAGTCCTTGGAGATTTTCTTAGCAAGCGTGAGAGTACACACAAAGTTCCTCTCTCCTGGTTCCTTGGCAAAAATAAAGAAGCACTGCAGGATTCCCCCAACAACAGCACACTGGCAGAAGGGGTAAGCAGTCCTTTAGATCAGCAGGCTTCTTGTCCTTGGTTACAGGGTTCCTTGTCAGAAGTGATCTCATTTCCTAGTTCAGGGGTCCTCCTCTTATACCCCTTTTCGTCTTTGATCCCTTTGTCTATGCCGGGGATTTCCCAACATCCTGGGTCTGTGGTGGGTGGAGCTAGGCAGTAGCACCTGGCCTATTCATTGAGTCGGGCCGGGTCCTCAGACGCCCCGCAGGAGGTGGAGCCAGCATTGACACCGGCAGGAGCAGAGCTATCGTCCTCCTGGCAGGAGGTGGGGCTAGGATCATCCATGGCAGGTACAGAGCCATCAGTCGCTCGGCAGGAGGTGGAGCCAGCATTGTATCAGGCAAGGCAGGCTATCAACAACTACTCTCCCCCTACTCTCAACGTAATGTCCCACTCATCCCACACTGACTCATCCAGACCTCTTGGAGCCACCCAGCTCCTGTCACACACACACAAGACCAGCAGAGACCAGATATGGTTAGACAAGAAAATAGACACTTTCTAAAAGTGCTATTTTCGAACCCAGAGTCCAAAAACCATCCACACCAAAGGATGCGTAATTAAACCCCGAGTTCAGGGATACCAAACTCGACATTGCACCATGCTCCCCGAGCCAGCTAGGATCATAGCGTTAATAATCCCGGCGGCCCATTCTATCCAACGGAGAGCAGGCTACCTCGCAATAGTGAAGCCCTAAGATGGCGGCACTTCACTATCAGGACATGCCAACTTGGTCAGGCTTGTCCTACCTTACACTTACAATGCACCCTGCCCATGGGCCTACCATAGGGGTGACTAACATGAAGTTAAGGGAAGGTTGGAGGGGCTGGCAAGTAGGTATACCTGCGCAGCCTGCGTGACAGTACAAGACTGCACGTGGGTCTCGCAATGACCGACCCGTAGACATTCTTTTACGAGGCCGCTCCTGTGGGTGGCACAACACGTGCTGCAAGCCCACGAGCGGCATTTGCATTTACAAGCCCTGGCACTCCTGGTGCACTAGACTAGGGACTGACAGTAAACCAAATAAGCCAAACATGGATACATTAGATACATCATTTTAACATCGGGAGCACTTGCGCTATGGCACTGATCAGTAGTGACACGGCGCCCAAAGCATATACCAGCAAAACATCGTAAAACAGTAGAGGCAAACAGAAAAAATGGAGGAGAGACTCAAGCCAATGATGTCAGGTCTAACACGTGTCCCCTCCAGCTGAAATGTGGGGAGAACTACCCTTAACCTAGGGAGTCCTCATCACTAAGGCGGAAAAATCTGGACAGACCATCAGCATTGGCGTGATCTGTACCAGGGCGGTGTTCCACCGTAAAGTCCATCCCCTGTAGAGCAATGGACCACCTCAACAGTTTCGGATTTTCACCCCTCATTTGCATTAACCATCTGAGGGGCCGGTGGTCTGTCTGAACCCGGAAGTGAGTCCCAAACAGGTAGGGTCTTAGCTTCTTCAGCGCCCAGACCACAGCAAATGCTTCTCTCTCTATCGCACTCCACCTCGTTTCCCTGGGAAGTAACCTCCTACTGATGAAGGCTACCGGCAAGTCTCGGCCCTCTTCATTCACCTGAGCTAGAACAGCCCCCACGCTATGCTCTGAAGCGTCCGTCTGAACAATGAATTCTCTCGAAAAGTCGGGTGCTTGGAGTATAGGTGCTGTGCACATTGCAGCTTTCAGGGTGTCAAAGGCCGTTTGACAGGCATCAGTCCAGATCACGTTTCGTGGCTGCTTCCTGGAAGTCAGCTAAGTCAAGGGGTGCACGATGTTGCCGTAATCCTTGACAAACCTCCTGTAATAACCTGTGAGTCCTAAGAAGGCTCTCACCTGTGTTTGGGTTTTGGGCGGTGCCCAAGCCAGGATGGTATCAATCTTGGGTTGCAGGGGGGCAACCTTGCCGCTCCCTACTTGGTGCCCCAAGTACACCACAGAACCCTGCCCAATCTGGCACTTACTGGCCTTGATTGTGAGGCCTGCTCCGCGCAGGGCCAACAACACTTCCTGGAGGTGGCGCAAGTGTTCCTCCCAGCTGGCGCTGAACACTGCGATGTCGTCCAGGTAGGCGGCACTGAAGTCCTCCAGTCCAGCCAAGACCTGGTTGACCAACCTCTGGAAGGTGGCAGGGGCATTCTTCATCCCAAAGGGCATCACCCGGAACTGGTATAGCCCATCTGGTGTGGAGAATGCTGACCTCTCTTTTGCCCCATCAGTCAAGGCGATCTGCCAGTACCCAGACGTTAAGTCGAACGTACTAAGGTACCGGGCAGCCCCCAACCGATCGATGAGCTCATCCGCTCTGGGGATGGGGTGCGCGTCAGTCTTCGTGACCGAATTGAGCCCTCGGTAGTCCACGCAGAACCGGAGTTCTGGTGAAGCACCAGGCGCCGCAGCCTTTGGGACCAAGACCACTGGGCTGGCCCAAGGACTGCTAGAGGACTCAATCACCCCTAACGCGAACATTTTGGAGACCTCCTCCTTAATGTACGCTCGGACCTTGTCAGTCACCCTGTAAGCCTTGTGCTTCACAGGAGGGCTGTCTCCGGTGTCAACGTCATGGACACACCAATGCGTGACACCCGGAACCAAGGAAAACAGATCCGGGAATTGTCCCAACAGGTGGCGACAATCCTGTTTCTGCTCAAGGGTCAGTGTGTCAGAGAGGACCACACCATCCACTGACCCGTCTTGCTCTTTAGCACACAGGAGGTCAGGAAGAGGCTCACTCTCCTCCTCCGTCCCATCATCTGTAGCTAGGAGCATGCCCACTTCGGACCTTTCTAAGTGGGGCTTCAAACGGTTGACATGCAGGACCCGCAAGGGGTTCCTGGGAGATTTCAAGTCCACCAAGTAGGTGACATCGCTCTTCTTCTCCACAACCTTAAACGGTCCAGTCCACCTGTCCTTGAGCGCACAAGGTTCCACAGGGGACATGACCCACACTTCCTGACCAGGCTGAAGCTCTACCAGAGTGGCATTCCGGTCGTACCATCGCTTCATCTCCTCCTGGCTGGCCTCCAGATTTGCCTGAGCAAGTTCTCTGAAGCGCCGAGTCTGGTTCCGAAAGGCCGGCATGTAGCTGTATACATCCTGGGGAGGTTTCCTGGGAGATTGCTCCCAGCCTTCCTTGACCAGACTCAGAGGTCCTCTTACCGGGTGACCGTATAAGAGCTCAAAGGGGCTGAACCCTAGAGACTTCTGCGGCACCTCACGGTAAGCAAACAACAGGCATGGCAAGAGGACGTCCCATTTCCGCCTCATTGGTTCTTCAAGACCCATAATCATGCCTTTCAGGGTCCGGTTGAATCTCTCAACCAGCCCATTTCCTTGAGGGTGGTAAGGAGTGGTGAACCTGTAGGTTACCCCACACTCCTTCCACAGAGACTTCATATAGTTCGAAATGAAGTTGGTGCCTCGGTCGGACACCACCTCTCTGGGGAACCCCATCCGGGAGAAAACACCCATCAGTGCCCGTCCCACCACGGGGGCCGTCACTGTCCTGAGAGGGATGGCTTCCGGGTACCTTGTGGCATGGTCCACCAAGACCAGGATGAACCTGTTGCCCACGGCTGTCTTGGGGTCCAGGGGCCCAACAATGTCAATACCCACCCGGTCAAAGGGGGTGCTGACCACCGGAAAAGGTTGGAGGGGAGCCTTCTGCTTCCTTCCGCTTTTCCCACTTGCCTGGCAAGTGCGACAAGTCTTGCAATGGATGTCTACATCCCTACGCATCTGAGGCCAATAAAAATGGGTGACAAGCCTGTCATAGGTCTTGTCCTGCCCCAGATGTCCAGCTAACGGTACGTCATGAGCCAAACCCAGTAGGAAGGCTCTGAAGCGCTGGGGGACCACAAGCACACGGGCTGACCGAGGTTCAGCAGCCTTAGGCTCGCTATACAGGAGGTCGTTCTCCCAGTACACAAAATGTGACCCTGACTGATCACCTGAGGATTGGGCTGAGGCCTGCTGCCTCATGCCCACAAGAGAAGGGCACTCCTTCTGTTCCGCACAGAATTCCTCCCTGGAGGGACCACCGTCCTGCTGCCAATGGGTCAGCTCGGGCAGATCTCCCAGTTCGGCAATTTGTTCCCCTGTGGGCTCCAGGGCATCCCCCTCAGGGTCTACCTCCTTCTGGACCACGGGAACAACGGGGGCCGGTTTCCCGCGCCTCCTGCCTCTTCTCTTCACAGCTGGGTCCTGGGCCGTACTTTCAGGCTCCGGGACCCCATCAACACCCTTACTCGCTGTCATGGATCGAGTGGTTGCACACACCCACTCTGGTACACCCAACATTTTCAAGTGCGCCGCTCTGTCCACCTTAGCCCAAGGTGAGTCTTCTAAATCATTGCCCAGGAGACAATCGACAGGCATGGCGGGCCTCACAGCAACCTGAAGAGTACCTGAAACTCCCCCCCCATTCAAAGGAAACCTGAGCCACCTCACACTCTTTCTGGGAGTTATCGGCAGCTATCGCGGGGTAGAATGCGTGGGGAACCACCTGCTCTCTGGACACCAAGTGACACTTGACAGCTGTCACACTCGCTCCGGTGTCTCTGAGGGCTTCCACTCTATGGCCATTAATGGTCACCCACTGCCTATATTTACTAGTGTTACTAGGCAGAGGGGGTGGAGGGACCATTTGCATGTCTCCTAGCGAGACCAGGGACATTTCTGCGGGACCCCTCCCACCATGGACAACCATCTCTTCCCCTCCCAAGGCTACACTGGCCAACTGACGAGGGGGTGCACGCGGCGGTGCATTCGAATCCTTTTTGGGACACTGGGGGTCATAAAACCGGTGTCCCACCTGCCCACAACCGTAGCAGGTTAGGGGGCCCCTATGAACAGGTTTACCCGTCGGGGCCCCTGACTTCTTCTCAGGGGGAGGCTGGGAACTTTTCCCTTGGTTCCCTTGGGGATTACTTTGGGGCCCTTTCTGAGACTCCTTCTGTTTACCCTTGTCCCCCCCACTCTTCTGCTGGGGACCCTGCCCACCTTTGGCTGAGTCTCCCACTGGACCCTTGTGGACCCTGGTACTGACCCAGCGGTCCGCCTCTTCAGCAAGTTTTCTAGGGTTAGATATCTTGCTATCAATCAGGTGCTGGCGCAGCTCTGGAAAACAGTTATTAGACAAGTGCTCCCACGCAAACAAATCATAAAGAGCTTCATAACTTTCCACTTTGCTGCCCTTTACCCAACCATCCATGGCTCTGCAAAAATAAGACACATATTCAACCCACGTCGTACCAGGCAACTTCTTACATTCTCTAAAAGCTTGTCTGTACTGCTCGGGGGTTAAACCATATCGCAACATTAAAGCATCTTTCATATGAGCATACGACATCCTATCTGCAACAGGCATGTCTAACAGGGTATCTCTTCCCTCATTCACAAAGCGACCCCACAACCCCGCTCCCCAATTCTTCTCAGGGACCTGGTGGGCCAACAATGCTAACTCATATGCTTTAAACCATTGACCAATATCTTCATTCTTATTGTAATCTTTGATCACATCTTTTGGGAAGTAAAACTTACTTTCTGCAGGCTCGGATGGAATGCTGCCACCAGAGGGGTTCAACTCTAACTTTTTAGCTTGGATATCCAGTTCCCTCAACCTGGCTTCACGCTCCAAAGCTAACTTCTCTCGTTCAAACTCTAACTTTTTGATCTCTAAATCAGCCTCCCTTCTACCTCTCGCATTTTCTAACTCCAACTGCCCATTTATCTTTAGCCTTGCCATCTCCATGTTGTAAGTTCGCTCTTTCGCCCTTTCTTCTCTTTCTTCAGGGGAAAGACCTTTGGAGGAAACACTGCTTCCGGGAGAGGGCACAGGTCCATTCACTGGCACCTCCTCATCCCCTTCCTCTGTGGGTACCACCACCGCATCAGAGGGATTTCTGGACTCCCACCAGGCCTGCAATGCTTTATAAAAATCATCTTTTCTCGAGAGGCCGGTGGTAGGAACTTGAAACTGGTCGCAAAAGTGTTTCAGCTCATCTTTCTTGTATTTCTTTAGCTTACTCCTCTCGAACTCCTCCACAACAACGATAGCAGGGGCAGTGACTTCGTTGTCACTCATGGTTAAAACTGGCAGTGTTCAGAAAATCAAGTTTCAGGAAAGCGGAGAACAAAAAATAGGATCCTTCCGAATCAGATTGTGACTGCGTTATGGTCTGCTTTCACTACGTAGCGCACACTAATCACTGTACATGGGTCATAAATGCAAGGTCCAAATCCTCACCGCTGCATCCAATGTTAGAACCGGCTGTCCCCAGTTGGCAGAGGTATACACTTCTGACAAACAGGGACACTCCTTTTCTAGTCAGGGCAAGGGGATCACACCCTTCGATAACCCCTGCTCACCCCCTTGGTAGCTTGGCAGAGCAGAACAGGCTTATCTCAGAGGCTGTGTGTTAAGCAATTATGACCACATACAGTAATACAGTGAATACACTACAAATGGACACGACACCGTAGTATTATAAAAATAAGTATTTTTATATAAGACTTAGCACAAGACCAAATAACAGCAAAACTGTACACAATCGGAATAAATACGTTCAGGAAGGAAAAAGGATAGTTCAAAGGTAGTTTCTTCTTTAGCACAAAAGTCTTTTAGTATCAAGCAAATCTTCTTCTTGGAAACACAGTTCTTAGCAACAGGGTAACTCACACGGGAGCTACACAACGTCGAGGCAAAGTTAATCCACAGGTATGGCGGCGACCGCGAGGAGCGCTGCGTCGGGCCTGGAGTCACACGGACCCCCAACAACACAGTACCTTAGGAAAATGAAGCACACGATGATCCGCGGCGTCGAGCAATCCGGCGTCGCGTCTTCGGTGTCGATCAGGCCTCAGCAGGCGTTGTCGATGATGCAGTTGCACAGAGTGAGCAGCGCTCACGGCGTCGAAGGGCACTCGGTTGATGCAATCAGCAGCGGGGCAGACACGAGGTCCTTTGGAGTTAGAGCCGTACTCCTACTCACTGGCGTTGCTGCTGGCGTCGGTTGGGCCCAGCGTCCGGTCGTCGTGATGCTGTTCTTTTCAGAGGTGCTGGATTCAAACTTCCAGCGGATAGCACTTTTTAGCAGGTGAAGTCTTTTGGCCCTGTGACTTCGGCAGGAGACTGGCACTCTTCCAGTCCTTGGAGATTTTCTTAGCAAGCGTGAGAGTACACACAAAGTTCCTCTCTCCTGGTTCCTTGGCAAAAATAAAGAAGCACTGCAGGATTCCCCCAACAACAGCACACTGGCAGAAGGGGTAAGCAGTCCTTTAGATCAGCAGGCTTCTTGTCCTTGGTTACAGGGTTCCTTGTCAGAAGTGATCTCATTTCCTAGTTCAGGGGTCCTCCTCTTATACCCCTTTTCGTCTTTGATCCCTTTGTCTATGCCGGGGATTTCCCAACATCCTGGGTCTGTGGTGGGTGGAGCTAGGCAGTAGCACCTGGCCTATTCATTGAGTCGGGCCGGGTCCTCAGACGCCCCGCAGGAGGTGGAGCCAGCATTGACACCGGCAGGAGCAGAGCTATCGTCCTCCTGGCAGGAGGTGGGGCTAGGATCGTCCATGGCAGGTACAGAGCCATCAGTCACTCGGCAGGAGGTGGAGCCAGCATTGTATCAGGCAAGGCCGGCTATCAACAACTACTCTCCCCCTACTCTCAACGTAATGTCCCACTCATCCCACACTGACTCATCCAGACCTCTTGGAGCCACCCAGCTCCTGTCACACACACACAAGACCAGCAGAGACCAGATATGGTTAGACAAGAAAATAGACACTTTCTAAAAGTGCTATTTTCGAACCCAGAGTCCAAAAACCATCCACACCAAAGGATGCCTAATTAAACCCCGAGTTCAGGGATACCAAACTCGACATTGCACCATGCTCCCCGAGCCAGCTAGGATCATAGCGTTAATAATCCCGGCGGCCCATTCTATCCAACGGAGAGCAGGCTACCTCGCAATAGTGAAGCCCTAAGATGGCGGCACTTCACTATCAGGACATGCCAACTTGGTCAGGCTTGTCCTACCTTACACTTACAATGCACCCTGCCCATGGGCCTACCATAGGGGTGACTAACATGAAGTTAAGGGAAGGTTGGAGGGGCTGGCAAGTAGGTATACCTGCGCAGCCTGCGTGACAGTACAAGACTGCACGTGGGTCTCGCAATGACCGACCCGTAGACATTCTTTTACGAGGCCGCTCCTGTGGGTGGCACAACACGTGCTGCAAGCCCACGAGCGGCATTTGCATTTACAAGCCCTGGCACTCCTGGTGCACTAGACTAGGGACTGACAGTAAACCAAATAAGCCAAACATGGATACATTAGATACATCATTTTAACATCGGGAGCACTTGCGCTATGGCACTGATCAGCAGTGACACGGCGCCCAAAGCATATACCAGCAAAACATCGTAAAACAGTAGAGGCAAACAGAAAAAATGGAGGAGAGACTCAAGCCAATGATGTCAGGTCTAACACTCAGCAAACCTGGAAATCCCTGCTTACTGTGTTTTGATTAGTAATGGAACTCTAATGAGCAACTGATAACTATCACTTCCGAGTGACATCTTTAATTGACGTCTTATGTCCAGCAAACTTGCGTCAAACCCGGCACCTGTCAGGTATAAATATTACCAACGTTGCCTTAAGCAATGAGCTACTGTTGCTGATGCTAGCTGCCTGCAAGACCCCGTGTTGGTGAATCTAGCACTCTGTCGCTGCAGCCTGCTGTCCCTGTGGTGGTGAAGCTACTGATACCATTATCGCTGCTAAAGCGCGAACTATGGTGCAGTACGCTTAGGAGCTGAACAGCCGTCCCTCTGCGAAGACATCCAGCAGATTCCAGCTGCCCGCGGACGCTGTCCCCCCTCCTTCCTCGACGCGCTGAAGAGACCCGCTGCCTTTCTCGTGCAGAGAAATCCAGCTCCGGCGTTTCCGGTCTACCCTCGCGGGTGACTGGGATATCGAGAGTGACCCCTGAAGGAGATACCAATCCTCCATCATTCTATTCAGAGGTATGGTGTTGACTAAACCCTTAGACGAGAATTCTTGAAAGTAAACCTTGGCAAAACCAACTTAACTTAAAGCTACTTACTTACTCCCCTTCCACGTGTTAGGCTTAGGTCAGGCACACTGGGGTAGGCTTAGTTAGAAGCACCAGTTGAGTATGTTAGCCTAATGTATATATGACTGTATATATGTTTTATTACTTTTAAACCATTGTATGGCTAAGAAACCATATCAATGCTTTTACAGTTCTATTTCGCAATCCTTATCTTACTGTACGTACTTTTTATAATAACAAGTCTTGCAATTGTGGCAATACATTTCTCTTGTACGAGAAGAAAGACTGTTCAATAAATGTTAACCCTTTATTGACAAACGCCCGTCTCTCTATTCTCTACATCTCGTGAAAGTAAACTGCACTAGACTGACTGAGTGAAATACATGTCTATTGTTTCACACAACCCTAGAGATTGACTCTTGATCGGAGGAGCAAAGTTGTCATGTTGCACGGTTGTTGGAAAGCTGAATCCCTTCTTGTCTGTGCCAAGGAAGCTGATCACTTCCTATGCAGAGAAGAAAGTTTCCAGTGACCTCTGAGCTAGTTGGTAACACAACCCAATTAAGTTTAGCATAGTCAGTGGAGGCCTGGAATATCCGCAGTTCCACGTCGATACTACTGTTTATGTTATTCCAATGCGCAGGGCCTAGTGGGAAACTAGGAACTACACTACATGGCGCCCAACGTTTGGTAAGGCGATAAACTAACGCAAGACAGTTAGAGTAACTCAGTCGTGCATATTTCACACAGTCCCCTTTCTCCCGTAAATACTCCAATAGACGTCTGGAGTGGGTGAAAGGTTAAAATCCGCCCGACCTTAGTAGGAAGAGATTCCTATGTAAAGCTCTGGTTTATTCAACGTTGAAGGATACAGTGTTCCAAAATATTGTGCACCTAATCTTTGTCTCCTTGGAGACCTACTCTGCAAACCTTGCATTTTTACAATGCCAGAAAATAACGGAACCACTGGGGGCGCAGCAGATGCGACTCAGCAAGGTCCCGAACACACAGACCCGGATGCTATTATCATCCCGGTCCACTTAAGAAGATCTATAACGTTAAAACTTATAGAGAACGGACTGACACCACAAGGTGGTACAGTCATTTTCGTGATAGAGGCTCACGAGTACCGGCAGACAGAGGTATTCTATTCATGGATAAACTTTCCAGCGGTAAACGCTATAACAAAAGAGTTTCACTATTACAAAATAGAGAAACCTCCGGAAGAGTACGCTCCTTCCGAGGAGATTGAAATTCCACTTAAATTTCAAGAGCATCTGCTCTGGTTTAATGGCGCCCTAAAACATACTGATCACATTACCAGGCTCGGTCCACTAGGTAGACCAGGAGCAACGTGGCCGGTTCTAGCCAGCTACACACCACATCCTGACATTGTAAAAATGTCTAGAGAGGAGCTGTTAGTACAGCTAAACACATTAATAAAAATACATAGGCAATTAGTCCAATATGTAATGCGGACTGCAACAGTCCAGCCAGCTGTTAATACACCACAGCTGACCCCTCATCAGGGGAACACTAATAAAATTACACCACAGAACATACAGTCATGTCTTGGTAAAACACCCGTAAAACGGGAACAAATTCCTTTCTGGTTAGCACAGAAAATCACTCAAATAGAGGCAGTATTTCCTGATACTACCCCTATTGAGAAACACAGAATCTTGACCATCTGCCTTCGTATGGGAATCGCACCACACGTGGAGGACTGCGACACTTGGGGTACAGTCTTTGCTTCCATTTACACAAAAACACACGGTGTTCCGTCTATGGCGGTAATACCAGAAGTGCTAAAACAGATTCAAAATGAATTCGGTCCAGAGCCCGCTTTAAATCTAGGTATGAAATTACTGAAAGACTTCAAGCAGGTCTCGGCTATATTATTAGCCAACATAAGAGGAGAAGCAGCATCTGTGGCGATCCGCCAGAAGTTGAAGGAAACAGATATAAAAGATCCTGTTGAGCTTGCCAAAATCATAGAAAAATGCTATGAAGAATTAGGTAGAGACAGCTTGGGTGGGAAACTGGTAAAGCCCCAACTGCTCGAAAATCCAGAAAAATTATTTATTAAAAATAATTTAAACACTCCTAAAAAGAGCTGGGATGGAAATAAACAATCCACTCCCAAGGAAAAAGTTTTCCAGTCCAGAGGAAGGTCTCCTCGACGGAGGGAAAGAACTCCGACTCGAGAACGCCAGTCTCCCCAGAGGGAGCCCTCTGAGAAAAGATATAACCTTAGAAATAGGGATAATCTGAAAAAACCTGATAGATATCAAAGTATTGATACACGTCCCTCTCGATCTTTTCCACAGAATTCGGAAAGAAGAGGACGGTCAGACCCAGGAGAGCACACCAAGTCCAAAGACAAGGAACCTGCTCAAAATAAGAAATCTCAATTTCAGAAAAAGAAGGTAGCCAGTATTAGAGTTATCAACCATGCCGAGAATACTGAGGACACAGTTGAAAAACGGGGAGTGGGCATTGACAATGTTGGACAGTGCAGCAGAAATCAGTATAGCGCGCAAAATCTTGATGAGTCATCTGGAGACAGTGAACACGAATGAATACATTCAGGTTGAAACTGCCGACGCCAGACTTAGCGAGCCCCATAAAATATACGAAATAACATTGCGTATAGAGGGTGATAAGACTAGGAAAATTAAGGGTCTATTTTGGGATAAGCTCTCAAAAGGCTATGATATTCTGTTAGCTGAAAAAGATTGGCCCCCAGAGTTTGTCAGGGAGTGCCCTCGTGGCGAAGAAGTGATTATGCCTGCCTTCTCGAATCACATTCCGATTCACAAAAAATACACATATGCAAGGAAATGGGCAGTGGCCCAGGCACCTGCATTATATAAAAATCATGTAGGATGGGATGAGGACTCACCTCCTCACAAAATCCAGTTAAAAAGTGAACCAACTGCCCAACGACAGTATCCCATAAAGCAAGAAGCTAAAAAACAAGTCAGGGAGATCTTAGATCAACTTGAGTACCAGGGGGTGATTGAAACATGCACCTCTCAAATGAACAATCCTTTGTTTCCTGTCTCCAAGCCAGACAATTCATATTGTCTAGTTTTGGACTACAGACACCTTAATACATGTTGCAAAACTTTTGCAGTACAAAACTCGCATAGTGCAGCCCTAATGAATAACATAGTTAGGAAAAAATATAAAACGACATTAGACATTTCTAATGGTTTCTTTTGTCAAAACATTGCACCAGAAAGCAGATATTTGACCGCTTTCTCTGCATTTGGGTCACAGAAAAAATTCTGTCGACTCCCACAGGGGTTCAAGAACAGCCCAGGACTATTCTCAGCTAGGGTAACAGAGTTACTGCAAATATATGATGATGAAGCATTATCTTACGTAGATGATATTTATCTCACAGACGACGACTTGGATACTCACTTGAAAAGAGTGAACACCATTATACTTGGGTTCGCAGCAGAGGGTTACAAATTCAACTTTAAAAAGTCCCGAATTGCCCATCTGACAGTACTGTTTTTAGGGTACGAATTATCAAGTGAAGGGACAACTTCTTAGAGAAGTGCGCTGTACTCCAAGCTCCAAAAACGCTGAAGAATTTACAATCCATACTAGGTTTTCTGAATTTCGGAAGAACTTACATACTAAATTACGCAGAGAGGGTTAAACCGCTCTACGAACTAATTAAACCTGATTTTAAACAAATCAATTGGACTCAAAAACACACAGAAATTTTGAGATCACTGCAAACAGACATGTTAGCAAAAACAAAATTAGATACACGTGACAACACACGTGATCTTGTAATCCGAGTCATCCCAGGAAAATGCGGATTCACGTACCTAACCTCTAATGAGGGAGAAAAGGTACCAATTTCAATTAAAACTCACTTGTACACACAAGCAGAAAAAGCATTCAGTCACACAGAAAGAACTGTGAAAGCAGTGCAAATCGCATTAGCAAATGAAAGAGAACTAGCACACGGCAAACGGATTAATATCCCTACAGCGGAATCCGCCTTCGAGGCGCTATTCAGCCCGGTAAACCTGCCTACAGTGTCACTGGATCCGATATGGATACAGTGTATAGATTCTCTAGGAGCGGAAGATGTGAAATACTATTTCGCCCCGCAATTTGAAGAACTGAATGATTTAGAGTATGAAGAAGAATATCCTCTGCCAATCGAAATTCTGCCTCTCCCACAATATGCCTGTATAATCTATACAGATAGCTTTGTACAGCATTTCAACGTAGAGAGAAAATCCTACGATGCAGCATGTGCGATCATTAAAGGTCGTTGGCTGTGCGGTAAATTCAGACCGAAAGTAACAAAAACTGAATCTGTAAGAAACTGTTCGGTTCAGAGAACTGAAATCAGATCTTTAAAGATGGCGCTTGAAAATGCAGAACGTGAATTCCCGACACTTATAGTGTGCGATTCTCATTTTTGCGTCAACTCTTACAACAATAAACTGCAGAGTTGGATCGAAAACGACTACAAAGATGACACAGGTGCCACAATAAAGCATAAATTGCTCTGGAACGAGGTAGCTCTTTTACACAAAGAACTACAAAAGACTCACGTGATTCACGCACAGAGTCTTCAACGTGATGGCGTTCACGTTGCAGGGAATTCATTGGCTAATACAGCCAAAGCGGAAGCAACTAAACCGGCTTCCGTAGCCACCAAAAAGCGTACAGATAAATACATAGACGGGGAAACCATGCTGGCAGTAAAATCGACCGTAAAAAGCGACTGTGCAGCACTACCCGTAAACTATCCACTCAATTATGCATACATAATCGATGCAAACTCCATTCCTTTTGCTCGAATCCCTGGAGTGGGGGACAGAGTAATTCCAAACACGAACAGGAGAATATTTTTAATAGCAGACGCACATATGGGTTTGGGTCCTAGGCACAGAGAGATCAAGGAATCACTGACTGAATTACAATCAGTATTCTGGTGGCCGGGAATGTGTGTAGAACACCAAATATATGCAAACAACTGTGAAAACTGCAATAGGGATCGCAGTAGCGAACCTTGCTACCGGCTACCAATCAAAAAGAGCGTAACGCTGCGTACACCCCATACTGCGTCCAATTAAATAGTTAAGGCTAAACTCACTTAAAAAATGAGGCCTCCAGCGCTCGGCTGACGCTAGAACGGTTATAAAAGATTTGCGAGTCTTTATCGGTACATACGCAATTACCACGTTCCATTCTGACCAGGGTCCTGCTTTCAGCTCTCGAGCTTATAAGGAGGCCATGGCTGGCATGGGAATTGGGTTGCGGTATTCTTGTCCGTCATACCCCGGAAGGGAACAGTGTGGTAGAAAGAAAAAACCGTGACATAAAGCAATCTACAACAGCGAAGGTATTAGGTTCAGGCGCTGGGTGGGTCAAACATTTAATAAGTGTCCAGACTAGTCTTAACAACATGCCAAGAAATTCTCTAAAAGGTTTCAGCCCATACGAACTATTGTTCGGAATTAGAATGCGTGTTCAGGACCTCGATAGTCAGATGTCAGTGGTACAAGAAAAAACAACACACTTTGATGTAAAGGATCGTTTGGCTGTTTTACAGGAACTGAATGAAACAAGAAAATCCTTAATCAACATAAAGTTACAGCAACAGCCAAGTACCACTGACGAGGCACCACCAGCAACAGCCCCAGCAAGGCCTGTCTGGATTCCAAAGAGTGGGGATCTAGTCAGAGAAAAGATCGCGGTTAAGAAGGAATTTGGGCCTTCTTACAGAAAAGCAGTACCTGTCTTGGCAGTCACCGGAACAAGATCAGTTGTGCTACCGCCCCTTGCTGGTAAAAAGGAGAACAGAGTCGTGTCTATCGATCTGGTAAAACCACAAGCATGTGGCCTATAATCAACAGTAGGCCCAGTGGACTCCCAAGAAACAACAGAATACCCAAACTTGCAACAATCCAAGAGGTTCAAACTGAAAGACTAATCACATTCGATCAGCCTGCAGTGCACAATGGAGGACTATGCAATAATGCCATGGAACTCGTGCCTCTTGAAACACAGATTGAAACAGTTCGTCAAGAAACAACACCAGTCTACACTAATGTGGCATCAGAAAGTGCTAGCGAGAGACAGATTGAAAGATCAATCCCATCAATTGACAGAACTGCCTCTGGTTATTTCATCAACTTCGACAACTTCTCTGAAGATCAAAACGACCCCGAAGTGATGCCAGAAACTAAAAAGACTTTTAAAGAAAAAGCAACGGAACTCTTTCATCAATTGAAGGAAATCTACCTAATTTCCCCTTGGCTAAAGTTCTGGTTCGGTCTAGGTGTATTTTTCCTCCTGCTTTGGCTCATCATGGTACTGTGTTTGGGAAAATTCATTGAAGGAAAATATATTACAATGGACACAGCAAGTCAGAACATCAACCTAGTCCTGAAACCACACAGATCATCCCACGTGAAGAAAAGAGAACTGTCAACAGTAAATGTCACAGCAATTCCAATACCTGGTGGGGTAGTATGGGAGAAAACAGACTATGAGATCTATGGTCCGGTCGAAATCCTGAAGTATCCTCATCAACTAAAGGTTTCCTTAAGTGACTTTGTGACACCTAGTACATTCTCTGATGATTGGGACTTTAACAGTATTAATGACATGATGTCTGATTTAGTAATGTCAGCTAGATTCACAGATCATGATTATTTACAAGGTTCATCTAGTTATGAGCAGTTATTCTGTTACACCCACTATGGGGATCATTACTTGCATAAATCTGCACAGCCTAGAAATGTTTTTATGTATAATCAATGGGAACATTGTTCTACACCACCTAAAAGCAGTTCTAAAGCATTTTTTGAGAAATTCAAATACTTCTCAGGGTTTAACACCAGTGATGCAGAAACGTTTTATTACAAACTGTTAGATATAACAGGAATGAAAACAATGCTGACAAATTCTAAATTGATATATTCAGAAGCATTTTATGACAAAATGATGACATTTGGTTTTGATTATTGGAAAAATAATATTGAAACGAAAACAATTTGGGGTACAAAAGATTGGCAGGTGCAAGGCATTGAAGCACTATTTAGAACCTGCATGATACCAGAACACATGTTATTTTTAAATGACACAATACACCAAACATCTTGTCTTGGCCTAGCTAAGATCAAAGACCTTAAAACACCGTCTATACCGAAGCCAATACCTGAGAATACAACCACAGATATTGAGTTAGACGTGTCACAAATTTTACATTTTAACAGAACACATCCTGATTGGAAAAAGTGGTTAATCTGGCCTACTGACACAAACAGCTGTCAAGATAGATTCCTGAATAAGACACAGGGGTTAAAAATGACCAGATTAGACTCGAGATATTCCCAGAGACAACATCCAGGGATTATAACAACATACAGTGTAGGGAAACTCTGCCTTGAATGGCTAAAAACATCCACACTGGCTGAAATTAAGCAACACTTGTCTTTACTAAAAGATGGTGCTGATTTGCGCGATTTCATTCTTGGACCACGCAAATAGCATCAAAAGCGTTTCATAGCGACCAGTATCTATGCTGCTTACAACGAGGCTTGGAAAGTAAAGCAAATTGAAACTGCTGAAAAAATACGAGAAATTGATCGTATTAATTTGGAGAAATCACTTTCTGTAGTAGACAATGGGTTAATGACTCTGTCTTCCAGAATATATTCGTTGGACAATATTGTATCATCTGCCTTTGATGTGATAGACAGAGATTTGCTAATGTTACAACATGGCCAGTCTCAATTACGCTCTATTATAGAACTAGGCTGGACGCTGCAAAATCTTCGTTCAGGCTATGTGCCTTGGCGTTTAATCAACACAACGTCATTATTTTCCAGTTTTAACCTTACTGATAAACAGATCAGTTTGGCACAGAAAGGAGCAGACTATACAATCCTGAGCATCGAAAAACTCGAGAGATTACCATTGACAATGTCAGAGAGTCCTGTCATTGAATGGATAATACACGGAATTATCACAATTCCGATAACAACTTTCCGATTTAAAAAGTGCCTTGAATACATACCTGCTGGTCAGTATGAACAATTGGGTAAAGGATATGTAAAATCTGAATGGAAATTACCATACACTCATTCTTGCTATAGTGACAGTGACAAAAATGTATTTCTTAGTGGTGAAAATTGTAAACATTCACTAAGCGGTATACTTTTGTGTCAGGGTATTAATTTACACGGAGCATGTGATGGAAATTCAAACAACCTTTCATGCCACCAGCTAGTCACACCTGCAACTCAGATAGAGCCCTTCTTTATGCAACTCGCGAACGGGAGTTACATTCTTAGAACGGATCACAGATGTTGTGGCCTCGTGCCAGGGAAAAGTTATCTAGTAGAAGTAACATCCATGGTCAAATGCTGTATGCAAGCATTGTTTCCGAGTGGGCCTGCAGACACAGTGACTCCCATCTGGCCTCGTCTGAATCTCTATTCTATACGAATTGATACATTAAGCAAAATGAAATCTGTACTTTTACAGACAACAGTGCCTATAACGTCATCTAAAGAGAAGTATGATCTTCTAGTTGCAAGGACAGCTACTGAAGTTCATGACCTTTTATCAACAAATTGCCCCGTGCATTTCGTAGAAATGTTCAGCCAACTCCTTAACATGTCTAGTGCAACAAGCATCCCAGGCATATTTAAGACAGTCTTTACGGGACTGCTAACACCCTTCCAGGCAATTTTGGGAATCGTTCCTAATTTTGTACACTCTGTTTTTGGCGGCACACCATTATTTTTGGGACTCGTCGCAGGGATTCTATTTTTTACCCTACTGCTTCGTTATGGCAAGCCTCGGCTCAGACATAGCTCCCATGGGAATGGAAGAGACAATCCTAGCAATGCGCTACCGGGACAGGATAACTAACGTCCTTGGATTGGCCAGGCTGAGAGATCTAAACATGACCTGGTTCCTTTCATTCAGACCGATATGGCAAAATTGCATTTTACCTGTGCTACAGTGTATGCTTTGCGGCGATGAATGCGTGTTGGACATCTGTCTTTCACTTCCATCAGCAGTACCAATGGACGTCGATACTTTGCTCAGTCCAATAACGGCTCACGCATTGTGTTGTCCCCAGCGGCTACCAATCCTGATGACGGCATTCGTGGAGACTCCTGTGCTACAGCCAAGTGGTAACAGTGGAGCGAGTGACAAAAGCAACATCATCCAGGTACAACGTTCTGTGAGCATTGCTGGTCCCGACTATGATGACAGCAATCATTCTCACACCTGCCAAGTTACAGCGCTATCTAATTTGGTTGAACTATCACCTGAATTTGTAGACCAATTCTTTGAGAGCCTGTCTGATACGATGTTCTCACCCGTACAGAAACAATAACTTTTAGAAGCTTTCCGACACACAGCGTTCCCATGAACTCTGAATTCGGCCTTCAGTTTTGATCAACAAAAACTGCAAAAAGCTTTGGAACTCTATGTTTCCCCGTTCAAGCATTAAAAATTTTTTTTTTTTGATTTGGACAATTTTTCTAATATTGACCTCCTTTTTGGCACGAACAATTCTTTGCTTAACGTAAAAACTATTCTTAGAGAACAGAAGCTTCACACTTCTATTTCTAAACACATCTAGAGACATAACAATATTACACCAGCCTCTAGCACATGTTATTACAATGCATTTTTATGTGATGATTTATCTCGCCCTTCTTCTGTCCGAGATACTTCATGTGTAATTCTTTTTGCATAATCGTTCATTGATTTCATATGCAATAATTTTTTAATGATGTCTATGCTTCAAAAAACGTACAGTACCTAAATTTCATGTATTTCAAGTACGCCTATTTCGAATCCTTTTATGTATTTTGGGGTGGGCAATGTTACACATGCATCTAATTGCTTTAGTTTTAGTAATTTGATGGACATGAAAACGTGGAGTGGGTGTTGCGTGTTTATCTAGGTTCCTGATCGATACTGTGACCTTATGCCCCTATTCGGCTATAAATCCATTTATTCCCTATATTGGCATAACCGTTCAAGTGCGATTTTCAGAAAAGTCATCTCTGGCCTCACACGAACAGAGCCACATTCCAGCATAGCTCTCTGCCACTTCCTTTGCGACCAATTAGTGCAATGACAGAGCAGAGTCACTATCTGATATTCCTAGATTAACACTCTGAGTTCTTCAACAAGATAAAGACTCAGCAAACCTGGAAATCCCCGCTTGCTGTGTTTTGATTAGTAATGGAACTCTAATGAGCAACTGATAACTATCACTTCCGAGTGACATCTTTAAGTGACGTCTTATGTCCAGCAAACTTGCGTCAAACCCGGCACCTGTCAGGTATAAATATTACCAACGTTGCCTTAAGCAATGAGCTACTTTTGCTGATGCTAGCTGCCTGCAAGACCCCGTGTTGGTGAATCTAGCACTCTGTCGCTGCAGCCTGCTGTCCCTGTGGTGGTGAAGCTACTGATACCATTATCGCTGCTAAAGCGCGAACTATGGTGCAGTACGCTTAGGAGCTGAACAGCCGTCCCTCTGCGAAGACATCCAGCAGATTCCAGCTGCCCGCGGACACTGTCCCCCCTCCTTCCTCGACGCGCTGAAGGGACCCGCTGCCTTTCTCGTGCAGAGAAATCCAGCTCCGGCGTTTCCGGTCTACCCTCGCGGGTGACTGGGATATCGAGAGTGACCCCTGAAGGAGATACCAATCCTCCATCATTCTATTCAGAGGTATGGTGTTGACTAAACCCTTAGACGAGAATTCTTGAAAGCAAACCTTGGCAAAACCAACTTAACTTAAAGCTACTTACTTACTCCCCTTCCACGTGTTAGGCTTAGGTCAGGCACACTGGGGTAGGCTTAGTTAGAAGCACCAGTTGAGTATGTTAGCCTAATGTATATATGACTGTATATATGTTTTATTACTTTTAAACCATTGTATGGCTAAGAAACCATATCAATGCTTTTACAGTTCTATTTCGCAATCCTTATCTTACTGTACGTACTTTTTATAATAACAAGTCTTGCAATTGTGGCAATACATTTCTCTTGTACGAGAAGAAAGACTGTTCAATAAATGTTAACCCTTTATTGACAAACGCCCGTCTCTCTATTCTCTACATCTCGTGAAAGTAAACTGCACTAGACTGACTGAGTGAAATACATGTCTATTGTTTCACACGACCCTAGAGATTGACTCTTGATCTGAGGAGCAAAGTTGTCATGTTGCACGGTTGTTGGAAAGCTGAATCCCTTCTTGTCTGTGCCAAGGAAGCTGATCACTTCCTATGCAGAGAAGAAAGTTTCCAGTGGCCTCTGAGCTAGTTGGTAACACAACCCAATTAAGTTTAGCATAGTCAGTGGAGGCCTGGAATATCCGCAGTTCCACGTCGATACTACTGTTTATGTTATTCCAATGCGCAGGGCCTAGTGGGAAACTAGGAACTACACTACAATATAGATCCAAACGAAAGCTGTAACTGGATTCGAAGGAACATTGTAAGTGAAATAAGGTTGTAAAGAGACATTTGAAAGTAAAAAGATTGAAATATTTGCTGTGTAAAAAAAATGGCTACTAATGAAGTGACTAAATCTAAATGTTCTATTTTTAGAAAATGGTGTAGAATGTGGCTAATTTGCACTGGAATATTGATGTTGATATGGTTAATTCTTGCTATTTTTATCCCTTTTACTCCTGATATCGAAAGACTGAAAACAAATGAGAGTTTGAAAGATAACAATAATGATTTGAAAAATTAGAAATTGCATGTATATAAACGCCTGAAATACATCAAGGTAATTCGGTTAGTGATTTTTCAAAAAATACATTTTCAAAATTATTGTCTGAATATTTGAGAACAATGGATGCCAGCGACTGTTACGTTTGTGTAAAGCTGCCTGCATCTGTGTCAGAAGGTGTTACCTACCACCATTTGCCGTTGACATATGGTGTCCCGGTGCCCAATCTACTACCAATGCCGAGCAACTAGGCCAAGTACCCCAGTGCTTCATTTGTAAAATAATGAGTGCCGGTGCCTAAAGTAGTGTTCAGAAGCTCACGGTCGGTGGTATTACATGCTGGCAGGCCAAAAAAACAAATGCTGTGTAGTCCCAAATCCACCTCGGGCCTCTTAAATTCACTTGCAGACACTCCCTGCCCCTTTATCTCATTCTTGAAGGATCCTACTTTCTCCTTTTGAGACATGTATTCCGTTTTTCTCTTCCTCAATCTTTCTCCAGTGTTTGTTTTTCTCTCTCTTGCTCTCGGGGAATGTCTAAAGATGAAAAAATAAATGCCAGTCCTCAAAAATGAGTACCAGTGTGCTGTACCAGATCAAATTTAGCACTGCAAGTACCCCTTCTGTACTTGACTCTCAGTGGTACCTGTAGTTGCATAGTCAAGGCTCCCTCGGGGTGGAGATGTAGATACAGGTCAGTGATCATAACTCATAACTCAAAGGGCAAACAGTACAAACAATAAATCATTGCCCAGTCAAATACTTGCTTTAACCGCATCGCTGCTACGGTGATTTTTCCCCTACGCGGCTTTTTTGCGTTAGATGATGAGCTCAGCTCGTCATCCGCACACGCCCCCCGTGGCTGATGACGAGCTGAGCTCGTCATCAGCATCGAAGGGGTTAATAAGAAAAAGTAGTACTTTATTTCTAAAACTACTCATGCAAAGGAATACGACATTTAAAAGTAACAACACAGTCCCCTTGAGGTCGGCCTCTAGTAGTTGTGAGGCCAACACCTGTCCCAACCTTCTTCGTGTAACATGTTCAAGGTTATTCCCCATTCATTGGTGGCCACATCCAGGAAATGCTCATTATTATGCTATACTCAAAGAGTTCCCCTTTGACTCTTTGGGTATTAGTAACAAGTTACGATGGTGCCACAGTACTGTTGGCATTGAGTCCTCTTGTGGTTTTGGGTTCTCCAGGCCTACATACTCTGCAGAATACCCTCTACACCATAAAAGATGTTGGCACGGAAACTAGAAAATGCAAAAGACAAGTTTATTAGGACCCCATGGGGTGGTGGTACATTCCTACAGCACCCTTCGGTAATGCAAGAAGTATCACACCGAACATCAGTGCAAATCCTTCTTTTATACAGTTTTACAGTAATAAAAATGTAGGCGGAATACAATTACAGAGTTTTAGGTACATATATGGTCATTTTTGGAACACAGCCAACTCATGGGAGGAGCTATAACACCACTGGTCAGTTTGGCGAAACATTCCTAAGTGATGACTGTTCAATCTAAACTGCGCATGTGTGAGCTTGACCAATACTAAAAATAGCCTGTTGCTGGGCAAACTCGAGTGGTCAGTGGTACAGAGGAAGGACAAAAGGGCATGCTGACCACGAGGCAACGCATTCAACTAAAATGGCCGCCGATACATACAAAATGGCTTCCGATAACCATAGTCAAGATAAGGGGAAAATACGTGTAGCAAAGCTTAACGCTAACCCGATCACCGTCAAATTACGACAGACGACCCTTTTAGCGTTTAGCTGAAGCTACCTCATAGTGGACGTAATCGGGGTACTCATCTTCAATATCGATAGACATAATTTGTGCTACTTCTTTATGAATCATTTGTTCATTTTTAGCAAATGCTCTTTTGGATGGAATACAAGCAGAAAGGCACATAGAACACAATACAGGGCCACACTGGATACAGAGACATAAAAAGAATAATATCCCAATTATTACACATAGAATCGTCAGCAACTTCCAACCCCAAGTACTAAGTAGTGACCAAAACCACCCCGAGAATGTCCATGTACCATTATCAGGATGTATCTCAGCAGCAATTTTATGTAGTTTAGATATTGCATCATACACAGAAGGTGAATTATCTGGCACGTATACACAACAACTACTTCCGATAATACGGCATGATCCTCCACGATCAGCTAATACTACGTCTAATACCATACGGTTTTGGAGCGTTACAATTCTGGTAATCGGAAGTTCCTCTGTCAAGTTTCCTAAAGCAAAAGCTGTATCATTAGCAACAGCTTCCACAACACGAGTTAACCGTCTTATTTTTCGACTGTTCAAAGCAGCTCCAACAAATGAAAAGAGGCCTAAATTAAAATCGACATATTGTTGTAACGCAGTGTCAATCTGATCAATATCTTCAAGGACTAATGCTCTCTTTACTCTATTCAATATAAAGTCATGGTATAGGACGTAGTTATTATGATACATAGGTGGGGCAATAAACACTGGGGGCAATACAAAAGAGATATAACATGTTCCTAACCATCCTCTAGGGAGACGATGATAGCCTTTATTTCCACATATAAAGTACGTATTTCGGGAGGCCACCAATGAAATGCCATTTGGAGTGTCTAAGGTAAGAGTGGTGTTACATTCACTTCTGCCTACTGGGATTGTACCTTTATTACGAACACAAAGATCAGCTTTGGTATTGATAACAGTAATCACATGTGAACTGGCCATATTTACATTCCTTTGATTATTATAAACTCGTGGTGCTGACACGTTGTCGGGGCGGTATTCCTCCCATTCAAACTTAGTTCCTTCAGCTTGCGGATAACCATCTCGATCGTTGAAGCAGATTTTGTTGAGTCGAAAAAGCAGCCCACCTTTCGTTGGCCATCGCAAAGTGAATAAGAGTGTGTACCAGGCATTGCAAGAGCCATTATGGGAGAACGGGAGTGGGATAAGTGGTGTGCCCCCTTTCTTTTGATGTCCAGGCAATATCCCACATACCCAGCAGTTCGAAGTGTTAGTCATATTGTGGGTGTGATGCAGGATCTGAATATAGCTGTTATTCAAATAAGTCTGTCTGTGTCGTTCTTCATGATAAGGCAGAGTAAAATGGAAATGTTCAGATGGAATCGGGGTAGTTGGCAATAAATGTTCTCTTACTGGCACCAAAAGTTCTACTACCCAAGCTATCACAGCTATCACAACAATTGTCAGAACAAAAAGTACTGCATCAAGAATTCTCTTGTCTCGCACTGCAGAAGATGCCATAGTTCAAAGTTCAAAATGTCTCAAAAAACACAACTAAAAAAAATAAAAATATGAGTGCTGAGCTCCGAGGTAGCCGTTGGTTTCTTCTCCGAGATTCAAGACGGGTGTCGATACACTTGGCAGAACAGATCCCCCCCCTTGATATTCCCGGCTTCCGTTTCACAAACCCCAGAGCGGTAAGTCAACCAGTCTCGCACAAAAACAACTGCTTATCGTGGTCGTAGGTTGTATCTCTCTCTTCCAGAAACTGTGTAGTCCGGGAAGGCTCCCTCCGATTCGGCAGACGTTACAGCTGGGCTCTTCTCCTCGTCCAAGATGTCTCGATAATCAGACAGCACAGTTGGGCTCACCAGATCCGGAGAGACACGGCGGCAGTGAGTAGAGTGCACCCACCGCTTCCTGTTGGTGACTCGCACAGCCGTTCGAGTTGCGAGCAACACCTGCTCGGGGCCACGCCACCTCGGCTCCAAGCTGCTGGCTCTCTCAAAGGACCGGATCATCACATGGTCGCCAGGACGAAGATTGTGAGCCTCTCCAATAGAATTGTCAGGGAGCGCTTCTCGAACCTGTTGATGAATGGAAAGTAAATCATTTGTTAATCGTGCCAAATAATCGTTCATCATTATACAAGGCACATCATGTAACAATCGAGGCTTAGGAACTCCCCATATATTCATAGGCCTTCCAAACACCACTTCATAAGGTGTGAGGCCAGTTCGGGAATGGGGCACTGATCTGATAGATAGTAATGCCAAAGGCAGGGCATCCGGCCATTTCAAAGACGTGGATGCCACGATCTTTGCTAGCTTTAATTTCAGAGTAGCGTTATACCGTTCAACAAGACCTGCTGACTGAGGATGGAATACAGTGTAGTCACGTTTTCCCTTGGCTAAATTCAATAGAAGCTAAAGCCCAAATACTAGTCTTGGACACAAGCAAGTAGAAGTTCAATCATAAACATGGCAACATTCTTTGTATAAAAGTATAGAGTATTTTATTAAAACAATTATCAGTTCAGGGCCACATGGACAAACACTTCATAAAAATAGAGTTAAAGAGAGCTCTATGCATAAATTATAAAAACATCACCACATAATTGTATTAAAAATCATGAATGAAACATGTATGAACAACATTAATCAAACAATTTTTCAAAGGAAGACCTGCTCAAGTTAATAAAGACATAAAGAAAAGATTTTTGGGGGAGAGAAACAAAACAAACACAGATTTGTTTGTTTTGTTTCTCTCCCCCACAAATCTTTTCTTTATGTCTTTATTAACCTGAGCAGGTCTTCCTTTGAAAAATTGTTTGATTAATGTTGTTCATACATGTTTCATTCATGATTTTTAATACAATTATGTGGTGATGTTTTTATAATTTATGCATAGAGCTCTCTTTAACTCTATTTTTATGAAGTGTTTGTCCATGTGGCCCTGAACTGATAATTGTTTTAATAAAATACTCAATACTTTTATACAAAGAATGTTGCCATGTTTATGATTGAACTTCTACTTGCTTGTGTCCAAGACTAGTATTTGGGCTTTAGCTTCTATTGAACTTAGCCAAGGGAAAACGTGACTACACTGTGTAACAGTACCCTATTCCCCTGGTTTTAAGGGGTCTCTCTCAAAAAATTTAAAAAAAACTTGAGGATGGAATACAGCATGAAATTTCTGCTGAATTCCCAATCCCTTCATCACATATTCCACAATTTTCCCAACAAAATGAGGACCATTATCGCTCCACAAAAATTTGCAAACGCCGTATCGAGGGAAGTACTCTTTGAGCAAAACCTTAGCTGTTTTCAGCGCTGTATTATCCTTCGTGGGGAAGGTCTCAATCCATTTACTGAAAGCACACACCACCACTAAGACATACTTAAGGTTATTGCAACGCTCAAGCTGGATGTAATCCATTTGTAGTACTTCAAACGGTGCAGTAGGTGGAACAAACCCTCCTTTCGGAGTATGCGTCCCTTTTCCAGGATTGTGCTGCAAGCATATCAGGCAGGTCTGCACTACTCTTTTGGCCGTATTGGCAATCTCAGGATGCTCCCAAATTCGCGTTAGCAATCGAGTAATTGCAAGAGCTCCAACATGTGCCAATCCATGTGTCATTTGGACTATCGCTTGCAAGTAAGCTGCAGGCAATTTCCATCTTTCCATATCTTTGCTTCGCCAGCAACCCTCATCATCCAGCACTCCCTCTGCTGCCCAGGTTGCGAGTTCTGCTTCAGACGCTGATTTCTGAATGTCTAGTATCTCCTCTCTAGCATCGTGCCATCGCTCAGCCTGTGATTTCACTACATACATTGGCGAAGCATTTCGTAACATAGCTGTTTCTCTTGCTATGCTATCTGCAAAAGCGTTACCTTGTCCCACTTTGTCAGTGACCTTTTTATGTGCACTGCATTTGCATATAGCCAGTGTCTAACCCAGGGTGGTGTGGAGTGCAAAAAACGATGGATTTAGGCCCAGATCCTTGTACTGGGGTGAATGTATGACATTGTTCTACATTCTGTCCATCAACTGTGTTTTCTGCATTTGATTATCGCCACTTTCTTTGGACAAAGTAACGCATTCAAAAGATCACGCACTAGTTCTTCGTGCATGATGTGTACTCCATGCGAAGTCAAAAACCCACGCTCTCTCCAGAGTAGGCCAAAGTCATGCGCTACTCCGAAGGCGTACCGGCTGTCTGTGTAGATGTTCACACATAAGCCAGCACTCAATTCGCAGGCTCTTGTCAAGGCTATTAGTTCCGCTGCTTGGGCCGATATCTGTGGTATTCGTGCTGCTTCTACCACTGTCTTAAGTGTCGTGATCGCATATGCTGCAGAAGTTGTGCCATCTGGCAGCCTTAAACACGATCCATCAACCCACAGTTCCCCATCCACATCTGGAAGTGGCGTATCCTGTAAGTCGACACAACCCTTTGTTTGTTCTTCGGTCAGGAAAACACAATCATGGTGTTCTTCCTCTTGGCCCTCAGCAACCGGATACGGCAATAAAGTGGCAGGGTTCAGGGTAGCACATCTCTTTAGTGTGATGTGTGGCGCCAACAGTGTGAGCTCATATCCTGTTAAACGTGCACTCGTAAGATACTGGGTCTTTGTTTGATTTAACAGTGCATCTACCGCATGGGGAACTAACACTAACAATTTGTGTGACAAAACTATTCCCTCACTCTGCCGTATAGCCACCGCTGTTGCTGCAACTGCTCGAAAGCACCCAGGTAATCCTCGTGCCACAGGATCAAGTATTGCCGAAAAGTATGCGTAGGGCCTCTGCTTATCCCTGTGTGTCTGCACTAACACTGACAATGCACACCCATCTTTCTCATGTACGTACAACGTGAAAATCTTTGTGTAATCCGGTGTACCTAACACTGGTGCAGAACAAAGGGCTTGTCTCAATTGTTCAAAAGCATTCTGGCATTCATCTGTCCATTCAAGAGGCATTGGTGTAGTTTTGGACAATAATGCTAACAAAGGTTTTATAATGCGCGAAAACCCCATTATCCACTGTCTACAAAAGGACGTTAAACCTATGAAAGCACGCACATCTCTCTGAGTACGGGGGACTGGTGTATCTAAAATTGCTTGAATTCGATCAGATGTTAATGCACGTCCCTCCTTAGACAAAAGATGACCGAGGTAGGTCACCTTTGGTCTACAATATTGTAGTTTTTTCCTAGACACTTTGTGATTATTCTGAGCAAGAAAAGAGAGCAAAGCAAGAGTACACTCCTCACACTGTGCATACGTGTCTGCAGCTAGTAAAATATCATCGACATACTGGATGAGAGCTACTCCGGACTGCAAATCAAAAGAATCAAGCTGTCTTTTTAAAGCCTGGCTATAGATGCTAGGACTTTCTGTATAGCCTTGAGGGACTCGACAAAATCTATACGATTTATTATTTAACGTGAAGCCAAATAGATACCTGCTGTCAGGATGGATGGGAATGGAAAAGAAGGCGTTCTTAAGATCTATTACAGAAAACGTGGTAGCAGTGGGTGGAATCAAAGTAAGCAAGGTGGTGATATCAGACACCACCGGGTACTGGGGCACTACGATTTTGTTAATTTCCCTCAAATCAATAATAAATCGATAGACTTTGTCATCAGTGTCTTTCTTTAGGATCGGAAGAATCGGGCTGTTACAGACATTGTAGGGAACTTCCTCCACTACTCCTGCGATAATCAAATCCTGAACAATGTGAGTCAAGGCAATTTCACCTTCCCTAGAGATTTTGTATTGTGGTACACGTGGCAAAGACACACCCTCCTTAACAGGTATTCGAATAGGTGGAATGAGCATCTGTCCCACATCCGTGTCCGATGTAGCCCATAACGTGTGTGGGAGAGAGGCTAATGCTTCAATTTCTTGCATAGTACATACTAGTCTTCCTACATCCGGATAATTGTCATTCAAAATAACCCGCACTCCTTCAGGAGCGCAGCGTATTGTTGCTCGAAAATATTTAAGCAAATCTATGCCCATAATATTGTCTGGGGTATTCGGCGACAATAAAAATGGGCACGGGCCAAAGAATCTGTCAATGTAAAACGTAAGAGGTTGTGACAATGGGCTAAGAGAGGGTGTTCCATCGAACTCTATGGATGTAATCGTTTCGCCAGACAGGGGAGCCCTTGGAACCAAGTTTTTAGACAGAGCACTATGAGTAGCTCCTGTATCAACCAAAAACTGATCAGTAGAACCCAAAACACCCGCTGATACATATGGACCTCTTTGATCTACTGGCACTTCAACAGATTCCACACCCCATCCTACGCAATCCTATGCGTGTACATAGTCCTGAGACTCCACATTCTCACCCTCCGATATCTGGTACTGATTCCGACGATCAAAAGTATTATGATCATCCTGACCACGACCCCTCGCCTCAAACCTACCACGATCACTTGCTCCACCTCTCGCTCCCGAATAACTATTCCGTGTCCTTCCACTTCCTCGACCACGCTGATTACGTTGTTCACGAATCACCGGACAATCTGAAGCCCAATGTCCAAACTCTTTACAATATGCACATTGATCCTCAGCAATGTCGGTACGACCATAAGACGTACCATACCCTCCTCGCCTGCTTCTATCATTCCCTCTTGGCTGCGTAGCACGAACTTGAGCCAACATCACCTTCGTCTTTAACTCCTTCGCCTTCTTATCAGTACTTTCTTTAGCCTCTAATTCCTGTCGCTCGTAATACTGAGCCATAGTTAACAAGGACGCAGGGGTCGCCGTGGTCCAGGAACTTTCACTAGTTTTCAAACGTTTTGCAATCTCCGGCAGGAGATTAGCCACATACTTATCAACAAACAAATGCCTACCCGTATCATCCGTTAATAATTGCCCACTGTAATCATGAAACGCTTCTTCGAAACATGAGAAGAAGTCAGACACCGACTCATCCTGCTTCTGTTTGCAAGAGGCTAACATAGTCCAATCAATCTTTTTAGGGGGAACAAGCGTTTTTAATTTATTCAAAATAGCTGTCGGAAGATCTAGAATTAATTGGCAAGGCTTACATGCAGGCTCCCTGTCTAAATCAGCTTGGGCTATAACTTTCCAATCCGCTCCCAAAATCGCTTGGTCATCAAACTTACGGATCGCTCTCCACATATCAGGGGGCAATATTAACCCAAAAAAAAGATCGATATCAACTAGCGTCATAACACATGAAGAAATAGCCCCCTCCACTCCTTTATAGAAAGCTGCCGGATTTTTACGGGGATCGCATTTTTCAATGCCATAACGTCTGCTCTATTCCAAGGCGTATATACCCAATTATATACAAAATAACCCTTTGCATCCCCGGACGATTTATTATCACTTGTACCTTGCCCTTTAGGGGGAACATACAAAGGTGCGGCTTCGCGCATAGGCATAACATGAACTGTAGAACGCTTATCTGTTCCAAACATAGAACACTGTTTGGATTGCTCCGTCGGCCCCGGCACAGGCACGTCTGATGCTTTTCGTGCTTCCCGTAATCTGGACGCCTCATCCCGTAGCTGGACCAACCGTCGGAAAAATTCATCCGCATCTGCAATAACAAATAAACCTTTACTCATATTCTAACGATGAACTGATATATCCTTAGGCTCTAAATCAGTTGAATGTTTCCTAAATCGTTATACAACTTCATCTCCAAAAGTGCTTAAAAAATAATACTGTTCTCGCTCTGACCACTTACTCATTTCATCTTTAATCTCTGATATAGTTATTTTGTTCAAATTAAGTTTACGAGAAAAACTGCGCAATTCCGCAGTTACAGTAGCAGATAACCTCATACTCTTACTCCCTCGACCATCATCGTCCGAATCCTCGTCTGGGGCCGTAGGTAAAACGTACAGAGGCGGGCACCGATCTAATAATGAAAAATCATCAACTTCATTAGTAAGGACAGGATAAAGCGGACGCCGAATAGGAAATGGACCACTCGTTTGCAAATTACGTTCCCGTGCCTCCCTCTCTTTCTTCTCCTGCAACTCCTTCTCCTCCAGCTGTAAAGCTTTATCTCGGGCAGCCGTACGCTGCTCTTTTTCCGCCAAGGCTATTTCATGCTTCATTCGTTCACACACTGCTTTCTCCCACATTCGTACACAATCAAACATATCTTGTCTAGACCTGCGCTGAAACAAACATTGCTCCACAAGCTGAACCTTTCGTAAATCAAACGACCCATGTAGTGGCCATTGCAACTCGGGATCAGATCTGGTGTACTTATTCCATAATTTACTGTATAATATAGGGGGAAGGCCAAATTTCACATACATCTCCCGATTGGGAGTCCCCTCTGGGGGAGCCGGCTGAGATTCATTTAATCGATAAGTGGTACCATTTCCAAGACAGCACATTCCTCGAAGTGTGCTTAAAACAGGCATGTTCAAAAAGTATCACGAAAAACGTGATACCACAAAAATGGCACTTAATATACTCCACACAAATGTGCCGTTCAAACACAAACAAATTTAGAGAAATATCTCTACATGCCCGCCTATGTGAAGTGCACTGCACATATAGTTCAAATCATAGGATCAAATGTTAGCTAACTCAAAACATATTCAAAGAACCACAGTAAGCGTCCGTAGACTACCTTACCAATCACAAGCTTACCAAATTCTCAGATATCCAGATTCCAACTGCCAAGGTCTTTGATCAAATCAGCCAAACCGGCACTGTACGACAACTCGAACGAACAGGATCTCAGTCGAGGACCGGCGCCACCTGGAAGGTCAGATCAGAAGGAAAGGAAGAAAACACCGTGGGTGCCAAGACTCGGGTCACTCAGTGGCAGCGTACGCGTCCATGGCGAGTTTCCAATCCTTCGTCACGACCTCTCCTTCGGGCATCCGAGTCGCCGATGAGTCCCTTCGTGGTCGCCAATTTGTGGTATTGGGTTCTCCAGGCCTACATACTCCGCAGAATACCCTCTACACCATAAAAGATGTTGGCACGGAAACTAGAAAATGCAAAAGACAAGTTTATTAAGACCCCATGGGGTGGTGGTACATTCCTACAGCACCCTTCGGTAATGCAAGACGTATCACACCGAACATCGGTGCAAATCCTTCTTTTATACAGTTTTACAGTAATAAAAAATGTAGGCGGAATACAATTACAGAGTTTTAGGTACATATATGGTCATGTTTGGAACACAGCCAACTCATGGGAGGAGCTATAACACCACTGGTCAGTTTGGCGAAACATTCCTAAGTGATGACTGTTCAATCTAAACTGCGCATGTGTGAGCTTGACCAATACTAAAAATAGCCTGTTGCTGGGCAAACTCGAGTGGTCAGTGGTACAGAGGAAGGACAAAAGGGCATGCTGACCACGAGGCAACGCATTCAATTAAATGGCCGCCGATACATACAAAATGGCTTCCGATAACCATAGTCAAGATAAGGGGAAAATACGTGTAGCAAAGCTTAACGCTAACCCGATCACCGTCAAATTACGACACTCTGGGCCTCAAATCTACCCAGTACACTTCATATCCACTTTCGCGTCACAGAAGAGTTCAGCGATGAAGCTGGTGTGTAGGAAACTAGGATCTGCTTTCATGTCTACCCCCACTTTTTGCGTGGTGTCAGTATGTTTTTGACCTATTCTGACTGGGATCCTGCTAAACTGTACTCCAGTCACTGTGCTTTCTCCCCAAATTGACCATGGTGTGTACTTTTGTTTATCCACAGTTGGCTGCTGGTGTACCCATGTAAGTTCCTAGTATAATGTACTAAGGTACCCAGTGCATGGGTACACCAGGGGTCTCCCATGGGCTGCTGCATGTATTGTGGCACCCATGGGAGTCCACTTCAACTGGGACTACAGGTCTGCCATTGCAGCCTGTGTGAGTTGGTGCTTGCACCTCTCACAACAGATATAAGTCCCCTTATAACTGAGATCACTATACTCAAAACCTACAAGTCACCCTATGGCAGGTTCTTCTGTCCTCACTCACTGTTGCGTGCCGAAGTGACAGCTGAATTATCTTTTATTAGTGAATCAACACATTAATTTCTCTATTTAATTTAGTAAGAATCACGGATCACATGGACCTCAATCTTCAATGAGGAAAGCCCTGAAGAGAACCCTGCATGACCTGCGGTTCGAAACGCGTTTGCTAGATTTATCGGAGATTCCACTCATTGTACATCTATTTGGACTGTAGAATCAAATTGTACAATCATTATCCATCCTTAATAGATAGCTTGGAACCCAATTGCCTGTACCAATAGGGTCAGGTTTTTTCAATTGCCATGATATTACCCTCATGTTTTGAGATTATGGATTGGTTTGAATAAGTTATGTGTGTCTCCAAATGTACCAACATTTTATTTGTAAATGTTAAAAAGTAGTAGGATTATTTACATGTCACGTTATCAAGGTTGCACTATTATCACTGATGTATTTGATTAATTAGATTAATGTGGTTTGTGTTAAAGAAGTGTTCTGTGCCTTTTTGAAGACTTGGTAAATGTATTAACCATTTTTAATGAATGGTGATATGAACACAAAGGTCCAATGTATTGACTAACTGGGTCTTCAGTAAAATGTTTTGAATCAAAACCAACCACCTTTTCCAGTTGTTTTGACTTTTAATAAATGTCCGGGGTGGTTGATGTTCAGGGCCCAACCCCATAGTATTTCACATTCTAAAAGTGGCATTTCTAAAACAGTATTTTTAATTCTAACTTTACTAGTAAAGTGGATTTATTATTACCATTCCAAAGATATGAAACAGGATGCAGCTCTTCTTTTGTAATCTGGAATTACAGATTAAATGTTTTAAGAATATCCAATGCTGCCTATGAGACAAGCAGTTGTGGCCGGTACATGCAAAAAGTGGTGGAGTCGGTGGGTGAGGGGGGGAGGGTAGAGCGAGGGAGGGAGAGCACAGGAGGGGTTAATAATAACAAAAAAAAGACTTACCTGAAGCAGCCAGCTGCCTCCCAAGTGTCTCCTCGGTGGAATTCTTCCTACTTCTTTGTCCCAGCAGACACTGGGGCAGCATCAGACTCTCTGTGCAATCCGCCACTTGCACCCGACAAAACCTCACGCATCACAAGCTATGACCACCTCACAGCGCGTGTTTCGTCCGGCACGCTTGGCACGGCTTACACTTGTTCGCTTCACACAGTCCTGGATGCGCTTGTGTGAGCTAGCCTGCTGAGACAGGCGAAATGCATTACCAAGAACAAATAAACAAGAGTTCTAAAATCATAGTCAGAGTCCCTGTGTATATGTATATATATATATATATATATACATATACACAGGGACTCTGACTATGATTTTAGAACTCTGACAATTCGAAGTGGGCGGAGGTTTTTAGCGGGCGGATCGCCACCCCCATACAGGTGGTGGCGATCCGTCGGCTATCCTAATGACCCCCTAAGTGTCTAAAAGAGGTTAAAGGCAAGCAAATTCTGATATATAATTTATGACTTAAAAGTGCAAGTGCATATACATATTGGAAAAGCATAATTAAGCATTTAGTACATTACATCATGATTCAATGCTAATCACTTTGGGGACATCAACATATATAGCAGTGGCTCAGTGCTCTGATATATTTTCATGCATGTCATCTATATCTGACCATTGTTAAAACTTTAATATTGCAATACTTAGAGATACAGTACAGGGATAGTGATAATTATAGGAGTATATAAATAGTTCAATAAAACCAATTAAAAACCAAGCAATATCCCAATAAAAATCAAGTAAAAACCGTACAGGTAAAACAGGGATAAATAATTGGGTAAAACAAGGTCCTGAAAATCGGTAAGAAAACTAATATATATACATACACAAATAATTATGACACAATTGTGAAACAGATAGACTTGTACTTAAAAAACAATTTCAATTCATGTAATTATAAAAAATTGTACATGTCTTCCCCCATATTTAATCCTTTTGGTAACTTTGTGTCAAGCGATACGATATACTGGGTTTTCAACTGGCATAATTTTCTCTCCCTGTTACCGCCCCTTGGTAGCCCTGGCACTGCATAAATGGCAAAATATCTAAGGTCGTTCAGTTGTTATTGTGGACTAACTTGCCGAGCGACCGGGTTGCTGGGGTCTGAATTAACAATTGCACGAAAGTGCTGCAGGATCCTATTAAATACCTGCAGCTTCGTGCTGCCCACATATTGTAGGTGGCAGGAGCATTTGAGGATGTAAACCGCAAACTCTGTCCTGCATGTGAACATTCCCTTTATTTTGCTGAGTATAGGCTCAAATGCATTGATATACTCCTGTTTATTGACCCGAACTTACAAGCCCAACAAGAGCTGCACTTATAAAAGTCTGTCCTGTTGGAAAACCAATTTTTAGGGGCAGCAACCTCTGGGCTAGTTTTTACTAATTAAACAAAAGGAAAACACTTTTTGTAGTGGTAGTGATCCCTACAGTGGTGGGGAACACACAGTGTTGTTTAAATACCCCTCACACACCAACAGGCCCGTTGGTGTCATGCTTCATCATCGGGGTCTTCGCACCCCTCTCCGGGATGCGGCGTGCTGCGACTCACGGCTACGTAGGAGCACTGAAAGTGGACTATGTGTGGATGTGTGTGAAGGAATTCAATGCGAGTGGTGAGGTGAAAGACAGTGATTGTTAAAAGACACCTGGCTAGTAGGATAAAAAATAATAAAAAGTTTTTATTAAGCCCTCGGCTGGTGTCGTTAAAAAAGTGCAGAGTGAGGTTGTTGGTACTATTTAGGGTACATCAACCTCTCAAGTGCGTCGACATGTTTCGGAGGAACAAGGACTCCTTCTTCAGGACGGGATGTGCACTAATATCCCCACCTTAGTCACATGTGTGTAGATGTCAAAGTGTGCTCTACAAAATTGGTTAGAATAGGTGAAATGTACCTAATTGTGTTATGGATGTAGTCTGTTGCGCCCAATTGGCGTAGTTAATACAGAACCTGTAGATGAAAAAACATCATGTAATAAAACATTACTTGAAGATATTGAAAAAGCCTATGTAAATACACAGGAGGGTGAAGGGGAACCAAAAATAAGGTCCACAACCCTGTAAAAGAAAAAGACATAGACAAAACTAAAGACTAGGACACACATGAATTTGATATGATCGCCATTGGAATCCCTTGGATTGAATTGTGGGAAGAAAACACATTATTGAGAAGATATACAGTTCTTACTTTTTGATAAAGGCTAAATGGCCTCATGAGCCAAGGCGTGGTATTGGGGGTTCTTTTGTCTTCTTGCCCAATGTAGCAACCTAATAGATGTAAAAAAAACAGCGTGGATTTAGAATCTAAAAACGCTGTTTTTTAGAAAGCTGGTGCCTCTCTGCTATCAGGTCTAACTCACGGTTACTGCCAAATCTGGTGGTTGTCCTCCCCTCAACGCGGCTCCGACGGTATGCCGAGTCATGTTGGACAAGTGCTATTTATAGTAGTGGTAATTGGCTTAATAGGTGCGAAATTGGGATCGGAAAATGCCCAAAAAAGGATCTATACATTGCCCTTCAGATCTGGTCCTGCGCGCGTAAAGAGGGAGTGGTAGAACCTTGCGCGCATGCGTGGACAAGTAGCGTCTGCGTCTGCCGTTTATTGAGCGCATGCGCGGAAGGAGATGCTAGCTTTTCGCGCATGCGCGTAACAGGCCGCGTTCCGAAAAACGGAACAGAATAGGGATAATTTGAACGCGGAGCGCTATTTTTAGGGGAAATATATTGGAATAAGGCCTGCGAAGTTATGTGCTCATAATTAGGGATAAGATATCGCAATATTTCATGATAATTATGGGTACAGATAAACCTGGGTCGTTTTTCTGGAAAAACCTGACACTACGTTTTTAACATTGTGGCCTTAGATCATGCTCATCACAGGGTTGTAGCAAATGCAATGTTACATCATCATGGTTCATTCATCGTAACTGGCTCCATGGAATTGAATCATTTAACCCGGTGGTGTCTGTGCCCAGGCGGAACACCCACCTTTGCTCCTTCTCAAATAAGCCATTGTCTGATGGAAGTTGCTCGATAACAGTCCAGTGTAATTCATTAACACAATGCTGTTGTTCCAGAAAATGTGCTGCCATCTTAGTAGTGGATTTTTTGCATCTTATATTGCTTTTGTGTTCATTTATCCTCGTTTTCACAGCGCGTGTGGTCATGCCCACGTACTCTTTCCTGCACGGGCAAGTGATCAGGTAGACCACGTTCTTGCTGTTACAGTTAGTAAAGGCTTGTTGTTCCCATTTAGTGCCATTTTGGAAGGTACGGGTCAGACTTTTTTCTGTCAGATGGCAACTATTGCAGTTCCCACACGGGTGATGTCCTTGTAGCCCCTGTATTCTAGTTTGATGGATCTCGGTGGGGGGGGGTCTTGTGTGCACTAAAATGTCTTTTAGATTCTTCCCCCTCCTGTGAGCAAAAAACCAACGCGTTTCGCCGAGGTTATTTACTACCTGTCGGCTTCGTCAGGGCTTATCTTCTATTTGAACCTGCCTCAAGTCTTTTGTAAGGGTGCTTGTAAATATTATTTGCTGCACTTTCTTAAGTCGGAGTGAATATTGTCCCTGTATTGCGAATTCTGCACTTTTATCTATAGCATCCGAAAGAACTCCACTTGTTTTTATCACCTTATATAAAGATTCCAATTCCACCTTTCCTTCTAAATCATGCTTTGTGCCGATATCAGTCTTTCACTCCGCTGCCTTCGTCATACTGCACCCATCAACTTGTTACACTCTCACGGCGTCCCGTGTACAGACAACCACCAGATTTGGCAGTAACCGTGAGTTCGACCTGATAGCAGAGAGGCACCAGCTTTCTAAAAAACAGCGTTTTTAGATTCTAAATCCACGCTGTTTTTTTTTACATCCATTAGGTTGCTACATTGGGCAAGAAGACAAAAGAACCCCCAATACCACGCCTTGGCTCATGAGGCCATTTAGCCTTTATCAAAAAGTGAGAACTGTATATCTTCTCAATAATGTGTTTTCTTCCCACAATTCAATCCAAGGGATTCCAATGGCGATCATATCAAATTCATGTGTGTCCTAGTCTTTATGTTTGTCTATGTCTTTTTCTTTTACAGGGTTGTGGACCTTATTTTTGGTTCCCCTTCACCCTCCTGTGTATTTACATAGGCTTTTTCAATATCTTAAAGTAATGTTTTATTACATGATGTTTTTTCATCCACAGGTTCTGTATTAACTACGCCAATTGGGCGCAACAGACTACATCCATAACATGATTAGGTACATTTCACCTATTCTAATCAATTTTGTTGAGCACACTTTGACATCTACACACATGTGAGTAAGGTGGGGATATTAGTGCACATCCCGTCCTGAAGAAGGAGTCCTTGTTACTCCGAAACATGTCGACGCACTTGAGAGGTTGATGTACCCTCAATAGTACCAACAACCTCACTCTGCACTTTTTTAACGACACCAGCCGAGGGCTTAATAAAAACTTTTTATTATTTTTTCTCCTACGAGCCAGGTGTCTTTTAACAATCACTGTCTTTCACCTCACCACTCACATTGAATTCCTTCACACACAGCAACACATAGTCCACTTTTAGTGCTCCTACGTAGCCGTGAGTCGCAGCACGCCGCATCCCGTAGAGGGATGCGAAGACCCCGATGATGAAGCATGACACCAAGGGGCCTGTTGGTGTGTGAGGGGTATTTAAACAACACTGTGTGTTCCCCACCACTGTAGGGATCACTACCACTACAAAAAGTGGATTCCTTTTGTTTAATAAGATTATCAGGGGAGATAGAATCCACTTCCTCCTCTCCCTCCCCCTCCTTGTTATTTTCTAGTTTTTACTAATACATCCCTCATAGAGGGAACCCGTCTAAACGTTATCAAGGGCAGTTTAGGTAAAATTTGTGATAACGTAATGTCGGTCTTGATAATGCATTATCAAGGAGACAGGATGCACACCTGTTTTCACATCTTAATTCCGATTTTTTCTTTTTTTCAAAAGATTGCGTGCTATTTGCTGTAAGTGCCATGTCTCGTGACACTAGATTACTAACATCATTGAAGTGGGTCGTCATCCCGTCCCTGGCAAATGCACAGCTAATTGTTGCCACTTTGGCAAAAATATTTTGTACCATCATTATTTCACTGTATTATTCTTGTAATCACACTTAGTTCTCCATTCCACGTATTTCAAACGTAGTCCACGCTCTCAGTGTACATGCTTTTTCCATGTTTCTACTGTTCCAACTGTCTATCCAGACTTTTAGCAAGAAAATGATGGAGGCATGAATTCTTTTCAGGCAGCGTTTATTCGATCAAACATAACCCAATGCATTTCGGGCTCAACGCCCTTCTTCGGGGGTCACTGTAATAATCACAGAAGCACTATTACGAACTGTAAATTACATAAATTTTGACTTTTCACTTTCAATAGCTCATTATGACAATGCCACATTATATGTTTAAAAAGCAAGTTATTCTCGTTGTGTGAATATTCTCATTCATTAAACTTCGTGAAACAATTCTATTACGAAGAGCCATTCCGAGTGCCACGAGGCATGGCACTTACAGCAAATAGCACGCAATCTTTTGAAAAAAAGAAAAAAACGGAATGAAGATGTGAAAACAGGTGTGCATCCAGTCTCCTGGATAATGAATTCTTAACTGATGCCTTACCTCAAGAGAGCACCCAGGAATAAAATGGGAGAAACATCAAAAATAGCACGAGTCCACGCGCCTGAACTACGTGGTTCATGACAGATGGAGTTGAAAACGATTAGGAATGGACTTTTCGATAGAATAATCACGAAATGCATGCTCATAAGCATATATGCTCGACAATATTTTATGAATGTGATTGATTCCGGCCAAAATGTAAGGGGATTGAACTTAACGGTCGTGACTTAATGAATTGAACTGTGGGTAATTGAGTTCTGCGGAAAAATGCACCAGGTGTATAAGGGTTGAAGGAGAGCCCTAGGCGGATAAGGGTGTGTGATACAGCTGGGAATTTCAAATCGGTGAACCAATTGGGGGGGTTTGAGTGACGAGTTAAATAGCGCAAGGAACTGTGGGGCACAAGTTTGTCTGGTGGAAAAAAAGAGCGAGAGCTGCATGGTTTTTAAACGAACATGGCAGGTACGTGCGAAATAGGAAGGTAGACTGGTGGGATAGGGTAGGAGGTTCAGTGTAGAATTTTTGTCAGAACAAAAGGGTGATAATTGGAAGTATTTGGAAATATGAAGGGAGGGAGGGTATCAAATCTAGAAGTGGGAAGAATATAGAAGGATATAAAAGGCTACACACAGAGGTTAAAGGCGAGGGAGTGAACTACCAGTTAGTAGGGAAGAAGGATGGGTAAGGTATATAAGAAGAATAGATAGAACATCTTTCGTACACTGTCAGGGTAAACGGGAGGAAGGAGGATGGATGAGAAAAAAGTGCGTTAAGAACACAGTTCAGAATCTGGTTTCATTCAAAAAGGTGGGATGGGTTGTGAAGGGAAAGGGAATTTAGTAGATGGTAGGAATGGAATGGCTCTTCGTAATAGAATTGTTTCACGCAGTTTAATGAATGAGAATATTCACACAACGAGAATAACTTGCTTTTTAAACATATAATGTGGCATTGTCATAATGAGCTATTGAAAGTGAAAAGTCAAAATGTATGTAATTTACAGTTCGTAATAGTGCTTCTGTGATTATTTACAGTGAACCCCGAAGAAGGTAGTTGAGCCCGAAATGCATTGGGTTATGTTTGATCAAAAGTGCACAAAACAGAAGCAAGTCAGATGTTAATCCACAACTGATCCAGACAACAGACTATTACTATATCAGTTCCCCCCTGCTTCCATCTCACACATGTTCTAACCAAAAAATCCAGTAATTATATTTGAGTGCAATATCAACTGAGTGCGATGTGCATTGTTCATGTGAAATAAGTTGAACATGAATGGACCCATAAAAGTTAATGGAAAAATAATAAATGTGTTAATAACATCATAAGAGTAAGATACAAATGAATAAACGGTTGTCAAATAAAACTCCACAGTTATATCATATTATAGACAAATCACGCAACATCTAAGGGACTCAAGCGCCAGTGGGCAGAAAGGTGGCATGATGCCCTAGTGGGCCAGCAATGGGACAAATCAGTAACATCACAGCAAATGGACACTTATTTACTATACAAAAAAGGGATAAAGAGGTGTTCAGTTAAAAGCAACAAGGAGATTAAGAAAAAGAAATGAAGAGGTGAGCCTAAAGTAAAACGGAGAGCTGGCCAGGGAGCAGGACAAGCAGCGGGATTTATAGGCGAGTAGAAAGGGTTCATCAGCGTTCATGCTATGGGGGATATTGGTGTTAAGGAGAATGATATATTTAGATTCAAGTCTCCGAAGTGCTAGCTGTCTGCCCCCTCTCGGATTCTTAAGAACCGAATCAATCACAAAGTAAGAGAGGTCTCGAGCAGTCCCTCCATGGCATTGATTAATATGCCTGGCTACTGGGTAATTGGGGTCATCAAGGCTGAGTGATGGCCCTCAGATATTGCAGGATACGGACATGTACAGGGTGGATAGTGCTACCCACGTACTGCTTTATGCAAACGCATTGTAGAACATACACCGCAAAACGTGTTGACATCTAAAGTCATCAGTCCATAATTGTCATTCCATTGTGTATCATAGATCTTGGTAAGGAAATCTCCTGTATCTTTGATAAAGGACGGAGTTCACAAACATATTGTTGCAAAAAGAAATCTGTATATTTGGAGGTGTTTTCAAATAGTCCCCCCATAGCTGTTATGATAGGTCTTCCAGGGGGATCAATGGCATTTTTATGAATCTTAGGTATTAAATATAACTGAGGTGTCACGGTATAATCAGTTTTCAAACATTCTAGTTTGTGTTTGGATATGAGTCCAATAGATCTCCACTCGTAGAGAGCCTTGTGAAATTTTTCCTTCACACTGAAGATGGTGGTCGGGCTTATTCTGCAATAAGACTCTCTGTCTTTCAACTGTTTGAGTGCTTCAGTGTTGTATTTTTCAAGTGGCCAAAGCACCAAGTTTCTGCCCTTATCGGACCATCTCCCAACAATATCTTGGCGTTCCTTAATTTTTTGTATTAGATTATATATTCTTGTTGGGATTGGAGTGGAGTCTTACGAGGTCATGCTGGAAGTTGAGGGTGGAGAGATGGTTGAAGAGGCAGCGACTGAGCATCAGTAGCGTCTGTTTCCTACTACTCAATTCTTAATACTGACCTGTGAAATAAAGATGATTCTTGTCAACGAAGGCTCAGTATCTCCTTGTTATACCAGCGAAGAGCTGAGGGAGAGGATCTTCGCACTCCTGGGCATTACTTCATGTGTTGATCATGACCAGACTGCTCTTCGTGGTCTTCTGGTGGTTTGAGGATAGTGGATATTCTTTGCCTTTGCTCCTACTAGCACTAGTAGAGGAAGTATTACTTCTATTTCATGTCAAAAACTGAGAGAACCCAGTGGCCATTTTGGATGGTTGGGCAACTACCTTTAAAAAGCACACGCTTATGCGTGTGTGACAGCCATTTTGGATTGCTGGGGAGGAGGAGGAAAACAAGAGCCATTTCCCATAAAGTAAGTGTACTTCGTGTATTTGGCAACCATTTGGAAGTTGTTTTCAAGTTCATCCACATATGCTTGATTATATATAATTTTGATTTATAAGGATATTGCCTGCTGACAGTGCCTGGCACACCAACAGGAGCAGATAAGATCAATGCTATTCAAGAGAAAGGAAGATGGTTGGTTGAAGTAAAACTGGTAAAACTGGAAACCCGACCAATAGGAGTAGCCCATTAAGAAAGAGGGTCACCTCAAAGGGAGAGGTCAAAGCTCTCATCACATGCTTATCTGTTGCTCTTCCTGGAGCATATAAGGATAACCACCTTTCAGGACAAAACTCACACTCTAAGTGTTCTACTCCTACTCCTGTCTTCACCTCTGATATATCCTCTGGTACATTTTTCGATCATTCGCCTCCACTGACTCACTCAGAGGCTGACTCACAGGAGCCATTATTGGCAACAGTTCTGCAGCTTCTTCAGGTTTAACGGTTAGAGGCCTGTGCATACTATATGCAGGGCAGAGAATCTAATCATGCAGCAATCACAGTGTGAAGTATCATGACAAATCACCAGCCTCACGTCAGAAATTACTGAACTCCAGCGAAGAGTAGCTCAAGTCGAAGTGGTGGGATTGGCAACAGTCAAGGCAATCGGGAATCATGTAGGTTAGCTGGAGCATCTCCAGACTAGGATCGAGGAAGCATCAGAGGAGAAATAATTTGAGGATTTTTGGAATATCAGAGGGCAAGGAGGGGTCTGATCCTTGGAAATATATTGTTCAATTACTCACTAATCCAGCGAGCGCCTCACCTCTCCCTCACCAGAATGCCTCCACTACTAGATCATTGCATTCTCGCCCAATCCTTATATATTGGAAACTTCCTTCTAAGGCAGGCGATCTCTCTTAAGGCACGACCTACTACACCAGTCATGATTGATCAGATGTCAATTGTTGCGTGGTCAGACCTCTCGAAATCTACAATGGATCGGCGATGGAAGCTGCCCCAACTTATAGATCCTCTTAAGGCCGTTGGAGCCCAAGTCTTTTTTGCAGGAGCCAGCTCACCTTAACATTATATAGGATGGACACTCTCAGATGTGTTACACAGAGGCAGATGCTATGCAGGCTCTGAGTCAGTTGAAAGGGGCTTCTCCCCACATTACTTTTAAATAGCACTCCTGTTTTAGGATGGGCTTTCTCTTTTTCCTTTATCCCCTTTTTTTTGTTTGAGTTTTTTTTCCTCTTTCTTGAATTATAACTGTAGATTTGCTGAGTAGGCACTGTCTTCATCCTATAGCTAAGTTAAGCTTTATAAGGCTTTACTGAGCAGCAACAATACAGTGTTCCTGCTTCATTGATTGTTAGCCTAGTGAATTGTATACGTATTATATATGTTTGAGTGCATGGTTTTTGGGAGGTGGCAGGAGAACAGGTCCGGAAGGTGCTCTTCCAGGGCTGCTAATCCTGCAGGCAAGGTTGGGGTTGATTCCTTTTCTAGAAGATGAAAGGGTGGGTGTGTGTGTGGTTGGGGGGTGGGTTAGGGGGGTGATGGTCTTGTTTGAAATTTATGATACACAAAAGGTTATTTTATGGAGGGATAAAACAAGTCAGAAATGTTTGCAGTATATTTAGATAGTATATAGAGAGTATTATTTATTTCAACTTTGAGGAATTATAGTTTTACATATGGAGTAAGGGGGCTCTTAAGAAAGTTATTAAGGAGTCATGGCTAAGGTTAAATGCATGTGTTGGAAAGTTTCTGGGATTAATGCACGTAATAAGCAGCTATTGGTTTGAGAGGAAGTAGGGCTTTATAAACCTCAATTAGTAGCCTTAACTAAGACACACTTGGCATCTGTAGACCGGCATTTATTAAAGCAGCTGAGATTTAACATAATGGTCTGTACTAGCAGCAAAAAAAATAATTGTCAAGTTCTGAAAACCACTGCTTCAGGAGGCTGCTGGGTATTGGTACAATTAATATGGAACCTACATAGGTTTGTCATTTGCGTGGTTTATGGCCCAAATACCAACAAGAGAATAACGTTCCGTCTCCTCACCCACGCACACAAGGCCCTCTACGACCTAGGACCCGAATGCCTCAACAAACGACTGTCCTTCTACACACCCACCCGCCAACTACGTTCATCCAATCAAGCCCTCGCCGCAATTCCGCCCATCAATAGTCACCATGGGAGGAAGATCCTTCTCCTACTTAGCAGCCAAAACCTGGAACTCTCTCTCCACTCACCTCCGCCTTACACAGAACCACCTTTCCTTCAGAAAGCAGCTTAAAACCTGGCTATTCGATAAATAATGCACCCTCCCTCCCCAAGCGCCTTGAGACCCTCTGGGTGAGTAGTGCGCTATACAAATTACTGAACTTGAACTTGAACTTATACCGGTCACACAGAAGTATTAAATGTTATCTTTAGAATTTTTGATTGGGGCAGAGAAGTGAGTATAATGGGTGACTTTAATGTGTGCTTGATTATAACATTGATTCTACTAATCGTTCTACAATCCCTCATAAACATAGAGCCAGGGCATCAATCAAGGACTTCATCCGGCTACATGGTTTGGTTGATGTCTGGCAGACCCCCAATTTGGCCTTCCCCGGGTATACTTTTTACTCATGTCCACATAAGCAGTACTCTAGGATAGATATGGGTTTGCTTCGGGTGGCTTTGCTCCCGCCAAGATGGCTGCGTAGTCAGAGAGCTCCACAGTGGCCCTCTCGCCCTCAGTAAAATCCGACATTGTCCAACCGCCCTCCACAAGGAACAAATGCCCGAATGCCCATGTTGACTCTAGAGCCGCGTGGTCAAGGACGAGACAATTTGGATTTGGTCCCCACTATGAGAGAATCATTTACCTCGACAAAAGTAATTGTTTTAGACAATTTGGATATGGTCCCCACTACGAGAGAATTATTTTCCTCAACAGAAGTTATATGACCCAGAGCCACAAACGAGCCCTTCTTTTTTGATTACACAGAATTGAATTGAATTGAATTGAAATGCAATTTGTATTGCGCTACTAAAACCCGAAGGTGTCAAGGCGCACAGCAAACCCGAAGGTGTCAAGGCGCACACAAAGCCACACTGCTGTTGTTCTAGGAGCTCTTCTCAGCTTTGTCCTGATGAAGACCCCACGTGAGGACTGAACTAACCCTCTATTCTAGGGGTCGAAACATTGACATCATACAACTCTATTACAAGCTCTAATGACAGAATATGCTAAGTGTACATTCAGGAACAATTGACCTGTGTTAGGCCGGAAAGGCCTTATACTATGTCCAAATGATGTATATATGTCACAATACCTTTTCCCTGTCCTTCACTCACATGTTCACCACCATCCACCCAATCTTTTCCTTTTTTCACCCTATACTGAGAGCACTGTAAATGTTTACCATGCTTTTATATATTGGAGCAACTGTGTTGCCATTCTACAAATGCTCTGACTTTGAATCGCACTTGATGCTTTTGACTTTGGAATTAAATTTGACTTAAGCATTCCAAGAAAAACGTGAGTGGTGAATGCAATTTCTTCCTTCTTGCTAAATAAGTTGCTACTGTGACCACTATCTTATTGTACTGGCATGTTGAATGAGGGCTTCAAAGTGGTCCGAGGCGGAACGGCGATAGGCCTGAGTGATCGAGAGTCGGCCACATTATGAAAGGGAACCAAAGCCGGAACCAGCTGACAGCTGGCCGAAAACTGTGGTAGCCGCTGACCTGTGACCTTGTTGCGAAAGATAACGCGCTGACGGGCTCTGAGCGGCTGGAGTCAGCCAGACTGGCTGGTGAGGCCTGAGGCAAGCAGTGCACAAGACTCGGCGGCCCCTCCCTGGGGAAGGGGGCCTTTTCATACGGGCACTTGATCTCCCCAGAGCTCCCCCCTGTCATTGCAAGAAATAGAGGCATCTGGAGGAGTGGAGAGAAGAGGCCCACATTGGGACCCAAATCTGAAGACCGGGCCTACCGGCAGTGGGCAGAAGACAGAGTCCACCACTGGCCCTGCGAGGACAATGGACACCACACTGAAACCTGAGCCACTGGAAACCATAGAACTAACCGGTAAGGCCCACGACGGAGACCGGGGCTGGACTGCGATGAAGGGCCTGGTGCTCAGGTGGCGGCCTTGCAACACTCATTCAGTACAACGGATACCCGGGGTGAGCATCTTCTACATTGACATGCATTGTCATCTGCGCATCTCTCTCCTCCCCACCAGATGAGGGAGAATGTTGTGGCTGCAGGGGCGGGGAGTACACAGAGACAAGTGACGGTGACATAAACCACACGAGAAAGACACCAGGGGCACATACAACAAACCACAAAGGACAACTCCTAAATTGTCCACTGCCCTGAGAACCTATACAAGAACCATCCCTGGCCAGCCCCATGGCGGCGGTGAAGGCCTGGGCGACTAGGAAGAGAAAGCGACTTGGGAATCGCTGGGGTAACCAGTAAGCGCCATCATGGACAGACACTGAGGCATCCTCTGAAACCCCCTCCCCACCCCCCCCCCCCACTCCTGAGGAGGGAATCAAAATGCGCCCGAAGGGTGCCCGGCCGCCCAGGCCAACAAACTTGACAAATAGGTGACCATGGTACAAAGGATGCCGGCATGCGGAACCCGGGAGCAGGCAGAGCCCTCACTGGGGGCAAACATGACGGCAATCCAAGAGCTGGGTCACAATTGAAGTAAACCTCCTGATAACAGATATGAACAAGACCTCTGAGGAAATAGTGGTGGCAGAGACTAATGTATCCGAACTACAAGTCACCACTAAAAATGGAAGACCGGATACTCACCTTCACAAGATAATGGCGGCAAAGCTTGAAGACCAGGAGGGACGGGCCCGAAGGAATAACATCAGGGTGGTGGTCGTGCCAGAGGAGGCAGAGGGCCCTGACGCGGGACTATTCTTGGAAGACCTTATACTCAATCATCTTCAACCTAAACGCCTGTTCAACTTTTTTCGGTGGAAATGGCGCGCAGAGCACTGATATCACCGCCAAAGCCTAGGGACCAGCTGCGGACCATAATCGCACGGATCCTTAATTTCTGGGACAGCAACATAATCATGCAAACTGCCTGAATGAAGGGCAACTTACCCTATGAAAATATGTCAATTTGATTTTTCCCAGACTTAAACCTTATGGTCCAGCTGCAACGCCGCACCTTTGATGAAGTCAAGAGAACTTTGCAAACAAAAACCTCAAATACATGATGCTTTTCCCCGCCAAGTTAAGCGTCCAAGAAAAGGACAAACCCTGGTACTTAACAAGACCAGATGAAGTATGGGAATGGCTTTAAGGAGGGTGAAAAACCACTAGACAATGGCGGCAGGAATCGAGTCAGGGTTATGGAGACCATGGACCCACTCCCCGGGGGAATCCACGGTAAAGAGACGAAAACAAGCACTTTCTCTGGAACGGGCGCCCAGGAGCTGACCAGCTGAGTAGGGAGGGGGACAGTGCCCATCCTGAGAGGTGAGAGGGGCACCAAGGGACCTAACCAGAAATCAAGACTCTGTTTGATAACAAGAGTAAGACATTGAAGCGGAATCTGAGAGTTAGACAGTAATCACTATGTCTGCTTAATTAATTGATGCAAGAGGGCGGGAGGGCAGCTGCATTGACACGAATGGCGGAGCTGGTGAACCCCAAGTTTTTAGTATGGTTCTAACGGGGTGACAGGCACTCTACAAATTGGGGAAGTGGGTAGTTCGAAACCTACAGTGCAGGGTAGCAGGGAGGAGGGTAATTACAAGGGGGCAAAGTTTACTAACTACAGAGTTATTTTGTTAAATGTTGTTTTTGACTTACGCAATGACCCATCACTGCAGAGAAGCATCAGGTGGCAGCCAAGGGGCCGACAGCTGGGGTGGGCGAAGGGAACCGGAACTCCGATACTAAGCACCTGACCATTGCTAAAACGTAGCAACCCACAAACATATTGAAAGTCCTGACATGGAATGTAAATGGCCTCGGGGACAAAATTAAGTGAACTATGGTCCTGAAATACCTCTGCAGACACTCCTCTGACCTGGTCCTTCGACAGGAGACACACTTGCAAGGCAATCAATACCTAGCACTCAATAGATTTGGATACACTCTTGTAGCCCACGCGGGCTTCATTTCAGGATCTCTCTGGGTAGCGATCTTGGTAAAAAATAAAGTGCTATTAATACAGGGCCGCTTCTGGCAGGCCCCACTGGGCAGGTTTGTGGCCCTGACTGGAACATGGGAAGTGAGTTTACAATGGGGTATACCCTAAGAACTCGCTGACCTGGGTCAGTTAACATAGGTACGTGTATAGTGGTCAGGATCTATGGATTCTAGTCACGAATTAATCATGGAGAAATTTTTCAAACTGTTTAACAAAGATTACCAATATGTAGTACACAAAAGCATTTATTTCAACATTTCTGTGACATTGTGATTCACACTACTAAAATAGAAACCACAAGCATTGAAAAGAGAAAAACCAATTACTTCATTGGATCAAGTGAGGACTAGAGGACATAAGTCTAAGAGACTTTCTTATATAACAACGCTCTTGTGGAGACAGTTCTTAAGAATTCGCTACATATTAAATATTTACAAATGCGCTCGAAGTGACAAGGAAAAGGAGACAATTAGGTGGGTTGGGTGTGGTTGGGTATAGGTGAGGACTGGGTAAAGGGTGTTGTGACCTTATTACAATCACAGTGGTTTGAGATGCAACCTTTACAGACTAATTTAGTTCATTAGTTCCGTTATATTCTTTAACATAGGATCCGTATTAATCAATGGGTTGCTTCCTATGTTAAGAAAGTCAGATGCAATCCGGTCTACGTTTCAACCCCTGGATTAAGGGTTGATTGAAGCCTCAAGCTGGGGTCTTCTTCAGGACATAAAGGTACAGGAGCGCCTAAATATAACATAATTGTAGTGAGGACTGTATCAGGACTGTAGTTAAAAAAGTACTATGTTACTACAGCTGGCTCGATTGAAAAATGGGCTTCTTACTTAATGTAGGGCCGTCCAGTGGCCTATTGGAGTTGGACCATCGTCGGTTCCATAGTGATATATAGAAGCTTAAAAGTGTTTAAAATAGAGGTGTAAGTACTAAATTACTCTGGGATGAATCTGTGAGCATGAGTGCTCAGAGAGATAACAAAGGGGGTCACTTACTAGGACATCCGTGGTTTTCCAATCAAATCGTTTATAATCTCATGTCGTGGTTCATCCGGATATTATAGGTCAATCTGAAGATTAAAAAGAAAGGTTGTATGGGTTTTAAGTGGTTTAATATTGAAAGACAGACAGGCAGTCTAAGTCGGTTCTGGACCCTTAACCAGGATGTAATCCGACATCATAATGTAAGTTTCAGATGTCGTTTTATTATCAAAAAAACCTTTCTAGCTAATACCCCATGTCAGATCGACAAAACAATCAAGATTAGGTGGAATCATAGCGTGTAAAATACCTTGTTTCAGAGTTTTAAACTGCGTGTCCTCAGGACTAGATCAGAATCGGTGCTTTCATCAGCGCTGCCCGGTCGCGAATGAACCGCGAGGTGCAGGCGCTGGATACTTCCTGGAGGCTCGTCGTGCTCCACCAATCCGGTGGCGGCGGGAGCCTCCTCTGCAGGGAGTGTCTACAAAGTTCGGAGAGGGAAAGTTTATCCCTAGGGTCTGGGCTAAGGGATCTCCTTCGTATTCAGGCACCACAAGGGAGTGGATGCGTTATTAGACAGATTTATGCTAGAAGGGAATTATAGCCATTGTGAGGTATAATTAATTAAGCGTTCAGATCTAAGGGGTCTCCTTTATATTACGGCACCACAAGAGAGTGGATGCGTTCTTGTATGGATTACTGCTCGAAGGAATTGTCACCAGTCTGAGGTATAATTAATTAAACATGTGGCATATTTACACACGATACCCTCTGTGTGTATCGTGCAGTCGTAGATCCGAGAACTGTAGAGCAAATTATGACAAACATATGATGACTTTTACATAGGGATGTTATTCCATAGGTACTGAATAGTTGTATGATCAGCAGGGCACCATTAATGTATATTGAACATTCAACCACAAATAAGCCCATAGGTGTATGTGATAAAACAGTATACATGTACGTCCACATTATGAGTCAGGGTCATTAGATTATTCACAGTTGATCAGGGCCATTTGGGAGAAGGTTACATCAGTTTCATTTAGTCCGTTTTGTACAGAGTCAAATCGCTGCATCCATTTACACTCTCGTGTATTCAAAACAGAATCTAAATCCCCACCCCTGGGTCCCAGCGTGATTTTTTCAATGACCAACCATTTGAGGGATTCGGGTGTGTGATTCTTGGCCTGAAAATGTTCAACTAGGGGCGCTCCCAAGGTTTGACATCTTATTCTACTACAATGTTGTAGTATTCTGTTTTTGATCTTCTGCTTAGTTTGGCCAATGTAGATAAGGCCACATGGGCACAGAATAGCATATATCACACTGTTGCTATTGCAGTTCGTCAATGATTTCAAATCGATGGTGATGTTGTTGTGTGTGATAGTCTTAGTTTCAATGCACAGTGCACAGGCCTTGCAGTTACTGTCATTCGTGCCGACATCTCATCTGAATCTGTTCAACATCAAGACTGAGTTGACTAAATTTTTTCGCAAGATCCGCCTAAAAAACTTCTTTCTACACAAAGCTCTAAGTATAACCAGAGCGTTCACCAACCTACGACCACCCTCAACCTTCACTCCCCATACCGCCATGGTCAATCATCGGATTTTGACCTATGAAAGCCTGGTTATGAAAGATGTGCTCAAGTTATGTAAGACGAAACAATATGTGAAACAAAACATCACTAAGAATGAACGGACCGCTCTGGATGGCCTGAAGAACAACAAGACTCTAGTTATCAAACCTGCTGATAAGGGGGGAGCAATAGTCATCATGGACGTGAATGACTACAAACAAGAGATCGAGTCCCAGCTGAATGATGGAGTTAGCTATCGACCACTAAGAACTAACCCAACCCCAGAAATCAGAAACCTAATCAGGACCTTAACCCAAAAAGGGAAAGAAGTAGGTTTTCTGACAGACAAAGAATACACATATCTGAATGTGGACCAACCACGGATCCCTACGATTTATACTCTATCAAAGGTCCACAAGAACCCCAACAAACCACCGGGAAGACCTATAATATCTGGATGTGGCTCCCTCCTGGAGCCTCTCTGCAAATATGTGGACAGCTTTTTGAAACCTTTAGCTGAAGCGACACCCACTTACCTGAGGGACACCATGCAGGTAATCAACTTAGTGGATCAAAAACCCTTCAACAAGAATAATCAACTGCTTGTAACCATGGATATCGTGTCCCTATACACGCGTATCCCCCAGGTACTAGCTCTAACAACCATCCAGAGAGCCTTAGCAGCCAGACCCCAACCAGCGGGGGTACCTACTGAATTCTTGGTAGACCTCCTGGAGATTGCAATGACTAAAAACTTTTTTATCTTTCAAAACAAGTTCTATATGCAAAAGAAGGGGGTGGCCATGGGGGCAGCATTTGCTCCGGATCTGGCGATCCTATACATGATGACTTTGAACAGCACAACATCTTATCATCAAATAATCCCTTTGTCAACAGTATATCAGAATACCACAGATATATAGATGACATCTTTATGATCTGGACGGGACGGGACCAAGACCTTGATGCATTCACTCAATGGCTCAATACCCAATCGGAAGACATTAAATTCACCTCAAAGTACAGTAACGAATCCATTGACTTTCTAGACATTACCATCAAAGAACGAGAGGGTGCGCTAATCACCACCTTGTATAGGAAACCCAGCGAAAGGAACACCCTACTCAGATATACGAGCCACCACACTCGGGCCCTTCGAGATAATCTGCCTTTTGGGCAGTTCCTCCGCATTCGGAGGAACTGCACCATGAAAGATGATTATTTTGCTGAATCGGATGAACTTATCAGCAGATTGCTGGAAAGAGGATATCCCAAGAGATTGGTGAAAAAAGCACGCAAAAGAGCTTGGTTTAGCAATAGGGAAACACTGCTTGTACTAAGAAATCGTGAAAACCCCTTCTGTAGCAAGAGCAACCAGATCCGTAAGATAATCAACAACAATTGGAGCATTATATCAGATGTGATTGAAGTCCCAGAACCACCCATGCATGCATTTAAAAAGGCAAAAAGTATCAGATGTGGTGGTCCGGTCTATGTTAGATACCCCACCAGCACCAACCATACAAACAATGTGGAATCTCCCTAACATCATTGGGAATTATAAATGCAGTAACTGCAAGGCCTGTGCACTGTGCATTGAAACTAAGACTATCACACACAACAACATCACCCTCGATTTGAAATCATTGACGAACTGCAATAGCAACAGTGTGATATATGCTATTCTGTGCCCATGTGGCCTTATCTACATTGGCCAAACTAAGCAGAAGATCAAAAACAGAATACTACAACATTGTAGTAGAATAAGATGTCAAACCTTGGGAGCGCCCCTAGTTGAACATTTTCAGGCCAAGAATCACACACCCGAATCCCTCAAATGGGTGGTCATTGAAAAAATCACGCTGGGACCCAGGGGTGGGGATTTAGATTCTGTTTTGAATACACGAGAGTGTAAATGGATGTAGCGATTTGACTCTGTACAAAACGGACTAAATGAAACTGATGTAACCTTCTCCCAAATGGCCCTGATCAACTGTGAATAATCTAATGACCCTGACTCATAATGTGGACGTACATGTATACTGTTTTATCACATACACCTATGGGCTTATTTGTGGTTGAATGTTCAATATACATTAATGGTGCCCTGCTGATCATACAACTATTCAGTACCTATGGAATAACATCCCTATGTAAAAGTCATCATATGTTTGTCATAATTTGCTCTACAGTTCTCGGATCTACGACTGCACGATACACACAGAGGGTATCGTGTGTAAATATGCCACATGTTTAATTAATTATACCTCAGACTGGTGACAATTCCTTCGAGCAGTAATCCATACAAGAACGCATCCACTCTCTTGTGGTGCCGTAATATAAAGGAGACCCCTTAGATCTGAACGCTTAATTAATTATACCTCACAATGGCTATAATTCCCTTCTAGCATAAATCTGTCTAATAACGCATCCACTCCCTTGTGGTGCCTGAATACGAAGGAGATCCCTTAGCCCAGACCCTAGGGATAAACTTTCCCTCTCCGAACTTTGTAGACACTCCCTGCAGAGGAGGCTCACGCCGCCACCGGATTGGTGGAGCACGACGAGCCTCCAGGAAGTATCCAGCGCCTGCACCTCGCGGTTCATTCGCGACCGGGCAGCGCTGATGAAAGCGCCGATTCTGATCTAGTCCTGAGGACACGCAGTTTAAAACTCTGAAACAAGGTATTTTACACGCTATGATTCCACCTAATCTTGATTGTTTTGTCGATCTGACATGGGGTATTAGCTAAAAAGGTTTTTTTGATAATAAAACGACATCTGAAACTTACATCATGATGTCGGATTACATCCTGGTTAAGGGTCCAGAACCGACTTAGACTGCCTGTCTCTGTCTTTTAATATTAAACCACTTAAAACCCATACAACCTTTCTCTTTAATCTTCAGATTGACCTATAATATCCGGATGAACCACGACATGAGATTATAAACGATTTGATTGGAAAACCACGGATGTCCTAGTAAGTGACCCCCTTTGTTATCTCTCTGAGCACTCATGCTCACAGATTCATCCCAGAGTAATTTAGTACTTACACCTCTATTTTAAACACTTTTAGGCTTCTATATATCACTATGGAACCGACGATGGTCCAACTCCAATAGGCCACTGGACGGCCCTACATTAAGTAAGAAGCCCATTTTTCAATCGAGCCAGCTGTAGTAACATAGTACTTTTTTAACTACAGTCCTGATACAGTCCTCACTACAATTATGTTATCTTTAGGCGCTCCTGTACCTTTATGTCCTGGAGAAGACCCCAGCTTGAGGCTTCAATCAACCCTTAATCCAGGGGTCGAAACGTAGACCGGATTGCATCTGACTTTCTTAACATAGGAAGCAACCCATTGATTAATACGGATCCTATGTTAAAGAATATAACGGAACTAATGAACTAAATTAGTCTGTAAAGGTTGCATCTCAAACCACTGTGATTGTAATAAGGTCACAACACCCTTTACCCAGTCCTCACCTATACCCAACCACACCCAACCCACCTAACTGTCTCCTTTTCCTTGTCACTTCGAGCGCATTTGTAAATATTTAATATGTAGCGAATTCTTAAGAACTGTCTCCACAAGAGCGTTGTTATATAAGAAAGTCTCTGAGACTTATGTCCTCTAGTCCTCACTTGATCCAATGAAGTAATTGGTTTTTCTCTTTTCAATGCTTGTGGTTTCTGTTTCAGTAGTGTGAATCACAATGTCACAGAAATGTTGAAATAAATGCTTTTGTGTACTACATATTGGTAATCTTTGTTAAACAGTTTGAAAAATTTCTCCATGATTAATTCGTGACTAGAATCCATAGATCCTGACCACTATTCACGTACCTATGGAACATGGGAAGGGCAGGCCTTCAGTTTATGTTCCACATACATCCCACCAAAACTGCATACAGAAACCTTTCCTGAGTTGAGCAAAATGTTAATGGATATGCTCCTCGGAGTCCTCCTAATGGGTGCAGACATGAAAGTGGTGATTTCATATGGCCTGGACAGGTCGACTGCACCAGCCCGGGTGGGGGGGACAGAACCCCTGAGGTTATTTGCGAAGGCAATGGGCATATCGGACCTATGAAGATTGCACAACCCAACCAGTAAGCAGTACATGCATATTTCCACCGCACACGGCAGTGGGTCACGCTTGGACTATCTCTTCACACAATGCATGCATGTGAGGCACTTTCACGCAACACAACACAAATCCAGAGGCATCTCCGCTCATCCACCAGTAGAGGTAATGCTTCAGGGCCCGGTCATAGACTATACCACACCACCACGCACAGCCCTTCTATAACAGGGAGTTTCAAGACAAATTTAGACAGCGAACACAGCAACACTTTGATAAAAAATGAGGGATCGGTTGACTCGCATTGTACCCTATGGGAGGCATACAAAGTAGTGGCCAGGGTATATATACAAGCAACAATACGGGGTCTCAGGAAGGAGGGACGTTCTAGGTGCAACAAGCTAGCACTCGAGATCGAGACACTAGTCAAATTATGCAAGTTGACTAATCAAAGACCTGGGGATGCGACACGCAATACGCCTTAAACAAAGGGAACTTAGAGATCTATAAGAAGAGGCTGCGCCACAACAAGCAATGGCCACTCAGGCGGCTGTATGATCTAGGGGACAAGGCCAATAGCTCATTGCATGGCTCGAAAAGAGGGATAGAGAGCACAACTGGGTCGCAGAGGTCCTAATGACGGATGGCACTAGGCGATGGTCCAGGGTAGACATAGCAGAAGCGTTTGCATCCTATTATGAGACACCCTACCAGTCAGCAACAACTAGATCAGAGGACGAGAGCAGAGAACTGCTTGGAAATATTACCCTGCCAACTCTTTCAAAAGAAGACAGATATGCCTTAGATACAGACCTGGAAAAAGAGGAAGTGGAGGGGGCAATTAAAGATCTACAGTTATTGAAGATGGCTTGCCCAAATGGGCTACCCGCAAAACTCTTCAAATGTGTCGTGGGAGGGTGGCACAACCGATGCTTGACATGTTTCAAACCGCACTGCAGAAGGAGTGTCTGCCCGAGGACCTCAGACCAGCCACGTTAATGGTTATCCCCAAAAAGGGCATGCCTGTGGACCAGTGCAGCTCCTATTGAGCTATCACCCTTTTCAACTTTGAAAATAAAGTCTTGGAAAAGGTACTGGCGAATCGGCTCATCCCTATAATTTCCACCATAATAAACCCAGACCAGTCAGGATTTATACCCCACAGAAGCACCAGACTTAGGGCCAGATGTAGGTAATCTCGATTTACCTACTCTTAAATACCGAATCATACCGATTTGGTATTTAAGAGTAGGTAAATGGGATGTAGGTAATTTCGCTTTTGAAATTACCGAATCGGAATGATTCGGTAATTACCGAATTGGTATTTACCAATTCGGTAATTGCCATTGATTCCTATGGGCCTTGAGGCCTGTAGGAATCAATGGCAATTACTGAATCGGTAAATACCGATTCAGTAAAATTACCGAATTTGCAAGGGGGACAGGGTGTCACTTTGACACCCTGTTGCAACCTTAGGGCATGTATGTCTGCAACATTGCACGTTTTTTAAAGCAAAAAAAAATTATTTTTGAATGGTTTTCATTATTTACCACCAACTTCTAGTTGGTGGTAAATAACGAATTCTTAAACCCTTGTAGCACTGATTACAGTGCTACCTACATGTTGAATTACAGAATCGGTAATTTCACCAATTCGGTATTTTACCGAATCGGAAAAATTACGAATTCGGTAAAATTACTGATTCTGTAATTTAAACGGAAACGGACGAAAATCTATATTTTCGGCCGTTTCCAACCGGTATTTGGATACCTACATCTGGCCCTTAATCTTAGACGAGTGTGTGGGATAATGCACGCCATGGCGGCGGGCACAAATGTACCTGCCGCTCTAATGTCATTGGATGCCCAAATGCATTTGATAGCATTGAATGATCCTATCTTAACGTGGTGTTACTCAGGTTGGGCAACGGAGCACACTTCTGCGTATAGGTCTGCCTCCTTTGCCAGAACTCGAAAGCCAGAGAAGGTCGACTAGAGAGTCCCATAGAACGCTGTGTGCTAACTTCAAAAATCATTCTCGTTGTTAGGAGAAAACATCAACTCTTCTAAGCTGGCAAAGAAATCTTCTACCACAGTAGGTGAAAGTTGGACCACTTCATTAAGTAAACCGACAGCATAAAAATGTGAAGCATCGCCATCAGCGTTAGCCGCATTAGCAATGTTTGTCAGAGATGGAGATGGTACCTGTTTGCCTGTCGATCCACGTATCTCACCGTCAGCAGATTACGTCTGTGAGATCTCAATGAATGCCGTCATCAGGATGGGTAGCCGCTGGGGACAACACGATGCATGGGCCGTTACTGAACCAAGCAAAGTATCAACATCCGTTGGCAGTGCTGATGAAATGTTAGACAGATGTCCAACATGCATTCTTCTCCACATAGCAGGCATCGTAGAACTGGTTAGATGCAATCTTGCCAGATTGGCCGGAATGATAGGAACCACGTGGTATTCATGTCTCTTAAACGAGCCAGGCCCAGAATCTGTATAATGCGCTCACGACACTTCATTGCCAGGAGAGTGTTCTCTATGGTAAACTGGGTGTCGCTGCTTACCGGACTTGCCATATCGGAGCAGAAGGAACATGAATAGTATTCCTGCTATGAGTCCCAAAATGAGAGGCAGGCCGCCGAACACAGAGTTTAAGAAGTTTGGAAAAATGCTGAGGACCACTTCAAAAGGTGCTAACCGTCCTGAAAAAACTGTCTTAAATAAATGTGCAATCCCACTGGTATCAGACAAGTTTAAGATGCAATCTAACATTTCCACGAAATGTACGGGGCAGTTTGTGGATAAAAGGGCATGTATCTCTGCAGAGGACCTTGCAACTTGTAGTTCATACTTCTCTTTGGACAAGGTCAGTGGCACAGTTTTTTGTAAAAGAATGGCTTTCATTCTGCTTAAAGTATCAATTCGAAAAGAAGAGATTTTCAGTGAAGGCCATAACGGCGACTCCCCATCTGTCTTAGCTTTAGGAAACAATACTTGCATACAATAAGTGACCCTGGCTGATACAGTTACGAAATAGGCTGTTCCTGGCAACATGCCACAACAGCTGTGATCATTCAACATTATATAGCTCCCGTTAGAAAGTTGCCTAAAAATTCCATCTATCACTGCTGCTGGAGAACCTTGCAGGTCGCAGAATAAGTTGGTAGAAGAACCATCACAGGCTCCATGTAAATTAATACCCTGACATAAAAATGTACCGCTTAGTGCGCTTTTACATTGTATACCACTAAGAAATACTTCTTTTCCCCCACTTCAACATCTGTGTGTGTATGGTAATTCCCAAGTTGACTTAATGTATTCCCTACCCAACCTTTCATACACGGCAACTGGTATATGTTTCAAACAGTATTGAAAATTGAAAATTGTGACAGGCAGAGTAATTATCCTGTGTATCAGCCATTCTGTTGCAGGTTTTTCTGAAACAGTTAATGGTAATCTTTCCAGCTTCTCAATGCTCAGCACTGTATAGTCTGCTCCTCTTTGTGCCAAAGTGATTTGTTTATCTGTAAGGTTAAATACAGAAAACAATGACGTGGTGTTGTTTAGACGCCATGGCACATATCCAAAACGAAGATTTTGCAACGTCCAGCCTAAAAGCATTATAGAACGTAATTGTGACTGTCCATGCTGTAGCATGAGCAAGTCCTGTTCCATTATGTCTATGGCAGAGGATACTATGCTGTCCAAAGAATACATTCTGGATGACAGAGTTGTTAAACCATTTTCAACTACAGAGAGTCCTTTCTCTAAATTAATACAATCAATTTCTCGTATTCTTTCTGCAGTCTCTGCCTGTTTTACTTTCCAAGCTTCATTATAAGTGGCGTATATACCTGCGTATAAGAAACGTTTATGACGTCGTTTCGCAGGACCCTGTAAGAAGTCCCTTCTATCAATGCCATCTTTAAGTAAAGATAAGTGTTGTTAAACCTCAGTAAGTGTGGATTTTTGTAGCCACTCAAGGCACAGCTTTCCTACACTGAATGTTGTAACTATCCCTGGATGTTGTCTCTGGACATATCGTGGATCTGGCCTAGTTACTGTAAACCCTTGTGTCTTATTCAGGAATCTATCTTGACAGTTATTCGTGTCTGTTGGCCAGATTAACCATTTTTTCCAATCCGGATCAGTTCTGTTTTTAAGTCAAATAGTTTTTAAGTCGACCCCTCCCTTTGAAGTGTTATTACTATCAGGTGTAGGTATAGGTTTGTTTATATCTTTTATCTTGGCCAGGCCAAGGCAGGATGTCTGTTGCACAGTGTCGTTCAAAAACATTATTTGTTCATGGATAATGCAGGCTCAAAATAAAGCTTCTATTCCCTGCACTTGCCAGTCTTTTGAGCCCCAGACAGTTTTCGTTTCTATGTTGTCACTCCAAAAGTCGAACCCTAATGAGGACAGCTGGGCATAAAAGGCTGCAGAATAAATTTGCTTTGTATTTGTTAACATACTTTTCATTCCTGTCTTATTAACATTTTTAAAGTAAAACGTTTCCGGATTTGTGGTATTGAAACCTGAGAAGTATGGGAATTTATCATAGAATGTTTTAAGCTACCCTTTGGCGGCGTTGGACAATGTTCCCATTGATTGAAAGCATAAACATTTCTAGGGTTTGCAGATTTGTGCAAGTAATGATGTCCATAATGATTATAACAATACATTTGTGCATAATCTGATGAACCTTCAAAGTATTCATGTTTCGTAAATTTTGCAGACATCTCTAAGTCTGACATCATATTATTAACAGTCTCAAAGTCCCAATCATCAGAAAATATGCTGGGTGAAACAAAGTCACTCAAGGAAACCTTGAATTCATGTGGAATATTCAACGGCTCTGCAGGGCCAAAGATGTCATAATCAGTTCTGTCCCATGCTATACCACCAGGTATAGGAATGGGTGTGATGCTCACTGTTGTCAAGTCTCTTTGTTCACGATGAGATGATTTGTGTGGCTTCAGGAGCAAGTTGATGTTTTTACTTGCTGTGTCCATTTTACTATATTTCCCATTTATCAGCATTCCCAAACTTAATACCAGGATTAGCCAAAGTAGGAGAAAAAGTATGCCTAGCACAATCCAAAATTCACCCTATGGTGAAACCAGATAAGTTTTTTCAAGTTGCTGAAAAAGTTCTGTTACTTGTTCTTTAAATGTTTTATTTACTGGCGTCGTTTCAGGCTCACTGGGATCCTTGGAAAAAGTTTCAAAGTTAATGAAATAGCCAGATGGGGTTCTGTCAATTGTAGGAATTGCATCAGGATTTTTTTAAATCACTGGGGCTACCGGATCCTTTGTCATATTAGTATAGTCAGATGCTACATCATTGTAGACAGGAGTGTCTTGAGGAACTGTTATTTGGGTCTCAAGAGGCACAAGTTCCATAGCTTTATTGCTTAGTCCTTTGTTTTGTGCTGCAGAGTCTTCAAATGTTATCAGTCTATCAGTCTGAACCTCTTGGATAGTAGCATGTTTTGGTCTTCTGCTACATCTTTGGAGTCTCCTGGGCCTACTTATTATCGCCCACATGATGTGATTTGACCAGGTCGATAAATACAAACCTGATCTCTTTTCTTCCAGCAAGGGGCGGCAGTAACACTGTTTTTGATCCGTGGATTGCTAGCACAGGTACTGGTTTTCTGTAAGAAGGCCCAAATTCCTTCTTATCCGCGATCTTTTCACTTACTAGTTCCCCAACCTTTGGAATCCAGACAGACCTTGCTGGGACTGATGGTTCTCCTTCAGTGGTCTTTGGCTTCTGTATTGTGTTGCTTTGACTTTTCCTTTTCTCTTTTAAGTCCTGCAAAACAGCCAAACGGTCTTTGATATCAAAGGGTTTTTGTTCTACCACTGAAGTGATTTTAGATTGCTTTATGTCTCAGTTTTTTCTTTCCACTACAGAATTTCCCTCAGGATGGAATGGACTCGAATACTGCAATGCAACGCCCAGATTGGCCTTGGCCTCCTTGTAAGCTTTGGAGCTAAACGCAGGACCCTGGTCAGAATGTAGAGTGCCGACTGTGTATGTGCCGATAAAGACTCGCAAATGTTTTATAACAGTTCGGGCGTCAGCCGAGCGCTGAGGCCCCATTCAAATAAATCTTGAGCAGGAATCCACTGCGACCATGATATATTTGTAGTTACCATCCCTCTGTAAGGGTCCACAGTGGTCCAGGTAAACACATGCTAATAGTTTATCTGAAATTAAAAGGGGCGTCTGCGCTGGGCGTTTCACTGTTGGAACCTTTATTTTCTGGCAGATTTCACATTTCAAAAGATAGTTTCTGTTCTGTTTCCTCATGCGCGGCCACCAGTAGCTTGGTTTTAATAATGACACTGTGGCGGAAACACCTGCGTGTGCAGAGGCGAGCCCTTCATGTGCTTTTGGTAACGTTTTACCGCTGTCTTTATTGGAAGCGGCGACAGTCTGCATTATTTCGCTGTCTATTTTTGTTTTCGAATGAGTGGTTGCAGCTACGGAAGCCGTTTTCACAGCTGCCTTCGCGGCTTCATCAGCCAATGAATTCCCTGCAACGTGAACGCCATCACGCTGATGACTCAGTTTATGGATCATGTGAGTCTATCGTAGTTCTTTTTGTAATTGAACTACTTGTTCCTAAAGCAACTTATGCCATTGCATCTTTGAAACCGTTTTGAACCCAGTTCTGCAAGTATTCATTGTAAGATTGAATGCAGTAATACGAATCACACACTATGAATGTGGGGAATTCGCGATCCGTATTACCAAGCGCCATCTTCAAAACCTGTAGTTCAGCTCGCTGAGCTGTACAATCCCCATGAGATTGTGTTTTTGTGACCATAGGTCCGAATTTACCATCGCGCCAGCGACCTTTAACAATCGCGCACGCAGCACTATAAGCTTGCTTACCCCCAATTGCGGGCTGTACTGATCCGTCTGTATATATTATACATTTGTACTGTTCTAGAGGCAGAATCTCAGTGGGCAGAGGACATTCATGTTCGTATTGTAGAAATTCTTGATTTTAACAAATAGGGGTCAAAAACGTATTCAACGTCTGTTGCAGCAAGAGAGTTAACCCATTGTATCCATCTTGGATGTAAAGCCTTTGCATTCGGAATGCTTGCTTTTGTCACTGCCTCTAAGGCAGGTACAGGAGTAACGACCATTATGCGTTTACCCTGTGCGAGAGCTCTCTCTTTTACTACTGTAGTTTGAACCGCTGTCAGAATTTTTTCTGTTGAAGTGAATTTAATTTCAGCTTGTGTGAATTTTAAGCAATTGGTACTTTTTCATTTTCCTGGGATTATTCTGATTACAAGGTTGTGTGTGTTTACGCGTGTCTGTAAATATGATGTTGCTAACATGTCTATGTGCACTGAACGCAAAATTTCTGTGTGTTTTTGAGTCCAATTAGTAATTTTAAAATCAGGTTTGATTAATTCATAGAAAGGTTTAACCCTTTCTGCTTAGTTTAGAATGTATGTTCTTCTGAAATTCAGGAAACCTAGAATTGACTAAGTTTTTTTTGCGTTTTTGGAGGTTGGAGCAGCGCACACTTTTCTAAAAAGTTGGCTGCCAGGCTTTTGCCTTCACTTGATAACTCATATGCTAGAAAAAGGACGTTGAGGTGGGCAATTGTTGATTTCTTAAAGTTGAATTTGTACCTTTCAGAGGCGAATCCAAGTATAATGGTATTCACTCTGTTCAAGTGCCTGTACAAGCCATCGTCTGTTAGATAGATGTCATCGACATAAGATAGTGCCTCATCATCATACGTTTGTAGTAACTCTGTTACTCTGGCTGAATTGAAAATAACCCTGGACTATTCTTGAATCCCTGGGGGAGACGACAGAAGTGACACTGTGTCCCCATAATTGAGAGAGCGGTCAACTTTCTGCTTTCAGGTGCAATGTTTTGACATAAGAAACCGTTAGAAATATCTAATGTGGCTTTATATTTTTTGCACACAATGTTATTCATTAGTGCTGCACTGTGTGCATTTTGTACTGCAAAGGTTTGCAAGAGGAGTTTAAACCAAAACTAATACATAGGATTTTCGTCATACTCAGTAATGGCAATATTTTATCCTTTAACCCATTTCAGACGTCTATTGGAGTATTTTACGGGAAAAAGGGGTCTCTGAGAAAAGCACGACTGAGTTAGTCTAGTATCTAGTGTTAAATTAGTGCCTTACCAAACGTTGGGCGCCATGTAGTGTAGTTCCTATATTCCCAATAGGCTCTGCGCATTGGAATAATATATCCTATAGATTTGACGTAGGACTTCGGGCGACTGGGTCTCTATCGAATATATTAGACTTAATTGTGAGTGCCAGCTAGCTCAGAGGTCACTGTAAACTTTCTTGAATAAACAAGAAGGGATTAGTTTCTGACACCCGCATAAACATGACAACTTTCTTCCCCCAAGAATAAAACTGATTTTCAGAGTCGTGGAAACAATAGATAGATATTTTACTTAGTCACTTGTGCATGCTTCGTCTTATCAGAGGTGCAGAGAAATAGAGACAGGTGTTTTCAATAAAAGGGTTTTATTGAACAGTCTTCTTTGTCATGCAAGTAAAGTGAACTGCTACAATCGTAATACTGGTTGCAAAGTATAATGCGTACAGTAAGAAGAGCATTATAAAATAATACTGTAAAAGCATTGTATGGTTTCTAAACCACAGATAAATACATACATAAATAACAAAGGCTAAAAGTACTCAACTGGTGCTTCTAAATTACGCCTACCTAAAATGTACCTAACCTAAGTCTAGTACGAGGGGAGAAGTAAGTGTGGTTTATTTTTTCTTTGCCAAGAATCTAACCAAGATTTCTTTTAGGGTCTAATCAGCTCCGTACCTTGGTTTTAGAATGAAGGAGGTCTGGTATCTCTGTCTCGGACTCGATTTCCCAACACCCCGCGAGGGGAGCTTGGAAACACTGGATGGATTCTCAGCAAGAGCAAGGACAGCTTCTCGATCAGTGCGTCAGCTGGAGGGTCGGCTTCCTTTGGCAATTGCTGTAGCAAGCTGCGTCGGGCAAGTAGATAGTCGATCTGCTCCGAACCACTGTGTTTGCTAGGGCAAGTGTAGGCATATTTATACTGAAGGTGGCTAGTTTGACGTAAAATCGGACATAATAACGTCATCAACGTACCCCAAGCGAATGGTAGTTCTTTGAAAAGTCCATGATTTCTAGGACAAATCAATATTCAAGCAAGGGGCTGTCCCTGACTGCTGAAGCCGAGTTTTCCAAGAAATCGTTGTGGCTTTTTGGAACAAGTGGAAGTACCCATGCCTGTATTTAGACTGGATGGGTTATGTCTAAATATGGGTATGATTTCTATGTCTATATAAGGGCATTGTGAATTATACCTACACAAGGGCATGAATCGGTAAATTACGCTTGGATTCTAAAATGTTACCCAAAAGCACAAAAAATTTGAGTACTTAAGCATATGGATCACAAGGACAGCTGAGGAATTTCTAAACGTATACTCCAAACTGGTGAGACTGCGTGAGGATATACTGCACTGGTGACACCTACCGATCTCCCTCATGGGCAGAGCAGTACTATTCAAGATGATGGCCCTTCTGCAATTACTCTATGCTCTGCAGAACACTCCATATAATATCCCGGACACCTTTTTAAGGGACATTGAGGGGGAACAATGCAGCCTCCTGTGGGAGGGCGGCAAACCACGTAAAGCGTTGCGCAGACTACAGCGCAGAGTTTATGAAGGTAGATTGGCGGTCCCGGACATCCGAAGTTACTCCCTGGTGGCCCAACTGGTCAGTGTAAATGGCTGAGCCTAGGCGCCCCAGGCCAACACGGCATATAGGGTTGACCGATATGCAATGGGGGAAAGAGGGCATGCCCTGCGCCGCCACATACCAGAACAGGAGACCCTACCATATTACTCCCCCTTAGAGGACCGACTGCTGCTTGACCCTATAATAGACAAAGGGACATCCATAACCAATCGAAAGATAATGAACAATCCCCCCGACCCCCTAGGCCCATTGAGAGCAGGTTGAGGAACTGACCTGGGGATGCTGGAGGACGACGACTGGCAGGAAGCAATCCAAAGCCCCAGAGAGGTTGCCATATGGGCAAGATTCAGACTGATCCAGCTCAGAATCCTCCACAGATCATATACTTCTCAAACGCACCATCACAAAACTGGCTGGTCAGACTCGGATCATTGGGTCCAGGGGTATGGAGGGGCAGGTACCCTCTTTCACATTATATGGGACTGCCCTGAAATCCAACGCTACTGGACTCGGGTGACTAGAACGATGTCACAGGTGCTAGACATACACATACCTATAGAGGCCGATTGGCACTAACTGGGCATCACGGGTAAGACCAGATGGCCCACACACAAGAGAACCTGGCTAATGCTGGCCTCAGGGGTGGCAAAGCGCAACATAGCAACGCTGTGGGGGCACAGGAACCTGCAAAGCTCTCTAACTGGAAACAGGATATGGATTGGCGCTGTCTTGCGGAAAAAACTATATATCAAAGTAGAGGATGCCCCAAAAAATGGGATAAAGGTGGGGGAACATGGGTGAAGTACAGATCTTAGATGGGCGGGAACACAAACTCGGGGAGAAGAACTGCAACAGCCCTACAACAATACATCTGTTGGGCCTTCGATCCTTAGCAAACGCAAGAAACATAGTACCCTTGCCCTGAGAGACGTTGACTGTATTGATGTTTATTTGTTGACTGTAATGATGTGCTATTTACTTGTTCAATATAAAGATTTATAAAAATATATATATGGTGCCGCCTGGAGGTCCCTAGTGGCTGGAGCAGAAATAGACATATGTCCTAGGATTGCCTCAGACCATAACCCAATTTTATTCTCATTTGCCCCAGCTGAAACTAGGGATAAAAATCCCAAATTTACAATCTTTCATAATCTGTTGCCTAACGATAACTATAGAAAGCATATTCTAGGGCTACTTAGGGAGTTTTTTTTGGTTAACACGGGTACAGCTCCACCTGCAGTAATCTGGGATACAAGGAAGGCTTATGTCTGGGGTGTTGCCCTCCAGTACGTGGTTAGGCAAAATAGGGCTGGCTCTGAAGAGGCTGTCTTTTATGTCAGGCCATTCTTAAACTTGAATTATTACATGCTTTGAAAATTTCTCAAGAGCAGACTATCTATCTTCAGTTAATAGAAAGACACTCTCCTCTGGGCCGTAGGTTAAAAGTAAAACATCAAATAACCACTAGATAGGTGAAGTATAAATCGCTCCAGTATGAGTATGGAGAGACCAGACCACTGGTAGCTGGTTGGTCTCTGTTGTTGCCGTACGCCGTACGCCAGTGACCCCGTGACCCCGACGTTACGCTGCACGAGGAGCGAGGAGAAGCAGCAACTGCGGGCTGAAGCGACCCACTGAAATCGCGAAATCGCGGTAGAATCGCGGCGGACAGCCCGACGTTACACTGCGCTACGAGGAGCGAGGAGAAGCGGCGGCTGTGGGCTGAGGCGACCCGCTGAACTGTGAAATTGCGGCAGGGTCGCGGTGGAGCCGCGAGCTGAGTGTAAATCCCTCTCTGCGAGGGGGGCAAGAGGAAAGTGAAAAGGAGCGTGGAGCGTGGTGACAGGAGAGCGCCTGTGTGACCCGTGAGTCCAGGCAGCGCCCCCACCCCCCTTCGCGTGAGACTTGGCGAGGCCTCTTGTAGCAAAGCAGCTGCGGCTGGGAGAGTTGGAGAATTGACTGACACCCCCCCCACGCCTGATATAAGAGGTGGCTAAGAGAGCAGCTTGCTTGTAAATAGCAACAGGAGAAAGCCTTTCGTTATTTCTTCACTAAATCCTATGAACCCTCATATAAGCTGAGGGTGTGGAGGTAGGAATTTTGAACAATTTGGTGCATATTCTAATCATCCATGGACAAATAACATTTCAAGGAGGAGTTGAGAAGGGCACGGGTCACGAGAAAAGGCTCAAGGCACAACAGAGGTAAGTGGAAGTAAATTTTATATTAAAACTAGAGATCTATCTAAACTAAATTGTTTTGATCAGAAGCGCCTAAGGGGAAGTGCTTAAAGACTAAAATGGCCCCACGGAAAAATAAAAGCACAGTAGGAGCAATAAGGAAAGCGAAATCTAACAGCGATGATAGACAAGAGGACCAAGAGAGCTTGACATCACCAGGAGTCACGGAAAAATCTAAGCGTTCGCAAAGGACCAAAGAGAAAACCCCCAACGAAACCCCACAGGGAGGAAGTAAGGGGAGCGTAGCGTCCCATACAATCAAAGAATTTGTGGGAAAGCATTTTAAAAAGGTTTTCTCACCGGCTAAAGTCTTGTCTACCGAAGAAGAGGAGGATCTATGGAAAGAGGGCACGTCCTTGATATTTGACGACGGTTTGGTAAACTCCATAGGTCTGGTTGACCGCTCAGTGCAGTCCCTATTAATTCAAAATGGGACATTAATGTCACCACGACTTTCTTCTTCCCCGCAATTATTAAAACAGACATCGGAGGAGGTAGTTAGCTTGGGCACAAGGCATACTGATGAAAGATCCCCAAGCCTAGTCGGAAGTTTTGCGGGTTCAGAAAAGCTGCTTTTTTCAAGAGGCAATGACCTTGTAGAAATGGATAAAAATGTTGACACAAATGGTGAAAACCAGCACTCGGAGATAAATTTGGAGACATCAGAAACTCCAGCATCTTCAATCTTGGAACTGATGATAATGGTGCAAAAATCACTACAAGGACTATTAGAAGTAACAATGTTAAACCATGATGTTCTGAAAAGCCAAAAAATGCACCTGTCTAAAATTGAGGGGGAATTACATGGCATTAGGGAACAAATGCCCGCAATGCTAAGACCTGTCGTAGAACCGGGGGTTACGGGTCAAGGGAGGGAAGGGGGTGAGGAAGTTGGAAACCTAAATCCCCAATCAGCAAGTCAAGTTGAAATAGCCCACTTGAGGGAACAACAAGTCTATGTGTCAAGATGGCCAATGCTGGTAAAAAGAAGAGGTGAGCATAGGAACTATTGCGTATTAAAGAGAGGAAAAGTGGTAAGAAGGGGAGGGAAAGAAAAGATGAGTAAAAGTGTGACAAAAAATTACCAAGAAAGGTATGAGATAACAGAAGCAGTAGGAAAAGATCCCAAGTCCCAGACTCATAAAAAGATTAAGGAATCCAGATTAATTGGAACAAGCTCAGAAATTTGTGGCAGGAAGTTAGCAAATGAGGGAGGCAGTGGTAAGAAGCAATCGCACCAGGAAAAGGTGGAAAATAATATAAGACAGACGGCCACTGAGCAAATGAGTACACCCGCCCGGAAGGTCCCAGCAAAAAAGAAGGTATATTGGGAAAGTAGCCCGGTGGAGGTTCGAAAAATTAACAATGAACAAAAACAGGGGAAAGCTAAGTTGGGAGAAGAGATGGATCAAGGAAACAAGTTACTCTACTTTGAACAAGTAAAATGGGGAAGGGGTGGAAAAAAAGTAAAAAAGAGCGCCCTTCTAAATAGGTCTCACCTCCTTAACATTTTTGCGCACTGCCCAAATTTAAAAAGCATAGGCACAGAGGATCTGAGACAGGTGGGATTTCAGGCAAATGGTGATGGTAGGGAAGTTACTAGGGTACAGTTTTATTCTGCTCTGGCCTTAACGGCAATAATAAATGCAGAGCAGGAGATCCGAAAAGAGGGGATCAGGCTAGTGCCCAAAGAAGAGTTAGTACAAGATCGGATGGTGCCTCAGCAGAGATCTTTCCTAAAGCACCATGCGGGGTTACTTAAGAGACAAGTGAAGCTACCAGGAAGGGATAGGGAACAAGGGCGGGAAAATCTTAATATAGTGATAAATAATTCAGACCTAGTGGAGTCTTGGAAAAATTGGAGCAATATTGAAAGTCCGGCAGGCCCCTCACAAAGTTATAGGGAGGAATCTGTAATCTATGACCACCTAAGTGATGTAGAATAGGTTAAGGGGCAGCCACGGAGCATATGCATGGTCTCTTGGAACATAAATGGGATGGGTACCCAAGTAAAACGGGAAGCTTTGAATGATCTCGCAAAAAAGTGTGAAATTATTTGTATACAAGAGACCTGGCTCTGTGGTGAACCCCCGGTTGTGGAAGGGTTTAAACAAATTTATCGCCCAGCAGAAAAATCTACTTCGGGCCGCCCAGCCGGTGGCTTGTTGACTTTGATCTCAACTCGTTTACTACGTACGGCCCATCAGATACCCGTGACATCTAAGTGGCTCTTGGCTTGTAGAATTCAAACATCAATTATTGATAAAAAATATGAAAATATGTTGATTCTAAATGTATATATACAGTGGAGTTCACGAAAGGAATATGGAGTTGAATTGTTATATTTTAAGAATGATATGGATAAACTATGTGATAAGTATGGAAATGACTTGTTATTGTTATTGGGAGATTTTAATCACAAACTAAACCCAAAATTGTCAGATCTGTTGTATACAGAAATCCTAGAGGCATGTGAAGTAAAAAAAGCCGTATTTCTGGAAAATAAGATACCACCTAACGCGGCCAACTTGGGCAATTTTTTGGCAACAAAAAGTTTATTTTGTCTAAATGGAAGGACAACTCAGGATTGCCCGGCGAAGAAAACTTTTAAATATGGATCTCAAAATTGCCCGATAGATTATATTTTTATGTTGGCTTGGAATTTTGAGTTGGTAAAACTTTTCAGGATTGACCCTGCAGATTGCAGCGATCACAAAATATTAAAACTAGAGCTTGTATGTGCCCAACATACAGTATGCGATAGAGTTATGCCCCAAGAGATGGATTATCCTAAGCGGATAACCACTAGGTTAACAGAAAAATATATCGAGAGGCTAACTAGTCTACAACATAAGGTGCAACTAGGTCTCTTGTATGGCCAAAATTTATGTTGGTACATTGAGAAAATAACTCAAGTAGTGAAAAGCATAAGCGTAGAATTAAGGCATGACGAAAGGACCAATAAGAACAATGGAAGGGTACAAGCAAAACAAGGATCTTGGTTTAACCAGGACTGCTTACTAAAGAAAAGAGAAGTTAGAAGAGAAGAACGTAGACTACGGAAAAAATTTGAGAAATCAAGGGCGGATAACCTAGTAAAAATAAAAAGAGATTATATCGCCCTAATACGCAATGCTAAAAGATCCCATAAAGAAATGTGTTGGAGCAAGCTATTAGAAGCAATCGAAACCAAGAACACACGGCAGTTCTGGAAGCTAATTCAGTCAGCATCGGGACCTTCGGTTGCTCCTATGTCTTGCGTTGTGGAAGAAGAGGCGTGGGTAGAGTACATAGAGCAATTATACGCCCCTGGGAGGGGGACTGGAAATGAGGTACCAGGGGATTGGAAAGGCCTAGTAGAGGACCTAAAACAAGAATGCTCAATAATTTATGTCCATAAGATAATAAGGACACTAAATTTAACTAGAGCTGTCGGCCCAGACAATTTACCAGCCCTGATACTAAACCTAAACCAGACCTGGTGGACGGAATTCTTTGCGAAAATGTTTACCTTAATTTTAGATCAAGGGATTATGCCTCCAAACTGGAAGGGAGCAATAATAAGACCACTACATAAGAAGGGGGATGTATATGCTGCGAAGAATTATAGACTAATAAACCTATTGGATATAGGTGAAAAAATGTTCTCTAAAATAATCCTTGGAAAGCTAAAAGTTTGGGTGGAACATAGGTCTATCGTCCCCGTTGAACAAGGTGGCTTCAAAGAAGGCCACTCGACGATAGATCATTGCTTTGCACTGTGGGCATTGGCTAGGGAATCGATGGAACAAAATGGCAAATTATTTTGCTGTTTCGTCGATTTCCGGGCTGCGTTCGACACGGTGGACCGAAATAGCCTCTGGGAAGTATTAGAAAACTATGGAATGCCAAAGGGTATATTAAACATCTTAAAAGATTTACATAGTGGCAATTGGGCCCAGGTCATTAAAGACACAAAGGGCTCATTAACACATAAAATCCCAGTAAGGAACGGTTTGAGACAAGGGTGCGTTTTGGCACCCTTGCTTTTTTCAATTTTCTTGGCAGATCTCCCCGCTGCCCTGGAAGTTGAAAGAAGTGCGAGTCCACGTATGAATTGCAATAAAGTGTCATGCCTTTTATATGCCGATGACCTTGTGATCTTGGATCAAACCGAAATGGGCCTCCAAAGGAAATTAAATGTTTTTAAAGAATATTGTGATAAAAAGTTTTTAACTGTAAATATGGAAAAAACTAAGATCCTATGCTTTGGAAAGAGGGTAAATAATTTTAATTGGTTTTTAGGACAGGAAAAACTAGACGTAGTAGGTGAATACAAATATTTAGGCCTCTGGTTTAATAGCTCACTAAAGTGGAATACCCAAGTGGAGGCACAGACGGCTAAGGCTTATTCCTCGGTCTGTGGTCTGAAAAAATTCAATAAAGATTACGGTGACATGTCACACAGACCGCTTTTAAAGGCATTTGAAGTGATGATCCCCCCACAAGTGCTTTATGGTGCAGAGGTGCTTTACCTGAGTGGTAAAAGAGGGTGGGATCGGGAAGAAGGTAAAATTTTAAAAATGTTGTTGGCCTTACCAAGTAGCTCCATGATCCAATCTATCAGAATGGAGGGGGATTTGACATCATGGGATGTAAAGACTCAAACGTCCTTAATAAGATTTTGGAACCGACAGGAGTCTGGTGGTGAAGAGAAGGTATCAATTTGGTGTAGAGAGGAAATTCAAGCGAGCAGCTTACGCTGGGCGCGAGATGTGAAGAAAACTCTCCAGACAGTAGCTGCGCGCTTGAAATTGAGCCTCTCTCCACCATTGTGGAATATAGACTGCACTAAAAAAATGCTTAGAGACAAAGGGCTTGAATTTTCAAGATCACAAGACATGGATTATCTGAGGTTAAAAAAATCAGTGAATTGGGTAAGGAATGAATGGGAAAAGGAGGTCCGGTTCCCATATTTGGATTTACTGCCCAATACATGGCTAAGACACGAAATCTTAAAGGCTCGGGTGGGCCTAAACCCATGGAAGATTGAAAGAAAAATAAGAATGGCCCTGATCCACCCGGACGGAACCTGTAAATGTGGTCTAGGAGTAAGAAATGATATTTTACATATATTGTTTGATTGTACATGGATTTTAGCAATTCGGAAAACCTTTTTACGTCCAATTTTTTTAAAATATCAGGTGACCTCCCGTGCAGATGCCATTGACCTCCTTACAGAAATGTCTCTCTTGGATATTACAATTGCATTGGGGAAATTTCTGAAAGCAACTAGAGAATATGTAATGGAGGTAGCAAAGGAGGGCGAGAGAGATTAAAAAGTACAGTGTTTCCCAATTTTATGCTATGGTTTTACAAGTGTTGTAAATGTGTAAAATGAATTGTAGTTTTAAAGATCTTTTATCACTATGTGTAATCCATTGTCTATGTATGGTTTATAGACTATTGTCTAAATAAACTTTGTTATCAACTTCAAAAGAGTATGGGGAGAGGGTCAGCCGAGAACTAGCACATCAGATTTTAGACCGGCAATCCAGATGTATGATTCATTCAATTAAGGGTATGGATGACTTATCTATCCTGGAACAATTCCCCCGGTTTTATGAGGAATTATATAGTCAGTCTCAGGTGATTGATCAAGCTGGACTCAGGCATTACTTGCAGCAATTTAGCCTCCCTCATCCCAGTGAAGACCGAGCCATGGAGTTGCAATCTGAGTTCTCTCAGCTTGAGTGTGAGGCTGCATTAGAGATCCTCTCTACAGGGAAAGCAGCCAGCGAGGATGCCATACCTCTGGAATTTGTGTCCGTTTTGTTCGCCCGGGGCACTTCGGTATTACATAAGGGGGTGCAGACACCTGTGTGTACCCTTCAGTAATACCAATTGCTACCTTCAAAGGGCGTTCTCTAGTTTGCATGGGGGCGTGCCATATGCAAATGAGGGAATCCCTTTGCCTCTGCGCCCGTGCCCTATTACAGACGTAGGCGAAGAGGCAAAAAAGCTAAATGGCGGTGCACTGTGAGTGCCCCCCCTCTTGAGAGCAGCCCTCTGGAAGGGGGTCATATGGACCCTCAGACATTCTCTTGCAAGCAGGTGGAATCACTGACTGCATCCGCCTGCAAGGGGATCTCTAATCCCCTGTACAAGTGCAAGCTGGTGCCCCCTGCACTGTAAAAACATGGAGCGGCTGGAAGCAGCTGCTCCGTGTTTTTGCCTGAATGCGCTGCCCCCCGGGAAGCGCAAGTTCTCGGATGCCGTGGGGGCAGCGCATTCACGGTAACAGGGCGAACTTTCATTGTTTCTACCAGGCACACTCTTTAATCAGTCTGCCCGGCGCAATCAATGAAAATGCATACTAAGGCCCAAGATATATTTAAATATATAATAATTCCTGACATCTTAAAAGTAATCCAACAAATTCACATAGGCGGCGGTGTTCCTAGTACTTGGAATACTACTAATATTGTGTTATTTAAAAAAAAAAGGCAAACCTGAAGAAGATATGGGGTCTTACCGTCTTACTCAGATGCTAAATGGTTTACAAAAATCTGGGCAATCCGTCTTGCCCCCTAGGGACATAACAACAACATAGATTTATTCCAGGCAGAGACACTACAGGTTACACCAATACCGCAATTGCAGTGTTTGATGTGGCCGGTAAGTCAAATACCAATATAGGTATGTTCCTATTGGATGCCGAAAAGGCTTTTGATCGGGTATCTTAGGAGTGCATGTGGGCCACTATGGGCTTATTTGGTCTTGGTGAGGATTTTATTAAACTGACTCAGGCACTATATATGATCCTGCGTGCCAGAGTGGCATATGCCTGGAAATATTCAAATAGATTTTCAATCTCATGAGGTACTCGACAGGGGTACCCACTCTCTCCCCTTTTATTTGCTCTGTATATGAAGTCATATATACAGTCACATCTTATGAATGTAGGTATTCACCCTCTGCTCGTTAGATGCCAACAACTTAAGCGGACCATCTATATGGACGATGTGGTGGTCTTCTGCACTAGTCCGCTATCACCTACTCGACAGGTCTCAGAAGAAGCGGCTATGCTGTATTTATTTATTTATTTATTATTTATTTATAAACTTGTATAGCGCGCAGCTTCCCCCAACAGTGGTGTCCCAGCGCTACGGACAGTAGGCAATTGTAAGTATCTCTGAGCAGCTAAGGGTTGGAAAATAGCCAGGTTTTTAAATTGCGTCGATATAGGCATTACGATTCTGTCATACGAAGGGACAGTGGCAAGCTGTTCCATGATTGAGCAGTGATAACTGTGAAAGCTCTGCCCCCCATTCTGGAAGGACGAAATCAGGGAGTACGTTTGACCAAATAGGCTGACACTGCAACATACAGGCTGTTCGCATAGTCCAGGTGTGATGTTATAAGGGCGTGAATAATGGTGCTACGTGTGTCCACGGGAAGAAAAGGGAGAATTTTACGGATCATGCGAAGCATACCAAAACACGCAGAGGTGACCTTATTTATTTAAGCCTTGCAAGACAATGCGTTGTCAAATTGGAAACCAAGATTCCTAGCAGAATCCACCACTAAAGGAGGGGGGTTCAACTCAGGTGGCCACCCAAGTAGGGGTAGAGGGGGATTTTTTTGATGAAAAAACAACACCTCGGTTTTGTCCGAGTTGAGCCTGAGAGTGTTAAGTGACATCCAGGAGGAGATGTTGCTCCGGCAGCATCTGAAGTTGGAAAAACTAGCCTCAGAGTGATCTCTAAATGAAAACACAAGTTGTGTGTCATCAGCGTATGAGATCACTCTTACCCCACAGGATTTAACCACCGTGACCAGCTGCAATAGATAGACATTAAAAACGGTGGGCTCAGGGCAGAGCCCTTGGGACGCCACAACAAAGTGTTTTTTTCTATGAGACAAAAGGTTGAATGTAGACCTGTTGAGTATGACCGCTTAGAAAAGATCTAATCCAGGCCAAGGGGGTGCCCTGAATCCAAGACTATGCGGTCTTTCAATCAATATGGCATGGGAGACCATATTGAATGCCACAGACAGGTCAAGGAGCACTAGCATTGCTGCATCGCCTATGTCCACGCATTCGCGAATAGTCTCTACCACCTCTAGAAGTGAAAGTGAAGTCTTGGTACTGTAACCGGATCTAAAATCGGATTGCCAATCGTGGAGAAGTTGTCCGGACTCAAGGTAGTTAGAGAGTTGTTATTGCACTAGTTTCTCCAGGATTTTGGCTGGTTTAGCTAAAAGGGAGATGGGCCGGTAGTTGCTGAACACCAATGGGTCGGCTTCAGGTTTTTTTAAAATAGGGATAAGCATGGCCTGTTTCCAAGACGAAGGGAAATTATCAGTTTGTAATGAGGTGTTCCAGATCATGTTCAGCTGAGAAATTATAAGAGGGGCGAGTGAACTGAATAGTTGTGCCGGACAAGGGTCCAAAGGGGAGCCTGATTTGCAAGCCAACATATTTTGCAAAGAGGTATCAATCAAGAAAGTTTTAAAAGACGTAAACGCCTCCTCCTTGGATACCCTGGAGTAAAGAACCGGGGCAGCCATGGACCGGTCGAACGTAGAAAAAATATCTAAAATTTTTTTGTGAAAAAAGTTAGATAAACCACCACAGAGTCTTTGGCTAGGGGGGGTCGAGCTATATAATGCAGTTGGTTTGAAAAACTTTCACTATTTTGAACAGAGTTTTAGAGGAGTTATCAGCAGAGCTGACTTTCTTACAACGTACTCTCTCATTATGGTACGTTTCAATTTTTGGAATTTCTTAATGGCAACACTATAACTAGCTTTAGTCTCTGGACCATAGGATTGCCTCCAGCTCCGCTCAAGCCTTTTACAGTGGCTCTTCTCAGCATGCAAGGTGGGGGCGAACCAAGGAGCTGAAGGTTTTAACCTAGAGGAAATGATCTGTTGCATAGGGGCGATAGCGTCAATGGCTGAGGATAGCCAGCCATTAAACATTGAGACATCAGTGTCAAGAATCCCCTGCTGACTGCCCCGAAGAATTGAAAAGTGAAGGGGGCTAGCGATGAGTAGGTGATTTTTAACCATTTTCTACCATAATCCCTGGCCTTAACTGGACTGTCAGAGCGAGGGGTTATAGCCAGACTAAATGGGATTAGGAAATGGTCTGACCAGGTGAGAGGAAGGGGAGATGTTGTGGTCAGATTGGGATGATTAGTGAACAATAGGTCCAGTGTATGGCCAGCCAGATGTGTGGGGTCATTAATCCGCTGGGTTAGATTGAGGCCCTCCATGGTGTCAAGGAGCAGCCCCGCTTTGGTGCAAGAGGTGTCATCCATATGCAAGTTAAAATCACCTAATATAGGAGGAGGAGCCAAGCCGGCATCCGAAATGGCCGCATAGCCGCTCGGCTCAGTGAGCCCTCTCTCCCTGCACGCCCATCCTGCTGTTCGTTCTGAACTACGAAGGTATATTTGGATAATAGAAGGAGAGTGATCACTTACCACCTGCTCCTGAGACTCCTGCGTGCTGTGAATCCGGAGAATTTCCCACGCATTGCTCAGCGGCCCGTGCGGTGACGAAGCCGGGGTGTCGATTGCAGCGGGCAGCCGGCCGCGACTGCAACAACAGTGGCCGCCTCTGGTGGTGAGGAGTCGGTCGGAGGGTGCCGTTGTCTTGGAGTGCCGCTGAAGGCAGCATCAGCCCGGTCCCTTGTCGAAGAGCCCTGGGGGCCTGAGAGGCATACTGGAGTCGAGGGGGGTGTGTAGCTCCTGGCCCCCCTCCTCGGACTCCGCGCCCGGACATAACCAAGGATCGCCCCGGAGACAGGCGGGCAGCCCCCAGGGAGTGGTAGGGTCTTTTGTTTAGCCTTTTGGTGACTCTCCCTGGGGAACCCGCCTCATAACTTTGTGTTCCGGGCATACATTTAGTGGCGCCCTGTGCTGGGGCCGGTCCCTACAGTGAGGTGCAGAGGGACGGGGCCGAACTGACAAAGATGGCGGCTGACGCCCCCCATCACGGACCAAGTCCCGATCGGACGGCTGCCGTAGGCACGGAGCTGGGATGCTGGCGGCGCACTATGGAGCCCACACCCAAAGATGTCTTGGCCACCTTAACGGATCTACGCGAGTCCCTGATTTGCAATGCCTGTGACCTGGATCGAAGAATGGCCACACTTGCTGTTTCACCGCCCTGTAATGACGTAGTCCGATTTCAATGGAGTACCGCTGTGCCCGTGTCTACTTCCTTCGAGAGGACTCTTGGCCCGCCTGGGTTTTGGGAACTGCCGAGAGACCTGGTTGCTTCGTCCTCCCTGGATAGTGCGGATGTACACGTGAGTGCCTCTTTGGGACACATGCCTAACTTGAGCTTAGGGACGCGCTGCTGTTCTTCTTTTCGGGCCGCTCCGACAACACCGCGGCATTTGCCGGACAGTGAGATTTCCTCTTTAAGGATGGTATTACTGTGCTTGGACTTTGTGGCACCCGCGGGCTTGGTATTGCCGCCCTTGGACTTCAGCTCCACACGTCTGGATGGACCCGAGCTGCTGAACCTTTTTTCGGTATTACTCGGGCCTGATTCGCTCGGATCCTCCAGATCCTCCAAAAAGTATTGTATATCGATTGACACGGGATCACGGGGGGTTCCGTTGCTAGACGAGGCCAGGGGTGATGCATTTTAGGTTTCGGTGGCCCTCACGTTAACTGACTGTGCTTTGGGTGTGTTTGCATTGGGATTGTATTATTGATGTACTTGGTATTTGACATTCTCCGTTGTACTCCATTTTGCCTTTGGACTTTCCCCACGTGCAGGGGTGATGGGCGGGGCCGGGCGGCGACTTTGAGGGCCCTCCTCCATCTATGCTTCTTGTCTTTTCTCCTTTCCTTTTCTAAATTTCGGGTTCCATTAGGGCGACAGGCACGCGGCTGGGGGGGTTGGCCTTGGCCTTCCACGCGTGTGCAGGGTGGGGGTAGGGGGGTGGGGTTTGTCCGTTCTTTGTTTCCATGGCCCTTTAGTCTTTTTGTCTTTTTCTATAGTGTCGTCTTCATTCGTGGTTCCTGTAACGTGTATTGCTTTGAGGGGTGGGGTCGGGGTTTGTTCTCCACCGGATTTGTGCCAACGTCTCTCCTGATTTGTGTGCCTTAACCCCACTACTTCGTCTGTATTTATAATAATTGTGAATATCCTGATTTGCGCGCTGTGTTGTAGGACCACGTGTGATTGTATGGCACTTTTTCAGTTCTCTATATTAAAAATGAACCTCTGTCATCCTGACTTCGGACCTGACCGTATGCCCACGTGTTGTCTCCTAACATACATATCGTTCCGGCTTTTGAACTGTTCTGATTCTCTGTATTGATTGCTATACTTTTACCCTGTTTCGCGGCCGGCCAAGAAGGTTGTAGGCCCGTACCTGTACTTGATTGAAAGACTAATAAAGGTTCAATAAAAATTAAAAAAAAAAAAAAATCACCTAATATAGTGAAGTGGGAGTGTTTAAACGAAAGGTCAGCAGCCGTGGTATAAAAATCAGTGGGAGATTGGGGGTAGGAACCAGGAGGTCTGTATAAAAGAATACCTGCCAAGATTAAATTTGCAGCTTCCGAAGTACTAAAATACATGCTTCTAAAGGGCCAATGTTAGAGAGCTTCCTAGAGAAGATCTTCCAGCCTGAGAATAAAATCACAGCAATCCCCCCACTTGCCTTGGTGCTCGTACGATTAATCCCCACAAAACGATAGTCGGGGAGAATGGCAAGATTAAGGTCAGGATTAGAGGAGTCTTTTACCCAAGTTTCAATTAGAAACATTAAGTCCCACAAACGAGTTGTGAGGTATAGCCAGATATCTCCCTAATGACGGGGTAGCAATCTACAATTGAGCAGACATGCCTTGATGTTAGAAGAGAGGCCCTTACGCTCAACTACAGGTCCGGCAGGAGAGGGGTATAGTTTGGATGGCGCATTAGGACCTGGCTTAAAAGAGAATGGACAAGTGACACAGTTAAAATGGGTGTTGAAAGATCCTGAAATTTACATAGCGACGTAGCATTGCACCCTTTATCTCTAACTCCCATTATTTGGGACCTGATCCAATAAATTTGTGCTGGGAGGGGCAACTGGCAGCATGGTTGGCGCTGGCCACGGAACGGGCGCAGATGGGCTTGCCTTTGGCACGCCAGCGGCGCGTCCTCTGAGCGCGTCCGCTGCGCATTGAAATTGACGTGGCCATTAAGTAGCAGCTGGGCTGTTAGCGCTAGAATGCTAATCCTTGACTCCTCCCCTCGGCGAGACCGGAAGTAAGAGTCCGGCAGCCTACTCTACCGTCCACGGCAATCAGGCACACCTGTCGTGGACCAGGGTAGGGGCTGAGGCACAGAAATGCAAGGGTGAGTGGGTGAGTGGCCAAGTACAGAGCAGTGGAACAATGTGCAAAGATCAGGTAAAACTGTTAAAACAATTTAAAAAACTAACAAAGTCCTTAAGCAGGCACCGGAGCTAGCTCGAGAGTCACAACTGCGCGTTCAGCAAGTTTTTGGGATGCAAGCTTAATCTGTCTAAATCTGTCTAAAACTCAGGCCCTTTTGAACTTTAAACCAGACTTTCCTATGCCTCGGGTACTGCAACGGCGGTCTATCTTGGAATTAGACTGTCTCCCTCGGTTACGAATATTATCAAACTGAACTATGAACCTTTACTATTTGCAGTCATTTATTTATTTTTTGTAATCTATTTTTTATCATATTTTTTCATTGTTTCAGCAACTATACAACCATATACAATATGTCATATATTTGGTGTTGGCAATGCAGTGGACAATGTAACATTATACTTATAGCATTGAAAATATTAACAGGCAGGGTTGGATTGGGATTAAAAATCAGCCCGGGCAGGCTAAAAAAAAGTGGTCGACATTTGCATATTGCCTTTCCGCAAAATACTGCGTTGGCGAAATTTTATTTAAAAAAAAGTGGGGGGGGGGGAGAAAAAAAAGCCCAGATTAGTTTACACTAGTGAAACACACCTGAAAACAAGTGAGGCCACTTCTGCCAAGGCCCCGTGCCCCTGCTCAATATGCATACCCTAATGGGCCGGCCCAGCGAGAGAAAGGGAGTGACACCTCTACCCATTTGGTAAAAGGGAGATAATGGGTGGCCATCTGCCTCCAGAAAGGCCACTCAGGTCCCCACTGGGCCGATGGCGGAATCCAAACAACACACAAACCATCCAAATCGCCCCCCCAGACTGCTAAAAAAAGTAGCCCACAGCTGGAACTGGACACCAGCCCCTCGGGCATTGCCCGAGTGCCCGCGTTACCAATCCGACCCTGTTAACGGGTACAGTCTGGGCTCTTAATTGCAGCATACACAGAAAGGCAGTGCGTATTTATGAGATACAAATGCCAATTGCTTATGCCCATGAAATCACAGTGTTGTCTTAGTGAGTAGTGTTTGCCAGCGCTATAGGTTGTTGTTGCGTATTGTCTCATAATCTTAGGAGATGGATTTATTACTCACAGTCATTCCCAAGATTAAATTCTGGAATAAGTTTCCACTTACTCTTCTAGGTCGAATCAATATTATTAAAATAAATATCCTTCCAAAATGTCTTTATATATTTAGCACAATCCGTTTGAGAGTTCTGGAGTCCTTTGTTTAAGCACCTGGAGGGCACCATTGGAAGTTTTATATGGAGCTATAGGCACAAAAGACATGCCATTCGTTTCATGTAGCTTCCGTCCAAAAAAAGGAGGACCCCCAGCTTCCAGACTTTAAGTAATACTTTTGGGCAACCTTTACTCGTCGTCTGCGCAGCCTACTAAACCCAGCAGATCCAGAACCTTCATCTTTTGGCTATCAACCAGCCCTTGTATCTAAGTTTAGTTGTTTTAATAGGAGGGTACGCTTAATAAATATTAAGTGATATTATTTATATTTGTCGGGGATATGTACGAAATAATCAATAGCTTTTTTATCTAAAGATACACCTCTTTGGGATAATCCTGCTTTCTCCCTAATTTTCCATGATTTAGTGTGTAGGGTTTGGGCCGTGAATGTGGTTTCAATGTTGGGCCAGCTGTATGATCTGAGTCTTTGTTTATCCTTTTAAAGATTGCATGATCAGTATGGACTTCCTCGTCAATTTGTTTTTTAAGTACTTGCAATTTAGAGACTATCTGCGATCAGGTTGTGAACACATGTTCGATATGGAAAGGTCAAAACTGATGGCATACTATTATAAATCATCTATAAAACCTTCAATTAGTATAATGTATCAAGGTTTCTGTCAAGATATTACCGATAATATGGCTTCATTAGCTACAAAATGGTGCAGGTCTCTGGGATCTGAGATTTTAATCTCAGAGATCCAGAACGCATTAGAGATACTGGATCAATCAGTATACTCCACAAATTTTAAATGTCAACAACTCCGAGCAATCCGTTTTCTATATTATACTCCGGATAAAGACTCCAGATGGGAAGCTAATACTACCTCAGATAAGACTTAATGTCCTAAATGTAATCTACTTGATGCTGATATTGTACATATGTTCGTGTTATGTCCTGTCTTAAAATAATTTTGGGATGGGGTATGTCATACTGCTTGGGCCGTCCTATTATACATTCAACAAAGGATATAATACTGGACATCAAGTTTGAGTATTACGATGGGTTACAGCGCTTAACCACGATAATTTGCTGAGGATTTGGATTGTGGTCAAGATAGAGGGTCACAGAGTTTCATGGTGTGTCTTTATTTTTTGTTTTAAATGATTTAATAAAGCAGCATCTATCTTTTAAAATGAAAGTTAATTTTACAACTAACCCTTCTAAGAGTGTGAACGCTCTTCAGTCCTCCGCGGCATTGCAATTTGTGGTGGAGAGAGCATCTTGCTGACTTTTCCTCACTTCCTTTTAGTCAGAGGGAGGGAGGTTAGCTGTCCAGTGACTCCTTCACCACTACTTAAGCGGATGACGGTAAGCCCTTATGCGACCGCAAGTGCCTGGACCAGGCCCAGAGCTTGTCCCCCTGGCCGATCTAATGTCGAGGATGGGGTGCTTAAGATTTATTCTAGAGCTGAGCTGTTGGTACAAAACATTCTAGGTAAAAGCCTGACCTGCCCTAAACTTATCCTGCAGGGATTTGATTTGTGAGTGAATAAATGCCTTGCTTGCAAGTTTCATTTCACTACTGCATTAGAGAATTTAGGGCCATTGGGGTCTGTCCCTTCGGCTTCAAGTCAGTTGATCATTCCTCCTGACTCTGACCCCAGGGCTAAATGTGTTTTAATTAACGCAAGGTCTTTGGTTAAGCATAATTTGGAAGTGGCTAAGTTAATAGACTCCCATCAGCTAGACTTCTTCTATGTGATAGAAACATGGGCAGACCAGTAGGCGGGACTAGAAATTATTGCTTTAGTCCCATCTACTTACAGGATCCACAGGCTACATACGGAAGACAGGAAAGGTGGGGGGCTTACTGTTATCCATCGAGATATCTATGCAGCTTTCTTTTCCTCTGCTAATCCAGAGTTTGAAGGTTTATTCTATAAATTCAAGCTATCCAAATCTCAGTTGTTCAACAGTTCTTTGCTGCATAGACTACCAGGCCCCAAAAAAACTTTCTCTAGAATCATCTCTCTCTACAACTGATTTCACTTTGTTGGGTGATTTTAATTTTCATCTAGAGAACTTGCAACAATACTGACAAGGTGCTCTGCTCAAATTAATGTCAGGTTTTCGGTTCAGAGCAATGTGTGGCTGGGCCAACCCACCATGCTGGCCACACCTTAGATGGGATTTTCTCCAGTTGTAATCACTGTAGCAACTTTACGTGGTCTGATCACAGTGCAGTCAGTTGGGAAATTCTTGTATGTCATAATACTGCCCCAAAGAATGTTCCTGGGAAGTTAATTTATTCCCAGGCTTGCAACCAGATTAACCCCTTCGACGCTAATGACAAAGCCAGCTCGTCATGGGTGTTACCTGCCCTGCGCTTATGACGAGCTGGCTTTGTCATGAATAATGGGGATCTTGATATTTTAGCACCCAGCGGGAAAACCCATAGCAGCCAAGGTGTTAATGCCCATGAACTTAACTCAGTCCTCTCCCATTCTTGACCCACAAAGTCTGATTATCCTGAAAAACTGGTCTCAGTTGCTCCTCGTTGCCATCTAAAGCAGTCAAAGAGCTGCCTCCAGCCAATCAGACATTACTCAGGAGAAGCAAACCCATATCCCCGTGGTTAGGGGAAGCACTCCGGGCTGCTAAGAAAGCTTGTAGATAACAAGAACAGATAGGGATGGAAAATTACGACAACGAAAAAGAAAATTACAAATTGCTGCTGGCAGACTATAAAAAAGCTTATAGTGAAGTAAAAGTTTAAGTACTCAATCAATTCCATTGAAGCAGCTAGCTGCTCTTCTTAGGCCCTCTTTCAAGTTGTTTCCAAACTCTCCTCACCAGCGGTCATGAATTTGGACAGTACTAATCAGGACTACTGTGATTCCCTGGCATTATTTTTTCTGAATCAAGATGAAGTCATTCTTAATACATTTACTTTGAAAACTGCAATACAACCCTCGGGTAGGATAACTGTCTTTGGGATGTTAAGAAGTCGTCGTTCTCTGAATTTAATTCTCTCTAAGTAGACCAAGTCAGACAATTGTTTCTTTTAACAAAATCTGGCTCCCCTAATAATCCTTGTCCCAAAAAACTTACATCTCATACCTGACCTGGTTGCTGTCCAACTGACGCCCATTTTTAATGGCGTACTGAAGACTAGTGTCTTTCCAAAAGCTTGGAAAACGGCCTCTGATCTCCTGTTGCCTAAGAAAGCCAACTTGAACACTGTTGACGCTAACAGCTTTAAATCAATATCCAGACTGCCATTCTCTGTGAAGATATTGGAGATAGAAATTACTCTTCAACTATTGGCCTTCCTGAATAGCACTCAAATGCTGAATGATTCCCAAATTGGGTTTCACAAAGGGCAATCTACAGAATCGGCTAGTAGCCACGGAAATGGTGTGGTCTAAATTTGATGGTGGGGGCAGTGCTGCCCTGAACCTCCTTGATTTGACGGCAGCTTTTGAGTCTGTCAATCATGACCTACTGATACACTGGTTGGCAGATTTGGGAGTAGAGGGGGTAGCTTTGGCCTTTTTCAGATTCTTTCCGGCAGCTCAAACCCAGACAGTGGCCATGGGTGACTTCACCTTGAAATCATTTTCTCTGCCTTGTGGTATACCCCAGGGCTTATCAATTAGTTCAACTCTTTTTAATATATATGTAACACCACTGGCTGCCTTAGTGAAATAATTTGTTTTTTTCTACCATTTCATATGCAGAAGCACCCAGATTGTCGTATCCCTTTCCAGAAATGGTCACGAAGTGAGTGACTCATTCCGGGTGTGCATGCGAGAGGTCAGTGCCTGGATGGATGTGAACTGCCTTAAGTTAAACTCTACAAAGACGGAGGTCAGGGCCGGACTGGCTACCGGGCAGTTTGGAATGCTGCTGAGCTGGGGGCTGATTCCGTTCATGGAGACCTGCGTGTGCTAAACGAAATTAGTTTTGCTTTAATTATTTCAAAGCACACGCAAGTCTCCATGAACGAAATCAGCCCCCACCGCAGTGAAATCAGCCCCCAGCTCAGCAGCATTCCAAACCGCCCGGTAGTCAGTCCGGCCCTGACGGAGGTTATCCTCTTTAGAAATAACACTTCCGTTTGGAATCCTGCCTGGTGGCCACAGGCATTGGGTTCTCTCCCGGTTACTGCGAATTGGTGAAAAATCTGGGTATCTTGGTAGATATCAAATGTACTTTCTACATCCTTATTCATGCTGCGCATGATTGGGAAAATAGCACCATTTCTTCTGCCTAATTTACTGAATGCAGTGGCTCTCTGTCTTGTCCAGGATCAACTATTGTAATCGTCTTTATGTCAAGCTACCCAAGGTCCACCTGAAAACATTGCATATTCTACAAAACACAGCAGGAAGATTGCTGATGAAAATCCAGACGTTCCAGTCGGCCTCACAGGCTTTGGTAAGACTGCATCGGCTGCCAGTGCAGCAAAGGATTCTCTTCAAAGCGCTTTGTATAACCTATAAAGCACTTCAGGGACAAGGTCCAACCTTCTTAAGAGGAAAACTTAGAAGGTGTGTGCCTAACAGGACCCTTAGGTCCAGCTCAGCGATGAATTTGGTGGTGCCTGCCTACAAGCTAACCTTTCTGGTATGTACAACTAACAAGCTTCTTTTTAGTAATAAAGTCAGTCCCTCTCTCTTTGGAGTTTCTGCAAGGTTTTAAAAACCTGGCTTTTCACTAAAATCTAACTTTATTCTCTATTTCTCTCCACCTTATAGCGCGGAGACACCTTCAGGTATTTGTTTGCGCTCTATAAAAATCAAATCCATCAATAATGTTTGTTTGCGCTCAGCTTTGCATCGCAAGGTCTTGGGTCTCCACGGCCTCTCCTAAAGTGGTTGAATGGAGCGCCCTCATCCAACGGAGCTATGACTCTGAGTTAGCCCTGGCAAAATCTAGAGGTTTATCGGACAAAATTTGGATTAATTTTAGCTGTGAGTGTGTAAATTCAAATCATGAATAATATTGTAATTCCTCTAAGTTTTATGCTGTTAATATTTATGCTTAAATCCCATGCTTTTGACTTTTTGCAGTCATTGTATGTTGAACAATTCTGACTTGAATAATAAAAAAATTTAAAAAGGATAAGATTCACACCCTATTTTGCCTGTACAGTAGGATTTCCCCTTATATTGAGATGTCAGTTCTTGTTTATTGCATGTCCAGAGTTACTTTAATTTGACTGATATTTTTTATTATTAATTGTATTTTGTCAGAATGTCTTCTATTACTCTACCTCCAGCGTTTCTTCAACGCTGTGGTGAATTTGCAATGTCATGGGAAGATTGGTTTGAAGCATTTCTCACTTATATGGAAGTTCTTGAAGGGGAGGAATGTCATCCAACTTATAAATTGGCCTTATTAAAACATTGTTTGGGGGCACAGGTCTTAAGGCATTCAAACATCTTCCTAAACTAAAATCCAATATCTCAGCTGAGTTGGATCATTTTGATTATCACTTCAAGCAGCTTAGTTTGAGGTTTTGCTAAAGTGTGAATGTAGTAATAGAATACATTTTATTCACAAGCTCAATAAGTATTAAAAAGGAAGGTTTGAGCCTGGCAACCTGGTTAACTTGACTATATACAGTGACAGAATGCACAACTAAATGTTCAACTGTCAATTTTTACACAATGCTCCAAGGCAAAAATATTTGCGTGCAGCCTGGTTTAGTGCCCAGCCCCAGTGGAACGAATGAGAAACTTCATAACATGTGGAGCAACATTATGCTCCAACCACCAGTTGCACAGCCAATGCAGACAAAATTCAAAGAACTCCATTATAAGTTAATTAATCCATTTGAATTAATTTTGAACCATGATTTTTTCATGAATTTCTCATTGATTTCCTTCTTCTTCCTTCACATAAAAGCCTGCATGTTTCCCAATTCTTTTCTAATTGCTATAGATATGCCCATCCGGGCCTTGTTCTGTAGCATGTGAGTAAACAATGTTCATCCGGAGCAGCTGTTTCACTGATACCCAATGCATTTTGGCTTAAATAGCCCTTCTTCGGGGGTAGCTATAAGTCCAAATTTAAAACCACAATTAGTATTTTACAACATTGAACGTAAAGCATAAGCTGTGATGTCTTAACACATTCTACCAACCACAGTCCATCTGTAATTAATGTGAAACAAGTGCACACACAGGTTGTGCAATGGCAGGCCTGAGGTGTGGTTATAGGGCTACCAAGGTGGGTGGCACCATTAGTACTGTCTCTCTTGTGATCTTGACGATTACAGGAAGTGACGGGATAAGGAGGATGATCCATACAAGTGGTATGGGGCCTACAGCGTCATGAAAATCGGAGCCGTCCTCTCACGGGCTAAATAGTCATGGACCATGCACCACACAGGCAGAGGTTGCGCACTGCTTAACATGAAAATTGCCAAGAGTTTTGAGAATTTAGAAACATTTGTGCAGGAGATCAGAAGTAAGAACACTGAAGTAAATGCTGTTAGTTATAAATCTCCTAGGTTTACAAAAGCATAGCAGATAAAGAGAGAAAAGCGGAAGCCAGCAAGAAGTTTGACAAGAAGGTGTTACAGGGTTATTGTGGGAGTTATACTCATTATGAGAATTTCAAAATGTGTTAAGCTAATCACAAGGTGTGTGCAAAGTGTAAAAAGAAAGGGAATTTTGCATGTATAAGTAAATCGTCTTCCCAGAATTTTTTTTAAATTTTGGTGGGTGAGGATTTGGATGGTTGTGATGATGGGATTAATCCAAAACAACTTTTCGGTGTAAATGAATGTAGAATCCAAAAAACCTACCATCTACTTATATTACATTAGATGGTATTAGCATCATCATTATGGTGGATTATTGTGCATGGTACTCCATTATTGCGTATGATCTGTTCCATTCTTTAAGGGCAGGTAGAGAGGTATTATCCACAGAGGTGAGTCCAGTTCGATAAACTGGTTATCGAAACAATATGAGCGGTGTTTTCTTGGTCCCTTCTAGAATTTGAAGGAAGGTCATCTAAGGGGCACATTTTTGTAACAATGAAAGGGGAATCTATTTCGGGGTGGCCTCATCAGTAGGATGTCAGGATTAGACTTAATCCACATGCTATTTCACCAGTGTATACAGTTATGGCGATCATGAAAAAGGTGTTATGTGAGAATTATATATAAAAGTGGTCCTAGACAAAAATTCTGAAAGTCAATTAATGTGAATCTTAGTTTTTCACACAACAGTTAATCAGATTAAATCTGAACCCAAAAGGAGATGTATTACTAGCGTATTATGCTATGAATGCAATAAACCCAACACAACAATATCAAAGAAAAACATTTGTATTGCAATTTTATTTACATACTCATAAAATGAATGAAAAGGAGGATAGAAAAAGGGTGCTCAAGTGATATGGATTTGACGATTTGACTAAAGGTCTTTTAAAATAGAACTCCTTTCGTGAGCGACCGGCTATACGTCCACCAGGAACGATTCATCTCGATATCCATTTTAATCATCCCTTCTAATTGAAATACAACGGACGCACCAGTCAGAGGTGGCCCGCCCAACAGATCTGGCCAGACACACCTCCACCAATTTCTCGTGGTGCTCCTCTCCCCCCCCTCCCCGCCCCCACCACTATTGTCCTGAAGAAGACCCGCAGCAGAGGTCGTGACTTTCCCATATTGCGTCAGGGTCGAAACGTCGACGATTACGCCCCTTTTTATTTTTCCTAAAGCCTATACCATTATTCCCCTGTCCCTTTGTAAAATAATGTACATAGAATTGTATGGGTAGGCTTTGTTTGTGCAACTTAAATTGTTTTCGTGTTGTACAGAATTATTCTAAATCTTGTGCCTTGAGTTTCCTTGCAGTAATGCAGTAAGTTCGCACTCTGAAGTCGCTGTAGTTTTTAACCATTGTTGGTTCTGGCAGTGCAGGTATCTCTAGACACTAGTGTTTCAGGGTTTAGCCCTTCGTCAGTAGAGAGCATAACATTTTTGAGGAACATAGCAAAAGTCTTTGGGGGTTGCTGAGAAGGAGCCCAGGTCGTCGCGGGTCACAGTACCCCTCCAAGGCACACAGGTGCTACACCGGAGAGCTCGTCAGCTCTTCAGCTCGAGGCCGAAGAAATAACAAAGGGGGGCGGGAGCACCCTGCTGTCGTCTCAGCGCTGTTTGACCCTATTGCATCCTGGTAAATGCAGTAAGTTCGCACTCTGAAGTTGCTGTAGTTTTTAACCATTGTTGGTTCTGGCAGTGCAGGTATCGATAGACACTAGTGTTTCAGGGTTTAGCCCTTCGTCAGTAGAGAGCATAAAGTTTTTGAGGAACATAGCAGGAGTCTTTGGGGGTTGCTGAGAAGGAGCCCAGGACGTCGCGGGTCACAGTACCCCTCCAAGGCACACAGGTGCTACACCGGAGAGCTCGTCAGCTCGTCAGCTCGAGGCCGAAGAAATAGCAAAGGGGGGCGGGAGCACCCTGCTGTCGTCTCAGCGCTGTTTGACCCCATTGCATCCTGGTAAATGCAGTAAGTTCGCACTCTGAAGTAGCTGTCGTTTTTATCCATTGTTGGTTCTGGCAGTGCAGGTATCTCTAGACACTAGTGTTTCAGGGTTTAGCCCTTCGTCAGTAGAGAGCATAAAGTTTTTGAGGAACATAGCAAAAGTCTTTGGGGGTTGCTGAGAAGGAGCCCAGGTCCTCGCGGGTCACAGTACCCCTCCAAGGCACACAGATGCTACACCGGAGAGCTCGTCAGCTCGTCAGCTCGAGGCCGAAGAAATAGCAAAGGGGGGCAGGAGCACCCTGCTGTCGTCTCAGCGCTGTTTGACCCCATTGCATCCTGGTAAATGCAGTAAGTTCGCACTCTGAAGTCGCTGTAGTTTTTAACCATTGTTGGTTCTGGCAGTGCAGGTATCTCTAGACACTAGTGTTTCAGGGTTTAGCCCTTCGTCAGTAGAGAGCATAACATTTTTGAGGAACATAGCAAGTCTTTGGGGGTTGCTGAGAAGGAGCCCAGGTCGTCGCGGGTCACAGTACCCCTCCAAGGCACACAGGTGCTACACCAGAGAGCTCGTCAGCTCGAGGCCGAAGAAATAGCAAAGGGGGGCGGGAGCACCCTGCTGTCGTATCAGCGCTGTTTGACCCCATTGCATCCTGGTAAATGCAGTAAGTTCGCACTCTGAAGTCGCTGTAGTTTTTAACCATTGTTGGTTCTGGCAGTGCAGGTATCTCTAGACACTAGTGTTTCAGGGTTTAGCCCTTCGTCAGTAGAGAGCATAACGTTTTTGAGGAACATAGCAAAAGTCTTTGGGGGTTGCAGAGAAGGAGCCCAGGTCGTCGCGGGTCACAGTACCCCTCCAAGGCACACAGGTGCTACACCGGAGAGCTCGTCAGCTCTTCAGCTCGAGGCCGAATAAATAGCAAAGGGGGGCGGGAGCACCCTGCTGTCGTCTCAGCGCTGTTTGACCCCATTGCATCCTGGTAAATGCAGTAAGTTCGCACTCTGAAGTCGCTGTAGTTTTTAACCATTGTTGGTTCTGGCAGTGCAGGTAGCTCTAGACACTAGTGTTTCAGGGTTTAGCCCTTCGTCAGTAGAGAGCATAAAGTTTTTGAGGAACATAGCAAAAGTCTTTGGGGGTTACTGAGAAGGAGCCCAGGTCGTCGCAGGTCACAGTACCCCTCCAAGGCACACAGGTGCTACACCGGAGAGCTCTTCAGCTCGAGGCCGAAGAAATAGCAAAGAGGGGCGGGAGCACCCTGCTGTCGTCTCAGCGCTGTTTGACCCTATTGCATCCTGGTAAATGCAGTAAGTTCGCACTCTGAAGTTGCTGTAGTTTTTAACCATTGTTGGTTCTGGCAGTGCAGGTATCTCTACACACTAGTGTTTCAGGGTTTAGCCCTTCGTCAGTAGAGAGCATAAAGTTTTTGAGGAACATAGCAAAAGTCTTTGGGGGTTGCTGAGAAGGAGCCCAGGACGTCGCGGGTCACAGTACCCCTCCAAGGCACACAGGTGCTACACCGGAGAGCTCGTCAGCTCGTCAGCTCGAGGCCGAAGAAATAGCAAAGGGGGGCGGGAGCACCCTGCTGTAGTCTCAGCGCTGTTTGACCCCATTGCATCCCGGTAAATGCAGTAAGTTCGCACTCTGAAGTCGCTGTAGTTTTTAACCATTGTTGGTTCTGGCAGTGCAGGTATCTCTAGACACTAGTGTTTCAGGGTTTAGCCCTTCGTCAGTAGAGAGCATAAAGTTTTTGAGGAACATAGCAAAAGTCTTTGGGGGTTGCTGAGAAGGAGCCCAGGTCGTCGCGGGTCACAGTACCCCTCCAAGGCACACAGGTGCTACACCGGAGAGCTCGTCAGCTCGAGGCCGAAGAAATAGCAAAGGGGGGCGGGAGCACCCTGCTGTCGTCTCAGCGCTGTTTGACCCTATTGCATCCTGGTAAATGCAGTAAGTTCGCACTCTGAAGTTGCTGTAGTTTTTAACCATTGTTGGTTCTGGCAGTGCAGGTATCTCTAGACACTAGTGTTTCAGGGTTTAGCCCTTCGTCAGTAGAGAGCATATCAAAAGTCTTTGGGGGTTGCTGAGAAGGAGCCCAGGTCGTCGCGGGTCACAGTACCCCTCCAAGGCACACAGGTGCTACACCGGAGAGCTTGTCAGCTCGTCGGCTTGAGGCCGAAGAAATAGCAAAGGGGGGGGAGCACCCTGCTGTCGTCTCAGCGCTGTTTGACCCCATTGCATCCTGGTAAATGCAGTAAGTTCGCACTCTGAAGTCGCTGTAGTTTTTAACCATTGTTGGTTCTGGCAGTGCAGGTATCTCTAGACACTAGTGTTTCAGGGTTTAGCCCTTCGTCAGTAGAGAGCATAAAGTTTTTGAGGAACATAGCAAAAGTCTTTGGGGGTTGCTGAGAAGGAGCCCAGGTCGTCGCGGGTCACAGTACCCCTCCAAGGCACACAGGTGCTACACCGGAGAGCTCGTCAGCTCGTCGGCTTGAGGCCGAAGAAATAGCAAAGAGGGGGGAGCACCCTGCTGTCGTCTCAGCGCTGTTTGACCCCATTGCATTCTGGTAAATGCAGTAAGTTCGCACTCTGAAGTCGCTGTAGTTTTTAACCATTGTTGGTTCTGGCAGTGCAGGTATCTCTAGACCAGAGGTCTTCAAACTTTTTTAGGCTGAGCCCCCCAGCTGATTTTTTTTAAATGTCGGGCCCCCCCATCCCCCGCCTTCTGACACAAATTTCTGGTATCTCGTACAGGACATAACCGACCGCCACCTTCATATCCCATGCCATATCATACAAGTAATGTCCAACTCAATAAGTGTGTTAGGCTAACTGCAGGTTTGTGAGAGGGTGTGGTTAAATGACAGAGGCTTATTACACAGCTCAACACTCAATCTTCCAGCAGGTACATTAGTCACCAGACCCTGGTGAACCACAATTGAATATTTGATGCCGCTTTTATTGTTGCCTAAAGAATGCTGCATATACAAGGAACTTTGCAGTGTCAGACCCCAGTTACAAACCCGCCCCCACCTTTCCAGCCTCTCAGAGAAATGCCTGATACTCGGTGCGGCCAGTCCGCCTTGCTACCACCCTCCAATGGTGCCCTTCATCTTCGCATAGACCGTCCCTCATGTGTATTTGATTTCTTTTATAGTGCTACTCATCCCAAGTATGTACGGCAGGGTGTTGGAGTGCTTTACATCACACACATATTATATAAAGATAATGACTCATAAATGTGAAAGTCAATGTTCTGAAGATAATGGGGCTACAAGGTGTAATCATTCTTTCATCCATCATTCAGTCTTTCACCATTCATTCATTTCACCATGTCCTTCCATCTGTGTGCCCATCCATGGCCACACATATTCAACCATTTGCAAACCTATCCATCATATATCCTTCAATCCATCATTTCACTCATCCATCCCTCCATCCACCCTTTCACCCTATCCATCTGTATACTCATCCATCCATTCAGCCATTTACCCTTTCACCCATCCAGCCATTCTTTCACTTACTCATCCATCCATCCAGTCGCTCACCCTTCCACCCATTCACCCTTTTAGTCATCCTTTCTCCCTTTCTCTCTCCATCCCTCTTTCTCTTAGGCATCATCCAGCCTTCCATCCACCCACCCAACCATCTACTCATCCATTCATGAATCCATCCATTGACCCTATCACTCATCCACCCTCTCTCATCCATCCACCCTTTCACTCCTTCACTCATCTACCCTCTCTTTCACTCGCTCCTCCATCCTTACGTCCACCCTTTCATTCGTCCATCCACCCTTTCACTTATCAATCCATCCATTTCACTCATCCTTCCACCCATACATCCATCTATTTATCTTTTCTCTCATCCATCCATCCTTCCACTCACCCATCCATCCTTTCTCTCATTATCCATCCATTCACCCTTTCACTAAACCACTCTGACATCCACCCATTCCTTCACTTTCTCACTCACCCACCATTGAAACTGGGCAGCACTAAATGCCCCAGCAGTATATTAAGGTGCAATTCCATTACAAAAGCCCACTCCACTTACCTGTTGGGCATTTTCCAAGGCGTCAAGAGACCAGCAAACTACTTCACTGCGTGAAATGAAGTGCTTCTTGCCAAAATAAAGAAGATCCAACTAAGCAGGTTTGAAGATAATTTGATGATTTATTTAAGTATAATGAAGCCACCCCTGGAGGTCGTCATTCCTCCTTTAAGTCCAAACGGAATCTGTAAGTTGAGACCGTTCATACTTCAAGGAGGAGGTTGGAAGCACGAGAATGCTTTTTCAGCACTTGCTTGTTTAAATAATAATTACACAACATGTGCGTATAACAACTATTGCGCACATGCCAATAACAGAATGAACACACATGAGAGCTCGTGAAGATAAGGCAAGCTTAAACAATAACTAAGTACAGAAAGTGTGTACAATACATATTACACTGCGCTGCGGTAAAACCACGAAACAAACAGCAGGAATGAAGAAACAAGTTGGTGTATGCAGCAGTTACTTTAAAGCAAATTTCGTGGCACTTCCTGCCATCTATGCTGCTGCAGCCTCATTGGTAGAACGTCAGTGGGTAAAGAAATACCGGAAAGAAAACGACTTGCGAGATGGGAAACAATGATAAGAGTTTCGGATGGCGTCGCGCCCCCCCTGGGATGGCGTTGTGCCCCCCAGGGGGGCCCGCCCCACAGATTGAAGAACACTGCTCTAGACACTAGTGTTTCAGGGTTTAGCCCTTCGTCAGTAGAGAGCATAAAGTTTTTGAGGAACATAGCAAAAGTCTTTGGGGGTTGCTGAGAAGGAGCCCAGGTCGTCGCGGGTCGCAGTACCCCTCCAAGGCACACAGGTGCTACACCGGAGAGCTCGTCAGCTCGAGGCCGAAGAAATAGCAAAGGGGGGCGGGAGCACCCTGCTGTCGTCTCAGCGCTGTTTGACCCCATTGCATCCTGGTAAATGCAGTAAGTTCGCACTCTGAAGTCGCTGTAGTTTTTAACCATTGTTGGTTCTGGCAGTGCAGGTATCTCTAGACACTAGTGGTTCAGGGTTTAGCCTTTCGTCAGTAGTGAGCATAAAGTTTTTGAGGAACATAGCAAAAGTCTTTGGGGGTTGCTGAGAAGGAGCCCAGGTCGTCGCGGGTCACAGTACCCCTCCAAGGCACACATGTGCTACACCGGAGAGCTCGTCAGCTCGTCAGCTCGAGGCCGAAGAAATAGCAAAGGGGGGCGGGAGCACCCTGCTGTCGTCTCAGCACTGTTTGACCCCATTGCATCCTGCTAAATGCAGTAAGTACGCACTCTGAAGTCGCTGTAGTGTTTAACCATTGTTGGTTCTGGCAGTGCAGGTATATCTAGACACTAGTGTTTCAGGGTTTAGCCCTTCGTCAGTAGAGAGCATAAAGTTTTTGAGGAACATAGCAAAAGTCTTTGGGGGTTGCTGAGAAGGAGCCCAGGTCGTCGCGGGTCACAGTACCCCTCCAAGGCACACATGTGCTACACCGGAGAGCTCGTCAGCTCGTCAGCTCGAGGCCGAAGAAATAGCAAAGGGGGGCGGGAGCACCCTGCTGTCGTCTCAGCGCTGTTTGACCCCATTGCATCCTAGTAAATGCAGTAAGTTCGCACTCTGAAGTTGCTGTAGTTTTTAACCATTGTTGGTTCTGGCAGTGCAGGTATCTCTAGACACTAGTGTTTCAGGGTTTAGCCCTTCGTCAGTAGAGAGCATAAAGTTTTTGAGGAACATAGCAAAAGTCTTTGGGGGTTGCTGAGAAGGAGCCCAGGTCGTCGCGGGTCACAGTACCCCTCCAAGGCACACATGTGCTACACCGGAGAGCTCGTCAGCTCGTCAGCTCGAGGCCGAAGAAATAGCAAAGGGGGGCGGGAGCACCCTGCTGTCGTCTCAGCGCTGTTTGACCCCATTGCATCCTGGTAAATGCAGTAAGTTTGCACTCTGAAGTCGCTGTAGTTTTTAACCATTGTTGGTTCTGGCAGTGCAGGTATCTCTAGACACTAGTGTTTCAGGGTTTAGCCCTTCGTCAGTAGAGAGCATAAAGTTTTTGAGGAACATAGCAAACGTCTTTGGGGGTTGCTGAGAAGGAGCCCGGACTTACTGCATTTACCAGGATGCAATGGGGTCAAACAGCGCTGAGACGACAGCAGGGTGCTCCCGCCCCCCTTTGCTATTTCTTCGGCCTCGAGCTGACGAGCTGACGAGCTCTCCGGTGTAGCACCTGTGTGCCTTGGTGGGGTACTGTGACCCGCGACGACCTGGGCTCCTTCTCAGCAACCCCCAAAGACTTTTGCTATGTTCCTCAAAAACTTTATGCTCTCTACTGACGAAGGGCTAAACCCTGAAACACTAGTGTCTAGAGAAACCTGCACTGCCAAAACCAACAATGGTTAAAAACTACAGCGACTTCAGAGTGCGAACTTACTGCATTTACCAGGATGCAATGGGGTCAAACAGCGCTGAGACGACAGCAGGGTGCTCCCGCCCCCCTTTCCTATTTCTTCGGCCTCGAGCTGATGAGCTGACGAGCTCTTCGGTGTAGCACCTGTGTGCCTTGGAGGGGTACTGTGACCCGCGACGACCTGGGCTCCTTCTCAGCAACCCCCAAAGACTTTTGCTATGTTCCTCAAAAACTTTATGCTCTCTACTGACGAAGGGCTAAACCCTGAAACACTAGTGTCTAGAGATACACACTGCCAGAACCAACAATGGTTAAAAACTACAGCGACTTCAGAGTGAGAACTTACTGCATTTACCAGGATGCAATGGGGTCAAACAGCGTTGAGACGACAGCAGGGTGCTCCCGCCCCCCTTTGCTATTTCTTCGGCCTCGAGCTGACGAGCTGACGAGCTCTCCGGTGTAGCACCTGTGTGCCTTGGAGGGGTACTGTGACCCGCGATGACCTGGGCTCCTTCTCAGCAACCCCCAAAGACTTTTGCTATGTTCCTCAAAAACGTTATGCTCTCTACTGACGAAGGGCTAAACCCTGAAACACAAGTGTCTAGGGATACCTGCACTGCCAGAACCAACAATGGTTAAAAACTACAGCGACTTCAGAGTGCGAACTTACTGCATTTACCAGGATGCAATGGGGTCAAACAGCGCTGAGACGACAGCAGGGTGCTCCCGCCCCCCTTTGCTATTTCTTCGGCCTCGAGCTGACGAGCTGACGAGCTCTCCGGTGTAGCACCTGTGTGCCTTGGAGGGGTACTGTGACCCGCGACGACCTGGGCTCCTTCTCAGCAACCCCCAAAGACTTTTGCTATGTTCCTCAAAAACTTTATGCTCTCTACTGATGAAGGGCTAAACCCTGAAACACTAGTGTGTAGAGATACCTGCACTGCCAGAACCAACAATGGTTAAAAACTACAGCGACTTCAGAGTGCGAACTTACTGCATTTACCAGGATGCAATGGGGTCAAACAGCGCTGAGACGACAGCAGGGTGCTCCCGCCCCCCTTTGCTATTTCTTCGGCCTCGAGCTGACGATCTGACAAGCTCTCCGGTGTAGCACCTGTGTGCCTTGGAGGGGTACTGTGACCCGCGACGACCTGGGCTCCTTCTCAGAAACCCCCAAAGACTTTTGCTATGTTCCTCAAAAACTTTATGCTCTCTACTGACGAAGGGCTAACCCCTGAAACACTAGTGTCTAGAGATACCTGCACTGCCAGAACCAACAATGGTTAAAAACTACAGCGACTTCAGAGTGCAAACTTACTGCATTTACCAGGATGCAATGGGGTCAAACAGCGCTGAGACGACAGCAGGGTGCTCCCGCCCCCCTTTGCTATTTCTTCGGCCTCGAGCTGACGATCTGACAAGCTCTCCGGTGTAGCACCTGTGTGCCTTGGAGGGGTACTGTGACCCGCGACGACCTGGGCTCCTTCTCAGAAACCCCCAAAGACTTTTGCTATGTTCCTCAAAAACTTTATGCTCTCTACTGACGAAGGGCTAACCCCTGAAACACTAGTGTCTAGAGATACCTGCACTGCCAGAACCAACAATGGTTAAAAACTACAGCGACTTCAGAGTGCAAACTTACTGCATTTACCAGGATGCAATGGGGTCAAACAGCGCTGAGACGACAGCAGGGTGCTCCCGCCCCCCTTTGCTATGTCTCTCCACCCTAGACTGACTCTCCACCCTCGGGTGCTGTCCTAATACAAAATCCCAAAAACAGTCGACACGCCCAGACGCCCGCCCCTCTGGCAGGTGCCGATCCACTGATTTTTCCAATATGGTACCTCTCCATCAAGCGTCCGTTGGAGTGTCCTTGGGTCCCAGGCACCTTCTTTGCTGAATGTTGCACTCCCAAATTACTTGGCAGCTCCCTTGCACTCGCGCCTACTATCCTAACTTCTAAACAATGGATCTTTCTACCTAGCGAGTCTTGTGGTTTGGCACCTGCAAGCTGAAATTCATGAGAAACATCCTTGCAAACATTCAAGTTACAATTCAATATTCGCTGAGGACAGCCTTTCCCAAGAAGGAGAAATCATTTTCCTTTCGACTAAGGCTAACCAAAGAAATTACAGTTAGGCCTGTTCTGGTTTCAACATATCCCAGGCCCTTGCACGTTTAAATGCATTTCTAATATGACAGAACATTGCATTTCATCACTTTAAAGCATTAATTCTATTTTTAATGTAAGCAGTGCATCTTGCATATTAAAAGCCTATGTTAATTCACTCATTTATAAGCACATATATATTTCAATAAGGCACATCATTGCTAATACAACATTTCACATATGATTACATTTCTACATTATGCAACATTTATCTCTGATCAAGGCATTACATTAGTCTATGATTAATTAAACACATCACTACATATTACACTGATTCTCGGTCTAATGTTACATTTCTAACCTATCATAATAAAACCCTCTAAATATGTGGGTGCTGACTACTCGGGATTATGAGGCACCCCTACAAATTTGCAAAATAGCATGGCGCTCTCTCAAAAGTAAACTCCACATTATAAGTAAATACTGCTCCTGTGAAGTATCCCACCCACTGACTTAATAAAAAGAAGGCTGCAACACAGTTAATTTCCCCTACGTGATTTGTAAGCCCCACGCAAATTATATAAATGGCCCTTAAAATATATAAAAAACAATTTTTACCTTCACAGTCCCTGTCCACCACCTTGTGACCACTGTACAGAGTTAATAGTGTTCGCCTATGCAGCTTGCAAGTGCTGCTTTGGAGGGACCTCTTGCAATCGCTCAGGACTTTTTGGGAAACTCGTGCATGTACTGCACTGTTCCCAATGAGCCCTCGTGCATGTGGGGCGTTTACCTTGCAGGAGCGAGCAGCGACGCCATCTGTTTGCAATTATCGTGCCCGACGCTGCTCGTTCCGGTAAGCTAAACACTGTAGCGGGCCGCGCTTGTTTACAAATTAGGCACTGGTGCTCTATATAATTCTCTGGCCACTGCGAACAGCTGCTTTCAGGAGACGTCATTTCCGGGGCCAAGTTGAGTTGAAGTGCCATGAATGCTGCCGTCTCATTGGCCGCGTCAGAGCAGCGTTTGATTGCTCGACTGAGCTAGGCTTCTCGAGCTACTCACTGACAAAGTAGTCAAAGCATTCCGAGGCTTTGGACACGCACCAGGTTTTTTTTATCGCAGTTGCTTCATTCCTCCTGTCTGAACAAAGTGCTATCCTTTCTGTTTTGTTGAGAGCATCGCACACCCTGCAGCCTAGTTTCGCCCGTGCCCTCCCAGCACTCTACTGCCCCACCCAGGCTCAGTCTTCCTCTCACCTTTATGCAGCCATTGTGGTCTTTTGACCACTTCCACCCTCAGCTCTTCACGGACCGAGCCACTCTGTTGCCTCTGGGCTTTTTCGAGCCCCACTCCTGATCTCCCCTGCAACCTGAGCCCCCCTGCTACCCAAGTAGTCCTGTAGTTCTGTGCTCCATTGCCCCCATCCCCCGCAGCCACCTCAGGGTCCCTTTTGCACCCTGGAAAACCCTAGTGCAGCTGCCATGATCCCCCTGCAGGTACGTCAAGTACGTTATACTACACTTCGTTGGCATCAGGGAAATGCCCCATTTGCACCACCACGCACAATCCCTGGGCCCCTGGGCATTCTGCAGCCTCGCCAAAGGGTGGCGTTTCTGTTCAACAGCCTCCTGTCATATAGTAAACCGCTTATGGGTGCAGTATGAATCGATTTAAGTTGGAGTGCCATAAATGCTGCTGTCCCATTAGCCGCGTCAGAGCAGCGTTCGAATGCTCGACTGAGCTAGGCTTTTCGAGTCACTCACTGATAAAGTAGTCGAAGCACTCCGAGGCTTTGGACACGCACCAGGTTTTTTTTTATCGCTGTTGCTTCATTCCTCCTGTTTTAGGATGACCAGAATTTTGAAGCCAAAAACCAGGACATGAGCTAAATTTCCTGAAATCTGCTGGGACAGCTGGTGAAAACCCGGGACCGTCCTGCCAAATCCAGAACGCCTGGTCACCCTATCCTATCTGAACAAAGCGCCATCCTTTCCGTTTTGTTGAGACTAACACACGCCCTGATGCTTAGTTGCGCCTGCGCCCTCCCAGCACTCTACGGACCCACCAAGGCTCAGTCTTCCTCTCACCTTTATGCAGCCATTGTGGTCTTTTGACCCCTTCCAGCCTCTGCTCTTTACGGACCGAGCCACTCTGTTGCCTATGGGCTTTTCCAAGCCCCTCTTCTGATCTTCCCTGCAACCTGAGCCCCCCTGCTACCACAGTAGTCCTGTAGTTCTGTGCTCCATTGCCCCCCATTCCCTGCCACTTCAGGGTCTCTTTTGCACCCCGGAATACCCTAGCACAGCTGCCATGAGCCCCCTACAGGTACGTCAAGTACTTTATACTACACTTCGTTGGCATCAGCGAAATGGCCCATTTGCACCATCACGCACAATCCCTGGGTCTCTGGGCATTCTGCAGCCTCGCCAAAAGGTGGCGTTTTTGTTTAACAGCCTCCTGTCATATAGTAAACTGCTTATGGGTGCAGTATGAATCGATTTATAGAGAGCCAACAAGTCTGAAGCAAGGCGCTTTAGATAAATATCAACACTTAGTAGACGCAGTTTCATGTGATGAGTTTCATAAGTAATATTGCAAAGTGTATATGTTGGATTGCATCTGTCTTTGATGATATATACCCCACCCTAACTGCTAACGCAGTATCTGCAAATTACGAGATTGTCCTGATGCACATGGGATCTACTGCAAGCTGGAACCATTTGTTTTGGCAACCATGTTTTCAAAACTTCCCACTGTCCCATTGTTGTTTTTAATCCCCCTACCCTCACATCGCTGCTTATAATTCCTCTTATCCTCCCACTGTTGCTTTCAGTTCTCTCCCAACCTCCCGTCATTGCTTTCAATTCACCCCCACCCTCCCATCCTTGCTTTTAATTCCACCCAGGAAGAAGAAGCGTGCAGCAGAGGCAAGCATATATTGTTGACTCACACTTCATGGCCCAGTATGTAGTAATTACAGTGGTAGAAGTGGGCGAGATTGGCAGGGCACAGCGTGCCCCTATTTTTTTAGGTCTCGCCTGAGGCAGCGCATGCGCTGATTCAGGCGAGACATTTAGTAAGTGGGCTATAAAAATTCAATCACACGCTTTTGCTTGTGGCCTAAAGCTTGCGGTTACGCACAAAGTTACGCGCAGAGGCGCCATCTGGTTTTCCTCTGTCGACATAAAGAGCAAATAGCTGCTGCTTCGCACGTGCAATGCCCCCATGTCTCCCACTTGTTTACTTCTTCAAGGCTCGTGTGCACCCCCCCCACTCCTCCCACTTTTTTCCTTCTTCAAGCCTTGCACGCACTCTCCCCATCCCTCCCACTTGTTTCCTTCTTCAAGCCTCAAGCCCGCCCAGCTGCAAGAGTTGTGCTCGTCATGTCTGGCACCCGACCCGAGGTGAACATAAAATGCACCCTTTATGTTCACGAGGTTTTCATGGTGAGTTCAGCTCGTGCGCTGGTACTTGAAGGTGCACGGACTCAGGCCACCCTGTGTGTCTGCCCGGCTCTGTTGGCTTTTGTGTGTAAATGAATATGTAGCTTGTGTATGTCTCCTAATCCAGGGTTTTGGCCCGTTTATTGCTGTGTTGACTTTTGGCACGTAAGGCAAGTGAGCCACTGGAAGACAGAGGTCATTTGCCCAAGATCACACGGTTTGGACAAGTAGATATTTTGGCATAATAAGAACTCAGTTTCCTTGTCCGCCACTAGACTCCTAGCAGTGAAACCACATAAGATATACATTTTCAGGTCGTTTAGATCTCTGTGAAGTTTGTTTTCCAGTTTTATGATTCTAGCATGTAGGATTGTGTTTTTGCCTACCCTGTCATTAAAATCCTGCATATGCAGGTAAAATCCTGGCTTTGAGGTGATCCCACGAGGCTTACCATAGCTCAGATGAGTCATCCCCTTTTAGGCGTCAGTGCCTCGTGGTTTCCCTTCCTGTGACCCACAGAGGGCCATAGGAACTATGCAGCTCTGCAGCTCAGTCCTTTCCTGTTTAATGATGTCTTTACCTTACTCGCCACATAATTTACAATTGTCTGCACAATGTGCAGATTTCAATAACAATAGTTAGAATGGATCAAACGTTTCCACAGAAATGTGCAGTTGAAGTTCAGTGGCAGACCTTTTTCAAAGGTAACTGACTGTCCTTCGGTTGCTGGCTGCTGTATATAAGTATTAAAAGGCAAATTGTGAAGTGAAACTTTTGCCTTAGCTATATGAATGCATGTTAATGTAAATTAGTCACATAATTCTGCCACAGAATGTCACATTAAGAAGCCCCATTGTTTGCCATTTCCAGCCACATAATCTAGAATGACCCTGCTGCATAATTGGGTCCTCCATTGTCGCATAGTTCCATTTTCCCTGCTTATGAGGCACAGTGCCCGGCTTTGGTGTGCTGGTATTTCTTCGTTTTCACAAAATGTTTTTCTTTCGTATGCTGGTGGGTCATGCTTTGCCATCAGTAGTAATACACAAGGGGGCATATTACCAAGGGAGGTGATAGGCAATTGTCGCCGATTTAGCGGCCGTTTTCGGACGCTAAGCGGCGATAATTCTATTGCCCTATTAGCAAGCGGTCGCTAACTGATGTTAGCGACAGCTCTTAGACGATAGCGAGCGGTTTGGGGCCCTCTTTTCATGTCAGCGATGTTTATCGCTAATGACCTGCAAAGTGGGCGTACCCAACCAGTTAGCGACTGAAAGCAGTCTCTAACGTCGCTATCGCCTATTAGCAAGGCAGGCGTAGCGTTGGAAATATTTGCGCTAAGCGCGAATATCTCCAAATGCTAACACCTGCCCAGACCAGTTCTTAGCCATGTTATCCAATGGGAGGTGGATAACATGGCTAAGAGCATTTCGTCGCTAATGCGTGAATATCGCTGTATTCTCAGCGATATTCACGCATTTCGCCGCTCTCGCTGGATATTTTAGCACAATGGAGAAAAACGTTGCTAATAGCATGTTTTCTCTGCTAACATATCCAGCGATAGGCTAGGATAGGTTAGGAGTCCTAACTTTACTACTCCTAAACTGAGAAAAATCCTAACTTTAAGACTTTCGGTATTCATAGAAGGCATTTAGGAGTCCTAAAGTTAGGACTCCTAACTTCTGTGAATACCGAAATGAGTAAGTGCCTTCTGTGAATACCAAAATGAGTAAGTGCCTTCTGTGAATACCAAAATGGTAGTAAGTTTAGGATTTTGTCTTAAGTTAGTTCTGTGAATCGGGCCCCTCTGGTCCAACTCCACCCGGCCGCATTTCTTTCTCCACCCTTCCCTTTCTTCTCCCCCTCATCTCTGCTCTCCGCTCCCCTTTAACGGGCTTCCTTTTCGTTCACCCCTTTCTTTCCCTCTTATCTGCGTTTCCCTTTTCAATACCTGTACCACTCCTCTTTCCTGCAGGGCGTTAATTAGGGCAGTGTGGGTGTTAGTGGTGTCTTCCGAGAGGTGGTGCTGTGCGCCTGACCGAGGAACAAACTAGCCGGGGGATAGGAAGCAGACGGCGGACTTTTTGGCAAATGCTAAACATTAAACTGTTGCATGGCTAATAGAATTTTGTTGCGCTACTTACAGTGATCCTATTCTCTACATAATGGCACATTCTCGATGCTCATTTGGCTTTTCCTCCTTCACGGTGGCCTGTATTTACGTGCATTGAGCTTTATATGGTGAATTTAAATTCTTCCTTCTTTATGGCCCATAATTAACGCGTATTGATTTCACTTCCTCAATCATTAGTGAACCTACTTATTGTGATGCGATTTCTACATGCAGTGATTCTCACATGGCGCTTCTTTACTTGTAGAATCCACTATCCCTTAGTGGATTCTCTGAGCAACTACCTGGGTGGCTTACCCCTGGCACCCTTAATTTTTGCGTACCTCCTACCTCTGGGTGAGACCCTACGCCATTTCCTGGACCCGTTCACACACGTGCTTCCTCCACCTTCTCTCTCTCTTCCTCCACCCTCTCTCTCTCTACCTGTCTCTCTCTACCTCTCCCTCTTCCTCCACCCTCTCTCTCTATACCTCTCTCTCTCTCTCTTCCTCCACCCTCTCTACCTCTCTCTCTCTACATCTGTCCCTCTCCACCTCTCTACCTCTCCCTCTCTCTGTCTCTCTCCCTCTCTCTCTCTTGCTCTCTCTCCACCTCTACACTTCTCTCTCTACCTCTATCTCTCTACCTCTACCTCTCTATCTCTCTACCTCTCTCTCTGCCTCTCCTCCTTTACCTCTCTCTGAACCTCTCTCTCTCTACCTCTCTCTCTACCCCTCTACCTCTCTCTACCTCCATCTCTCTACCACTCTCTTTCTACCTCTCTGTCTCTCTACACACCTCTCTCTCTACACACCTCTCTCTCTCTACCTCTAAGTGGCAGCCGGAGTCGGATAGCACTGCTTGTACTTTAAAACAAAAAAATAAGCGAGACCTATTGGCTATGCCAATGCTTGTTAATTTAATGGAAACCGTTCCCCTACTTTTTTATTTGAAAAATTGGTCCCTGGACGGCAGAAATAGCCATGGCCTATTGATAAGGCGAGGCTGCTTGTGGCCGTTTGGGTACGGGCAGGCAGTGAAGGAAAAGGACTTTCGGCCAGATTCATCAAGCCGAAAACGGCTCGCAAAGGGCCTGATTTTGAGAATCTGGCCCTTTGCGAGCGCTATTTTTGCATTTGGGATTCATCATCCAAATGCAAAAATCGCATTTTTAGAAATCGTATATTTGCGATTAATTGCATTTAAGGAATCTCAATTAGAGATTCCTTAAATGCAATTCAAGAAGCATTTAAAAATTGCGAAATCGCTATTTTTGGCCGCTATTTACCGCGAAGTCTGACTTTGTGGTAAATAGCAAAAACTTAGAAAAATGGACTTTAGTGCATTTTTCTAAGTTGTATGATGTTACACACACACATGCCCTATGAACCTGTGTGCGCAACATCAGTCTAAAATTACATTTCAGGGGTGCTACAGGGTGTCCTTTGGACACCCCTGGCACCCTTGAAATCGCATCCTTATTTGCGATTAGCAAATTGCTAATCGCAAATAAGGAATGACTCCCCATTCATTCCGATGGGCTTTAGGCCCATAGGAATGAATGGGGAGTCATTCCTTATTTGCGATTAGCAATTTGCTAATCGCAAATAAGGAAGCTGTAGGAATCGCAATTTTTTTAGCGATTTCTACATGAATCCCGTTTTACAAGTCCTTAATAGCGATTCCTTAATAATCGCTATTAAGGACTCGCAAAACGGGACAATGATGAATCTAGCTGTAAGTTCCTTCCTTCTTGCCCAGAAAAGGACAGTGTCCACTTTTCCTGCTCTGCCTCTGGCAGCTTACTCCCTCTCTTTCTGTCTCTGTTTCTCTCCTCTCCTTCATTCGTTCCCCTTTTAAAAAGATCCAAAAACATACAAAATACTTTTGCTGATAGTGCCATCTTTTTTTACCGAAGATGTGCATTTATTAAAAAATATATATAGGTACGTAATAGATCATTGGAAAAGCTGAACAAAAACGGTGGCATAATGAATGCATATTCAAGCACAAACATATATCCTTGGTACATTTTCCAAATGTAATGCAAGTTAAAATGACCGTTTTCGTACTCATTTCAAAATTGGTGTTAATTAAACTACTGTCATGAAAGCTTTCATGCAGTTTAGTAAGAAAAGAAACCTACTCCAGACAATTTTAAAGTACCTTCTAAACTAAAGTTTCAGTTAAGCAACATTTTTTTTAAAAAACAGTTCTACTCGCAAGTTGTATGTAAAGCAGCTAAATAATGACAAAAGATACATCAGGCTGCAGGAATTTAAAAATACATTTCCAATAGGGAGGGAAATTTTCTGTACAAATCCTAGCCAAGGAGCAACTCTGCTCCTCCTAGTACCCCACTGAAGGCTATGCTAGGGACTGCTGGAACCCCCATGGTGCAGTTGTGGTTGGACCCATGTTTCCACTACTGGGATTCGGGGAGCCCCAATGATCTCTCCCTAGCTCTTTTTCTATATTTTTGAATGCGCAAGAACATCAGAGGAATAGCTTCCAAGCTGCATGTGTGCAGGACGGGGGTCGTGGGGTTTGGGGCAACCTTAATTGACCCTGTAGGGAAAGGAAAGGAAAGGAAAATAGGAACTATGGGCTCCACTGTTGCCCTGTCTCATCAACGAAGCATGTTGATGGCCACTCAATTGGCAGCTTCGCTAAAGGACATGGATTACGACATCTAAATAGCAAAATAGCTGCGTCTAAACAGTCTTATAATTGGGGGCCGAAGAACTGAATCCTCCGTCAATATCTAAATAAGGAGGCCTTTTTTTTATTTGAGACAGGATGCAGGGGCATGGATATATGACTGTATACTTACTGAACTGCTACATATCCAACAAATAAGGATGGCACTGGCTAATTGATGGAAAAGGATATTTTGAAACACATTTTCTACAGGTCATTGCTAATATCTTTCACTGCCTATGCCCACAAATGAGTAACTGATAGCAAATATTCTGGAAATACAGCATTCACGCTTTAAACATTATATATTTATTTGTTTGCCTATAAGTGATTCTATTGAATAGGAGGGAAAGAATAACCATGTTTTAAAAAAGCTGCAGATCAAAGAAACCAGTTTCATTGGGAGTATGCAATTAACTCATCATACTTCTCTGAGGAAAGGCTCCATTAAGAGTAACATAGAGGAGATAAAGTGAAATCACCAGAAGGAGGTGGTGGAGGCAGTAAAAGCATTGCTGAGAATGGAGGACTCTGAACGTGAGGGGACTGATGTGGAGATAGTGGTGGAAGCATTGATGAGAATAATAGTGGCATGGATGAATATGAAGTGTTACACCAGTGGAAGTAGGTGGAAGTGGTGGGGTTGATAGAGGTGGCAGTGATGTGAATTGATGTGTGTGTAAAAGTTGATGAGTTGGTGGAGAATTTGTTGAGAATTGAGAATTGGTGACACTGGGGTTGTTAAGGACTTCCTGTTGCTGACGCTGGGGCTAAAGGAGGTGGAGGGTGTGGTGGTGGAAGAGGTGGTGGAGGCACTGAGTATGGTTGACTATAAAAAATGTGACATGTTATGCTGTGGCCAAATCATGTTTGTATTTATAAGTAAAGGAGAAAATTATCACATTGTTTTGACAGTGATTACCACAATTGGTTAGGTAAAGTATTTTGTTCTTGCTTTGCAGTAAATCCTTGCCGGTAAAGTGGTGGGCACATATTGGGCCTCTGGTTCCACTTGTTTGAAGGAAAATCTCTTGAACATGCCAGTTTAGAACTGCTGTATTGGTGTGAGGGATATGAACTGCTCTGCTGTCTTGATTCATTTTGATTCTGATACTTTATAATTTGAAATGTTTATACATACTAAGTCTCTGCAAAGATTTTGCCCCGTTAGTAACAGTGTAACATACAAATGCAGCAGTGAGAAAGGCGACCAGACAAGATTTGCAACAAGCCCTCTGTTCTGAGAACCATTGTATCCCCATGAGCCGCTGCACCCCCTACGTCACGGGGGCGCAGCGATTCTCAGCACGCAGCTATTCGCCGTCGCTCCCCCATTGCGCTTTGCCTCCCCATACGTCATGGGGGCGGAGTAGTTCATTCTTTGTTGTTGCTTGCGGGAGACTGTCGCTGTGCTTACACACATCCGCCATTTCTTAGCAGCAGCGTTTAACACGCGCAATTTTGTATTTCCTCATTGTTCGTTGCAGCCTCTGGTAGCTGGTCGATGTGCTTACACACAGCCGCCATTTCTTTGCCAAATTTTTTATCGCGAGCAATATTTCTAAAAATCGAGTGAAATAATTTTGTTATCTTTGTATCATGTTATTTTATTTGCATTCATTTCAAGAAGTTAATTTTGAAAACATGTCATTTGCATGCCAAGTTGTTTATGACATATTTTTTAAATCCTTCTTTTCAAGTAAGTTAAGATGAGGGAAGTTGAGGTCTGTTTTCGTTAGTGGCTCGTTTTTAGGGCTGTTGAAGTGTGTTGAAATGCGTTTTTTTAGGGCTTTGTGTTCTATTAAGTACGGTTTCACGGATTCTATGGCTCAGTGCCCGAGTCACGTTCATACATATTTAGGTTTGCAAGGTTTCCGTTGATTTTGGCGTTTATTGGTCCAGATTTTTAATATTGGGACGTTTTGTATGTTTATTGCGTGGGGGGCGTTTGTTTGGGTGAAAATTCGTACCCTTTCTAATGGATGGATTTTGTTGATAATTGTTGACATGGTTGGTAATCACTACAACTAGTTTCCTAGTCATTTTGATGATGATTCAAGCATTGCAAGTGCTCAAGACGCATTTCTTGTCCAAGGCGCAATTTGCATATTTATGTAATGTGGGTTTTGCAAAATTGTTTTGGGGGTGCTCTATTTGCGCTAGGAGGACGCGGGTTGGATGAGAGGTGTGGACAGTGTTTTGGCATGTGTACTTTATTTTTTGGACTTGGAAGTGGCACGGAAGGGTGTGTTTGGCTAATGTCGAATGTACTAAAATGTTAAGTTTTGGATTTTTTCGTATTTTGAGGGCGCTATAGCAGGGTGTTCCAGCTACTTCTTAGCTGATTTGGCGAGATAGGCTGAGAGTTGGTAGTGTTTATTTTTCCTGAAATTCGGTTTGCAGAAAATTGATGGTGGTTTGTATATTTTTGATACTTTGAGCGACCCAATAGGCGGCCTTGTTTGTTTCCAATTTTTTATTGTTTTCGTGACACGATTGTTGTGTGTTCCAGCTACTTCTTCGCGGAGTATGCGTGCTGGGCTGATAGTTGAGCTCTTGTTTTTTGGTAGTGTGAGAGGTTGGCCTGATATGTAGTGCTCACTATTCTAGTGATCACTGTGTATCATTCCAAATGACCCTTATTGATGATTGGTTGTAAGTCAACCGTTAGACCAGCTATCCTAGTAGCATGGGCAAGAGCAGTCAAGAGCAGTCTTTAGGCTAAACTCCAGAGGGCGTGTTAAGCCAGCTGTTATACCATTACATATACCCCTTGAACACCAAGTGAAAGGACACCACACAAGTTGTTATGAAAATAAAAGTATATTTATTTTGAACACAACAGCCCTGGATTCTTTATGAGGACAGGGCGCTAAGCACAATTCAAAGCTCTTAGGAAAATACTAAAAGTCGCACAATTTACACAAATGCCCAAGGGGCACGAAAAACCATATAGTCTAAAAGTGGAATGCAAAATTCATAGCAGTTAAGTACTACTCTAATAGGCTTTTGGATCACTAGGACTTCACTACTGAAACTTCAGATTACTAGCAGGAGGCCTATGGAGATCGGGTGCAGAGTGTGCACTCTCACGTGAGATGTGGGACAAAGTCTATGGATGCTAGATTTTGTAAAGTTAGTGTTATCGGACGAATCCGACTAGGTAGAGCTGAAACGAAAAAGGATCTGGACCTTTGGATAGCAAAGCTATGCTTGATCACCGAAATGCTGAGATTACCTAGCCCAGGGGCTGCGGATGCATAGGTCTGGAAAGACGTTGTGACTCCTCTTTGCAGTCTATGTAGCCTGAAAGAAGAAATTGCTGGCAGGCGACCAGTTAAGAGATTCGGAGGGATTCAAGCCTGGATCAAAGATGGAAGACACCTGTAAGCAGAAGGGACCAAGTTCTGAATCACTAGCCAGTGATTTGGTGGGCACCAGGATGGCACTGGCTGAAGTCACCTCGACCAGGTGAGTGGGCGACGCTGGGCTCTGCAGTCTCTGCCGTCTCACGGACCAGGAGGTGTTGTCGGCGACCAGGATGGAGGTGCGAGCTGTCCCAGGATGGTATCTGCTGTCGACGTCGCTGGACCCAGGATTGGGGCAACAAGTCGTGGCAAATGCAAGCCCACGCGGTGGACTTAAAATGGCGTCTGGGGTGGACCTGGAGGGTCCGGGTTGCTCCTCTGTTGGAGGGGAGCAAGGGTCAGTCTGGAGCAACAAGACCAGCGGTGTTGTCGTCGTGGAGTGTCGTCAAGAGGGCCACAAGCCAGCAGGCAAGTAGCCAGACAACCCGGTGAGCAGCAAGGAGCAGAAGGGCCCCACGCAGATCTGGTGGATGCCGGGGGGCTGGACTTTGGTGCTTGAGCTGCTCAGGGTTAGGGCTTCTCTAACCCCAAAGCACTCACTCGAGGATCCCTTGGCGGTTGTGCTGGATAATAGTCGTGCAGTTCTGAAGATGGCCGGTCCCTCGAGGTCTCGTCACACCCACGGATCTCAGCGGGCTGATGATGTAGGTAGAGGTCAGAGGTGCCAGGGAAGCCGGGTCTCGTCATGCTGGTCGGTCGGATTCCGGAGGAAGGACGTGCAGCAAACCGCAGTGTTCTTAGATGGTGCCTGTGGGTGCAGGGTGACTACTCCTTAGTTACAAGGGAGAAATCTTGAGCAGAATTCTTGAGTTCCTTTCGCAGAAAGTAGTTTCAGGATTCAAAGATGTTCTAATTTGGAAGGGCCCCTTGCTCCTATCTTTATACTAGGGAAAGGGGCTGGCACACGACTAGGTTTAGCCCATGGGTGGGACCAGGAAGGGTGGCGGTTACACCCCTCTCCCATGCCAGACTTTCCCAAGCTTAGGGGCTGGTGTGCCCCTGGAACTGGTTCTAGCTGGCCTATGCATAGTGAGCACCGGGGTGAGCCACCTGCAGTCACCTTCCTCTAAAGCCCTGCCTACCCAGGATACACAAAACCCTGTCTGGGATGATGCTAGCACCGCCCCTGACATGAAACCCTTTGTCCAAGCTCTCCTCACTGGAAGGACTCTCAGCAGCAGGAGGTCCGACTTGTGTCTGTGGTGGCAGCATCCATTTTGTGATGCTGAGGCTTGAGTTAACTGTAACCGCGGTTCACAGTTACATACATGTCGTGTCCCTCTAGAAGGGTGGAATGCTAACCCCGTCGCCAGAATTGGCGAGTGGTTAGTATTCCAAATTGAATGACACCTTACACGACATGTTTTGATAAAGCGATACCTGAGTTGGCATGTAACCGTGAGGATTATAATGCACTTAAGAGTATATTGTATGCGTTATCGTGGTACAGCTATTAGGACTTGGTTCCGCAAGCTGCAAATGGGCTCAGCTCATGTCAGACCACAATGTCACATGATTCTAAGCACTCTGCCTTCAGGATTGTTTATGCCTGCCATAGGATTGACTGATAGAAATGTATGTGTCCATTTTAGGGTTAGATATAGGTATACTATATCTAAAGCAATGGACGATTACACCACCTTGCCCCATGTTGTGTGCAGCCAGTTGTGTCAGATTTAGATGGCGCGCAAGGGGTGGCATAATACATGCTGCTGCCCCTGGTAGGCCCTGGTACACCTATGCCCTGAGTTACAGGTTCTGATAAGGTGGCCCAGTACCAATTGGTAAATGCACCTAAGGTACATGGAATCCATTTTACAGAGAGAGCAGAACTAAGTTGGAAAACCAGCAAAACGCCAGGCAAAAAGTTGGGTGCAACCATAGTCAGGTATCCACCCTCCTACAGGTAGTAATTGTTTTAAATAGAAAGGGTGGCTGTAAGTGGTCTTTTGGCCCTAGTGTAGAAGTGCATTTTGTCTGGATTCGAGGTGTATGCATGATTTCATTGTTTTCTAGGGCTCAGGGCTCAGGGCCCTGTTCTGTTTCATGCATATTGTTTTAGTGAAGGTTTTGAGGGTTTTATTATTTTTTTGGTCGAGATTTGCCTGTTTGATTGCCCTTTTTGGTGTTTGCGGGGGGCTTTTTTTCTGGTCAAAAGTCGTACTTGTTCCAGTGGATGTATTTTGTTGTTTTCGGGTGGCATTGTTGTTAATCCCTGGAACTAGTGTCTAGACAAGTTTGAAGAGTATCAGTTCATTGGAAGTGTTGCAAATAGCAATGTGTGTGCAGAGCTGTGATTTTCAATGGTATCCAGTGGGCGTTTTGGCACACATGGACAAATTGTATTTGTGGTTTTCCAGTTGCGCTAGGTGGATGGGGCTTGGGTGGGATGTAGGTAGTGTGGATTGTCTAGCGTGTCAGGTCTGGGTATTTCTTTTGATTTTTGTGTTGAACTGAAGGGTGTGTTTAGCCAATGTAGAGTTTGCGATAATGGTGTGTTTTCTATTTTGCCGCGCTTTAGGCCGTGATTTGAGGGTGTTTCAGGTAGTTCTTAGGTAAGTCAAGTTTGTTGTTTGCTCTGAGTTTTGCAGAGGAGTACCCTTAAGCCATAACATAGTACCAAATGTGGTTGAGGTGTGTGAGATTGAGCTAGCCGTTTAGGCTACTCGGCAACTATCATACTTGTCTACCAGATGTTGTTTCGCATTAATCATGGGACCGCGTGTACTAACCCTGTATTGGAAATTAGGTGGTTTTCGAATATTTCCCAAAAGTGTAAATCTGTTATTGTTGTTTCCCTTCCTTTCTAGTTTGTTAATCTTTAAGACTGACTTCATCCAGTCTCTATGTGTTGGTGGGGAGGGCCCAACCTAATTTATGCAAAACTCCCTCCTTACAAGACCAATTAGTACAAAAAGTAGATTTTCCTGAGATTTAGTTAAACCTCCTCTTTCTATTGTGTCTAGAATCCCCAAAAGAGTAAGGGTTGTACTTACAGTTATTTGTTTATGCATGATCATGCTCATGGTCTTACTTTTAAGTTCTCTTGATTGTTTATAAGGATGGATTTCGCCCAGCTTGACATTTGATAAGATTTAAATTATGGTGACTAATCCATTGGTGATTGTTTGGAGTTTTACCCATGTAATCAATGTAGAACCTTATAATACTTGACTCTTGTACTTAATATTACTTTGTTTCAAGGGGGTTGCCATGAAGTCCTTTAAGCAATCAGGAGTTCCTGGCGAGTCCCATATTGGGTCCATTGCGCTATAGTATTGAATATTTAAACTTGCTCGGATTTGTACCCATAACTTTGCCTCCTCTCTTAAAGTCTTCAGTTCGACTGTTTTTTAAAGTACTTTCGATGTTCAAATTAAAAAAAAAATGATCTTCTGTTTCTGTCATTGCTTGTAATTATTTAGGGTAGTTTTGGTTGCTAATTAGCAGTGTCCGTATGTTTTAGAACGGAAACGCCTTGCAGTATTCCATCAGTTCTGAGCTTGATAATTCTTCATCTTGTTTTCTCCTCCTAATTTTTTTCCATGAGATCCTAATTGCCTTCGAAGCCCATTTAAAACTGCTAATATCCCCCTGTGTTTTTTTTAAAAGGGACTTTCCAAATTCTAGACCAATGGGATTAAAGTGGAATGTATGTTTAGGCAGAAGTGACATTTTAATGATCTTCGATCTTCCCATAAGACTCAATGGTAGACTGGATCATACTTTGAGTAACTTTCTCACCTCACCTTATTTACATTACGTTGTGGAATCTTCTCTAGTTAATGGTTCACTAGGATCCCTAAGTATTTCATTTCCTTCCTGATGTTTGTACTATTTAACTGAGTGTTCCAGATCATAATTTCTGTTTTTAGATGATTTACCAAATAACCTGAGACTTTCCCAAACTCGCTTATGCTTTCTTATATGAATGACTTCGAGTTGATATAGTTGTGCGTAAAAATCAGCAGGTCGTCTGTATATAGTGCTATCTTTTTTTTCCCACATCTGATGTCTGAAGGGTGTAATGTCTTTAGTATTTCTTAATTTGTTCGCCAACGGCTCAATATATAAGTTGAATAGCAGGGGCGAGAGAGGGCATCCCTCCCTTGTTCCTCTTCCTCTATAAGACTTTTATTGACTAGAATTTTAGATCTTGGTGTCTTATAGATTTCTTTTACAACGTGCATGAATGGTTGACCTATGTTGTTTTGTAATCGTTATTCTTTCTATTAAGGACCAAAGGGCCAATTCTTGTGTCCCTACTAATACAAAAGGGTGCTTTTACATGCCTGTCCCTAGTTTTTACTGTGTTCATTATGTTTTGGCTTGTGCTCCTTGTGAGCAGCTACTATTTCTCCTCAGTCTGGTTCTTTGCGGAGCTTATACAGGCTTTTTTTTTTTTCTTTGTACTTTGGCTATCGTTCGTGTGGCGTGACTGGTGACCAGATAGTACTTGTGCTCACCGTGGTTATTGTGCCCCTGATAAATCCAAACTGAGTGTTTGTTCCTGTATGTTACTGTGAGTTCAGTACGTTTCGGCTGTTGTTTATTGTGAGCAGCTAGTATTTATGCTCACCGTGTTTTTCTTAACCCCCTTCAGTTGCAAATGCAGCTTATACATGCCTGTTGTAGGTTTGCTAGTGTTGGACTGGCGTTACTGGAGAGAAGGTAAAACTTTTGTTCACCGCAGTTATTGGCTCCTTCCTAGGTCTAAAGGGTGCTTATACAGGTCTGTTCTTTGATTTTACTGTGCGTTCGCTAGTGTTCGACTGGCATTCATTGTGTTCTGCTGGTATTTCTACTCGGTTCTTTTTTGTACCCCCTAAGTCAAAAACGGAGCTTATACAGGCCGTTACTGGAGAGCAGGTAGTATTTATGCTCACTGTGGTTAGTTTGTCCCTCCTACATTAAAAGCTAGATTTTACAGGTCTGTTCCTGGGTTGCTTTTCTGCACACCCTAAGTCAAAAAGGGAGCTTATAAATGTTCGTTCTACCTTTATAGTGTGTGTGTGTACAACACTTTTGCTCGTGTTGATTGGGAACCAGGTAATCTTTCAGCTCACAGAGTTTTTGTGTACACACCAAGTCAAAATGGAGCTTATACAGGTTTGTTCTAGCTTTTTAGTGAGCGTGGACCAGTGTTTTGATTTGGGAGCAGTTACTATTTCTGCTCACATTTCTGCTTCATTGTTTTTTATGGTGAACATATAGTGTTTTTGCTCCCTGTTGTTGTCTGTACCCCTTAAACTCAAATGTGAGCTTATACAGGCCTTATTGCATTTTGGGAGTGTGCGTTGATACTGGTTCTGCACCTCCTTTCCTGCGCCTGAGAAAACGTGACATATACCTTTTTGCACTTATATTCAGGATATTCCACCTTACCTTTTGGGGGCGGGGGGGGGGGGGAACACCTGTCATCGCAATCTGTTCCCAATTGTGTGTGTTGTACTTTTGTACACTTCTGTAGCTGATTTTTCCCTTTCTGTAGAAGATCTTCTTACCTTTTCATGCAGTTTTTCTTTGTTTTATTTTAAATGTATGACATTGGCTCTTCCATGCGCTATCCAGAGTTTAGACCACACCAGTACATTTGTGCACATGTTCTTTACCCATTTATATTTTCTTCTTACAGCCTAATTTACGAAATGTTCGTGTTACATAAAGTAACAGTCTTTGGTTGCTACTGTGCGTGACATTTTCCACATAGTACGCACGACACAGATTAATAGGCTGAGCCTACACCACCCACGGACCTTCAAGCCTTTTCTTTCCACTTTTTTTTCAAAGACTTTTGTAGTACTTTGTTATCTGTAATGACAGTTCTGTTGTAGGTTTATCTCTGTTATACTTGTAATCTTCATTGCAGTTGTTTTTCAACCTGGTGGGGGGAGGGTGTGTGCATGAGTATAACCGAGATACCCCTAGTAACAGAGATACCATTAGTACAGAACTTTATTGACTGCTAAGAAACTACTTAATCGAATCTGCTGACTTAAACTGTTACTCGTAGTGTTTTCTCCTCACAGTGCAAACCTGTATAATTCTTCTGTCGTTGCCCTCTCAGTGCATGTTGGATCCACCACTTCATATTCATCATTAGACACCACCTTGTGCGTACCCACCCTGATAATGGCTCCAATGGGCATTGTTAATGCACATTTTTTCCTGGCTTTTCTTGCTTTTTTCGTGCAAATTGTTTTTCAGAGACCTCATCAACCCTTCTTATTAAAAACAATGAAGGGTGTGAATCAACTTTATATGCTAGCTCTGCATGCCATATTAATCCCAAATCAATAAAGTCGTTTCTTTTCACCTGTTGGCAATATTCTTTATTTGCATTCTACTCTTGTGATTTTTTGCGTTTCACAACAATTGAATTCACCATCACCATGCATATTGTGCACGAAAGGACTTGACAATGGATTCACATTATTTATTTGTTATTATTCTTTATTTCATTTATTTAAATAAAAATTCCACATCTACCAATTACATTCATTTATTAGCACAATAAATATTAAATAAATTTTACATCATACATCACAAATACAAACATTACAGGAACGGAGTGTTGAGAATGAATCGAAATGCACAATGGTTTAAAATTTAACAATCCCAACAGTAACATTTAAAAATACAAATTCTGTACTTCACACTAAAATTTGTGGGCCCACAAATACTAATTACTATATTTGGAAATTCTGTACTCTTCCAGTTTAGGTCAAATTTGTAAACATGGTGTCCACAAACACTGAAAGAACAGTACAGAACAAGTCAAAATACTTTCAATGTTTCAGAATGGTCATTAACATTTTCAGACATCTTTATTTACTACTGACATATGTCACATATCTGAAAAAACACTTACACAGTAAGTATTTGTTTTGCATGTTCGGCTCTCCTTATATTTTTTCAAGGGACTACATTCTTTTGTTAGCATCAATGTATTGGGAAGGTGACAATTTAATGTTGAACACTTTAATATTTTCCGAGGTATATGTTAGTAAATAAAACATGGAAACTTGGTAACTATAATAATAATAATTTGCATTTGTAAAGCGCAAATTCACACGGAAGGGGCGCCTGGGGCCATCTGTAAGATAAAGCAAGCTTTTGCCCACAGTCACATGGTGCTGGCCTAATCTCCTGCGGCTGATCTATCTGTGATCCCCAAAATCCGTAGTCAGTCACCCTACGTGGTGGCACATCTCTTCCCTAACTGGACAGCGCAGCCCTGACCTCCTACTGACAGATGACATTATATACGACACTGCGAAATCACAAAGACATTGAAGTGTACTTTACAAAATAATGTATGTGCACACTTAAGTTACGCATAATTTCCTCTGTAGACATAATTAATCATTAAGGCTTGTTAATAAATCCTGGAACTTTAATGTAAAGCAATGTATGCAAATGTTCTCCTCTATATTGCCGGTCAAATATTGTTACTCTGCTTATTGAGTAACTATTCAGATGTCGTATTCAGATTCAGATGAGTTTCATCAATAATTTCACTACTTTTAAAAACCGGACAACCTTTTTAACCTGATAGATTTAAATATGATAAATTTGTCCTGTATGTCAATTGTTCTCTGTAAGTACCTATGGAGCCCTAAAAGACATGCCGAAAGTGGAAGAAGAGCCATGTTGAAATTTCATCGGATACTACTGCGAAGAAGCATGCCTTCATAGAAAAATCAAGTGCACCTTTATTTTCAAATGGCGCCTACAGAGGTACTCACATTCCAAATGGAGCATACAGAGGTAGCCATGGCCGTTTGAAATGTTTATGTCGGTTCATACAACATGTTAGCTATCTCTCAATTTGCTTGCTCAACACGCTTATTCCTTATGACTCGCGCATGACCGGTAATGTACTGAAGGATACCTATTAATTTAAATTTTCCCAATAAATTATTCTTGTTTTCATGATCCTCCTTTTTATAATATACAAGCACCTTCATCGAACTTTGAAACTATTCTTTCTCTGACAAATACTCGCGTTTATTAATTATTAAAGTTCGCGTTTACTATTAATCATTTCCTTTCGCAATGTGTCTACACCGCACATCTGTAGCATTACTTCTGTATTAGTGGATTTCCTATTTATTTATTTTGATTTCTTTTCAAGGTTTTATATAGTGCGAACAAGATCCTTGCAGATATCAGAGCGCTTTACAGAAACAGGAGGTGGGGTAGACAAACTCTTGGAGACATTATAATATTCGGTGGTGGGTGGGTTGCACCGTGGGGTAGCAATCCGTAAGACTGTGTACTTAAATAATGTCATTGCCTGTCTTCTCTGCACTTCTACAGTTTCGCTTAAGATGAAATTAAAGAACAAAAAAAATTAGCCAATAAATTCAAGGCAGCATTGGCCACAATGGCATTGCGATTGAAAGTGTAATCCATAGCCGAATACCAGCACTTTTTAGATATTTGTCCTATTATACAATTCATTTGGAAATAGGGGCTGAAGATCTTACCTGGTATATAAGTAATTGTTTGCCTGCAGTATTTCCACACGTACACCAAAAATGTAAGGCCGCACACCACATTTTCATGCATTAAAGACTGAAAAATGGTCCCCCAAGTGGCTCAGATGGTCCAGATTCTCCTCACCACCAGTAAGCACTATACCTACCAGGTTTGGTAAACGTCTGGACTCCATTCCCAATAATGTCTCAAGTACAGAACTAACATGAATCCTATGATGTTGCCTGTGTTGTGCATTATTACGGGGTGCAGTAGGTGGCTGTGGAATCGTAGCCAAATCTCATTTTTACCTTGTACCAGATGTGGACGTCAACAAAACACCTTTTGGTGTACTTCCCGTGACTCCTGTATTCTTTGTTTTGTCTCTCACCATTGGTCTTTATTGTAGGATATTTTTTTAGCCATTTTCTATTCGGTTGGAATATTCAAGGAAGTCTGTTACACAACAAGGGGCATATTACCAACGTTAACCTACATTTATCGCTTACGATACTTTGCGATGAATTGTTTAACGCTAAGCATCGCCACAAATAATCACACATAAACCTTGCTACATGCAAAGTTTATCGCAAAATCGACAGTAATAGGCCGCATGCATAAAAAAGTTTCAAAAATCAATGATATTAATGCATTACCGAGGTAATGCTTTTAGCCTGGTCATCCACCTTCCATTGGATAACATGGCTAAGAACAGCTCCGGTCTGTTATCTTTTGCAGATTTTTTTGCTGAGTGGCAATATTTACAAAAGTTGTTAATTCTTGATAATAGTTGAAATGTCGCATATCAACATTTCTCCTATTATTTGTCTCTGTAACGCCATGTTAGAGATGCAAGGATGAAGCGTAAAGAAAAAGCGTTGTAAGATGTTTGTTGTCATCCTACATTGTTGGAATCCTATTTAGTTAGATTCTGCAACTTGAACATCTTGCATGATTGCTTACTAAACCCACCCACCTCCGCATTAAAGATGAGGCAGTACAACCTGTTGCACATAAGTGGGGAATTATCTAAAAAGACACGTCGACTATTCAAGTGCTAAGCATTTTGCAAAACACCACAAGAATCTGTGAATATAGAAGGTGGCTGAGAACAGTTGGGAGAATAACCTTTCACACACAACTTATAAGGCAGGCTAAGGGTGGCTTCTCAGATCTGATCTTTAAAGAGATGACCGCCTCTGCCGAGATGAATGGAGTTTCACTGGCGGGCGCAAAGAAGTCTTGGTCAAACCACTTTCACCAAATACAGCGATCTGCCTTCAAAATTAGGGTAAGATGAGGCCAGGATCCTGGTTAGGAAAGACGTCCTACTGTCCAAGACTACAGCAGATATTATCGTTTCAGAAAACAAAAAAGACTAATGTGAAGACGAATGAAAGTAGAAAACAAACATTTCATACACATGGCCTGAAATTGAAAACACATAATGATGTCGAGCCATGTAAGGGTCCATGACAAGAAGTGAGCCATGATAAAGGCTGGTTCATTTGGATTCCCGGCTCACTATATGGATATGCGTCCGGATGGTGACAAGAAGCCATGATCTGCAGCTCACACAGTGCTACATGCCCAGGATACATGTCGCCGTTTGGTAGGACCCACAGAGACTGTAATGGACCTGTCAACTCTGGCGTACACAGATTTACAAAAAACCTTTACAAACAGCTTGAAACAAAGAAGGCGGCGAAGCGTAGAGACAACAAAATAGTTGCCCCCGCCCTGGAGCCCCAAAATGGATCCCGGCCAGGAGAACGGGACACACCTCTACAGTCAAAGTACAGCCCCCTTCTGGGTCTGTACTTTTGAAATCAGACAAGTACAGTACAGGCCCATAGGGGCCTGTACATTTGAAATTGGACAATAAAAGTACAAGCACAGAATGGGCCAGTACCTGGAAAACACAAACAAAGGTACAGGCCCAGAACAGTGACTCTTGGCGGCAGAAGAACCTGGAGAAAAAAGTCCTGGAAGACTACAAATGTTGTTATCTATCCTGTTTTCCAAAAACTGATAAAATACCATGCGCTCCGCAGCATACCGCCAGCTGACAAGCTAGTGCTGGGGGATTCTTGTAATGTATGGTTTGTTGCCGTTAATCTACAGTGTGCTTGTATCAGAGCACTCATGGAGCAGAGCGATGGTGACTGCGCAGCCATGAAGTCAATCGACATGTCTCAGGATGACATTATACAACTCCACAAAGAAGAAGAAAGTGACACATTGCCTGGTTTAAACACAATGGAACAGCAGAAGAACATCAAGAAGGGGACTCTACTTTCACAATGGAACAAACTAAATACAGGCCCAGAGTGCCCTGTAATTTGGAAAACAGACAATAGAATTACAGGCCCAGAAGGGGCCTTTAGTTTACAAACTGGACAATCAAATTACAGTCCCAGAAGGGGCTGTGCTTTAGCAAAAAGACATCCAAAGTACAGGCCCAGAAGGCACTGGTTAACATTGAAAATGAAACCAAAAGAAGACAAACTTACTGCTGATGCCACTTGAATCACGGAACATCAAGACCATGCAATCAGAGGACAATAAAGGTGTCCCCGCCGACAAGGCTCAGGCACGGGGGAAGAAACAGCACTTTTTGCACACTGACTTAAGCGCAAGGGGACCAAAAGGCAGCCGTCAAGACCATGCAATCAGCGGCCAATGAAGGTGTATTTTTTCACAGTTAAATCTTCATTTTCAATGGCAAGAAGGGGCCTGTACTTTAGACTTTGAACAATAAAAGTACTGGCCCAGAAGGGGCCTGTAATTTCGAATTTTAACACAGGATCACCAAATGTCCATTAATAGAACTTACAGTGAGAATACCCAAACACAGCTCTGAAAGGGACTGTACTCTGGAAATCAGACAATAAAAGATGTTAAAGACTGCATGTCTTGGATTCCCGGCTCACTATACGGATATGCGTCCGGATGGTGACAAGAAGCCATGATCTGCAGCTCACACAGTGCTACATGCCCAGGATACATGTTGCCGTTTGGTAGGACCCACAGAGACTGTAATGGACCTGTCAACTCTGGCGTACACAGATTTACAAACAACCTTTACAAACAGCTTGAAACAAAGAAGGCGGCCAAGCGTACAGACAACAAAATAGTTGCCCCCGCCCTGGAGCCCCAAAATGGATCCCGGCCAGGCGAACGGGACACACCTCTAAAGTCAAAGTACAGCCCCCTTCTGGGTCTGTACTTTTGAAATCAGACAAGTACAGTACAGGCCCATAGGGGCCTGTACATTTGAAATTGGACAATAAAAGTACAAGCACAGAATGGGCCAGTACCTGGGAAACAGAAACAAAGGTACAGGTCCAGAACAGTGACTCTTGGCGGCAGAAGAACCTGGAGAAAAAAGTCCTGGAAGACTACAAATGTTGTTATCTATCCTGTTTTCCAAAAACTGATAAAATACCATGCGCTCCGCAGCATACCGCCAGCTGACAAGCTAGTGCTGGGGTATTCTTGTAATGTATGGTTTGTTGCCGTTAATCTACAGTGTGCTTGTATCAGAGCACTCATGGAGCAGAGCGATGGTGACTGCGCAGCCATGAAGTCGATCGACATGTCTCAGGATGACATTATACAACTCCACAAAGAAGAAGAAAGTGACACATTGCCTGGTTTAAACACAATGGAACAGCAGAAGAACATCAAGAAGGGGACTCTACTTTCACAATGGAACAAACAAAATACAGGCCCAGAGTGCCCTGTAATTTGGAAAACAGACAATAGAATTACAGGCCCAGAAGGGGCCTTTAGTTTACAAACTGGACAATCAAATTACAGTCCCAGAAGGGGCTGTGCTTTAGCAAAAAGACATCCAAAGTACAGGCCCAGAAGGCACTGGTTAACATTGAAAATGAAACCAAAAGAAGACAAACTTACTGCTGATGCCACTTGAATCACGGAACATCAAGACCATGCAATCAGAGGACAATAAAGGTGTCCCCGCCGACAAGGCTCAGGCACGGGGGGAAGAAACAGCACTTTTTGCACACTGACTTAAGCGCAAGGGGACCAAAAGGCAGCCGTCAAGACCATGCAATCAGCGGCCAATGAAGGTGTATTTTTTCACAGTTAAATCTTCATTTTCAATGGCAAGAAGGGGCCTGTACTTTAGACTTTGAACAATAAAAGTACTGGCCCAGAAGGGGCCTGTAATTTCGAATTTTAACACAGGATCACCAAATGTCCATTAATAGAACTTACAGTGAGAATACCCAAACACAGCTCTGAAAGGGACTGTACTCTGGAAATCAGACAATAAAAGATGTTAAAGACTGCATGTCTTGGATTCCCGGCTCACTATACGGATATGCGTCCGGATGGTGACAAGAAGCCATGATCTGCAGCTCACACAGTGCTACATGCCCAGGATACATGTCGCCGTTTGGTAGGACCTACAGAGACTGTAATGGACCTGTCAACTCTGGCGTACACAGATTTACAAACAACCTTTACAAACAGCTTGAAACAAAGAAGGCGGCCAAGCGTACAGACAACAAAATAGTTGCCCCCGCCCTGGAGCCCCAAAATGGATCCCGGCCAGGAGAACGGGACACACCTCTAAAGTCAAAGTACAGCCCCCTTCTGGGTCTTTACTTTTGAAATCAGACAAGTACAGTACAGGCCCATAGGGGCCTGTACATTTGAAATTGGACAATAAAAGTACAAGCACAGAATGGGCCAGTACCTGGAAAACACAAACAAAGGTACAGGCCCAGAACAGTGACTCTTGGCGGCAGAAGAACCTGGAGAAAAAAGTCCTGGAAGACTACAAATGTTGTTATCTATCCTGTTTTCCAGAAACTGATAAAATACCATGCGCTCCGCAGCATACCGCCAGCTGACAAGCTAGTGCTGGGGGATTCTTGTAATGTTTGGTTTGTTGGCGTTAATCTACAGTGTGCTTGTATCAGAGCGCTCATGGAGCAGAGCGATGGTGATTGCGCAGCCATGAAGTCGATCGACATGTCTCAGTATGACATTATACAACTCCACAAAGAAGAGGAAAGTGACACATTGCCTGGTTTAAACACAATGGAACAGCAGAAGAACATCAAGAAGGGGACTCTACTTTCAAAATGGAACAAACAAAGTACAGGCCCAGAGTGCCCTGTACTTTGGAAAACAGACAATAGAATTACAGGCCCAGAAGGGGCCTTTAGTTTACAAACTGGACAATCAAAGTACAGTACCAGAAGGGGCCTGTGCTTTAGCAAAAAGACATCCAAAGTACAGGCCCAGAAGGCACTGGTTAACATTGAAAATGAAACCAAAAGAAGACAAACTTACTGCGGATGCCACTTGAATCACGGAACATCAAGACCATGCAATCAGAGGAAAATAAAGGTGTCCCCGCCGACAAGGCTCAGGCACGGGGGGAAGAAACAGCACTTTTGCACACTGACTTAAGCGCAAGGGGACCAAAAGGCAGCCGTCAAGACCATGCAATCAGCGGCCAATGAAGGTGTACTTTTTCACAGTTAAATCTTCATTTTCAATGGCAAGAAGGGGCCTGTACTTTAGACTTTGAACAATAAAAGTACTGACCCAGAAGGGGCCTGTAATTTCGAATTTTAACACAGGATCACCGAATGTCCATTAATAGAACTTACAGTGAGAATACCCAAACACAGCTCTAAAAGGGACTGTACTCTGGAAATCAGACAATAAAAGATGATAAAGACTGCATGTCTTGGATTCCCGGGTCATTATACCGATATGCGTCCGGGTGGTGACAAGAAGCCATGATCTGCAGCTCACACAGTGCTACATGCCCAGGATACATGTCGCCGTTTGCTAGTACCCACAGAGACTTTAAACTGCCATATTTGGTCTAATGCGTCCATGACGTAATGTGCTACTGGCTTATTATGGACAGAATGATAAATTGTCGTTCACAGCTATCTAACAATTAAGACGTTTTTATTATTTGTCCACCGTGCTACCCTCCAACCGCTCACTTATAGAATACAGCAGATTTAAATCAGAGTTAGAGTTCCAGCGAATTCTCAGAGTGTTTTGAGCTTCTGGTTTGCAAAAGGCAGCCGTCAGGAACAAGCAATCAACGGACATTCAAGGTGTCCACGCGTGACACAAAATTGCACGATTCATAGAAAATGAAACCAAAAGAGGAAATACTGCGGATGCAACTTGAATCTCCTAACAGCAAGACCAAGCAATCAGCGGACAAAAAGGTGTCCCCGCTGACAAAGCTCAGGCACGGGGGGAAGAAACGGCACTTTTGCACACTGACTTAAGCGCAAGAGGACCAAAAGCCAGCCGTCAAGACCATGCAATCAGCGACCAATGAAGGTGTACTTTTTCACAGTTAAATCTTCATATTCAATGGCAAGAAGGGGCCTGTACTTTAGACATTGAACAATAAAAGTACTGGCCCAAAAGGGGCCTTTTAATTTCGAATTTTAACACAGGATCACCGAATGTCCAGTAATAGAACTTACAGTGAGAATACCCAAACACAGCTCTGAAAGGGACTGTACTCTGGAAATCAGACAATAAAAGATGATAAAGACTGCATGTCTTGGATTCCCGGCTCATTATACCGATATGCGTCCGGGTGGTGACAAGAAGCCATGATCCTCAGCTCACACAGTGCTACATGCCCAGGATACATGTCGCCGTTTGCTAGTACCCACAGAGACTAAAGGTGTCTCCGCCGACAAAGCTCAGGCACGGGGTGGGTAAAGAAAAAGCACTTTTGAACACTGACTTAAGCGGAAGGGGACCAAAAGGCAGCCGTCAAGACCAAGCAATCAGCAGACAATAAAGGTGTACTTTTTCACAGTTAAATCTTCATATTGAATGGCAGCAGGGGCAGTGTTTGACATAAAAAAAAATGGTGTTGATTAATCCAAGAAATGTGCACAGGTGGAAGAAAAACCAATACTAATGTTAGCCTGTATGGACAGGTACTTGTGAGTCGGATTTCATTAAAAAAAAAAGGTGCAATGCTAGAAGCCTGACAAAGGCCAAATGTAACCATAAGAAATAGGTAGGCCTGGAAGGCCTACACTTTTCAGACAAGTGGCTGCCACCCGCCCATAAAGGCTCCCGGGCGAGGGAATCTAAATACATTTCTGCCCCCCCGAGTAGGTAACACCACCAGATCCGCAACCAACACCAAGCTGTGACTTATTCTCACTACCTCCCACCATAACACAACAGTCTTGAGACGACTCTAAGAGTTCCTACCAGTCTGGCTACACATCACAATAGACAAGTGGGTTTGACAAATTATCCAGTATGGCTACAGCCTAGAACGCTTCTCCACACCACCCATTCAACATCCACTGTGCGAACAACATGTACACTGGTTGCAGCAAGAGGTTATCATTATGCTGCACAAAGGGGCGACGGGAGTAGCAGCATTAGAAGACAACATATTTACATCTTTCCTTCAACTTATCAGAGCCCTTGTACATCAGTACACAGTGCAGGGCCTATGGACAGCACCACAGAAGAAAATGGACATGAACATGCTAGAACTTATGGCAGTGTTCCTAGCCTTCAAAGCGTTCAAATGACATTCGTGGAACAAGACGGTGTTCACGCAGACATGCAACATGGCAGCAATGTACTAGATTCTCAATCAGGGAGGTACACACTCCACACAGCTATCACATGTAGCTCAGAGCCGGACGACTGACCTCTAATAAACGTCCGAAAATTGGAAAGAGTGGGAAGCCTACAAGGCCGATGACGGAAAATGATTACCCTAAACCGAGGTAAAAGCCGCACACGTTTTCAATAAGTGGCTTCCTCCCCAACCAGAAGGCCATGAGGATTAAAGTTGAAACGCGTAAATCAAGCTTTGCTTTTTCAGGCCATTGGGTGTTTGGATTTCCGGTCCACTACACGGAATGGGAGTCGGATTACGCAGTGGGAGCCTGAGAAACTGCTACCACATGTAAAGATAGTAAGTGAACAACTTACCAAGTACAGACTGAGCGGTACTTATAAAAATTAAGAAAACCAGGCACTTTCGAGGTCCAAGGCCAATCTTTTGTCTTACATTTCCAAAAGGAAATAGCGGTGGACGGGAGTGCGTGCCCTGATATACAGCTGCCAGCAGGTTTAGATTTACAAAGAAGACGATCCTCAACATGCAGCCACCACAGTGCCCCTGCTGTGATGTCAGGCTTGCCAGTTGAAAGGTATAATGCAGCAGAGCAATTTGCCAATTAAGGGTTGCAGTGAAGACCAGAGGGGGACAGCTGGTGTACGAGTTTCTTCTAAACGATGAAACCTCCGGGGTTAACCAGGCATCTACATCATTCAAGGTGAAAACACGGGGGGAGACTGCAACAGTTCCTGCCAATCCATCACCACAGACAGCTGGGTCAGGAAGCTTTCCCAGTACGGTTATTGTGTGGAGTTAATATCCACTCCACCCAACAAGAAGGTAGCCATGTCAAAGGCTGGATGTTTTGGATTCCCTTCCTCAATATACTGATATGCGTATGTGTGGTGACAAGAAGCCATGATCTGCAGCTCACACAGTGCTACATGTCCAGGATAGATGTCGCTGTTTGCTTGCACCCACAGAGACTTTAATGGACCCGTCAACTGTGGCGTACGCAGATTTACAATAAACATTTACAAAGACCTCGAAGCCAAGAAGGCGGCCAAGCGTCCAGACAACAAAATAGCAGCCTCGCCTTGGAGGGCAAAAATGGGTCCCGGGCAGGGAGACGGGACACACCTCGACAGTAAAAGTACAGTCCCCTTCTGTGCATTTACTTTTGCAAACAGTCAATTAATGTACAGGCCCATTCTGGGCCTTGACTTTGAAAAGTTTACAATTAAAGTACAGTCCCAGAAGGGGGTTTTTACTTTACGATTTTAACACATGATCTCTCTGCCGGTATTACATTTCTAACGAATTGGAGCCACAGTTCTTTTTAAATGTGGGTGTTGTATTGTGGGGATGGAGACCGTTGGCCTCATGTTGCCCAAACGGATATTGAAGTTTGTGACCGCCTCAGCTGTACTTGAAGGGGCCTGTACTTTGAAAATTGAACAAGAATGGAAGAGGCCCAGAAGGGGCCTGTACTTACGAAAGCAGACAATAAAAGTAGGGGCCCAGAAGGGGCCTCTACTTTTGAAATCAAACAATAAAACTACAGGTACAGAAGGGGCCTGTTCCTTACAAAATTTAACAATGACAGTACAGGCCCAGAAGGGGCCAGTACTTTGGGAAACAGGCAGTAAAAGTAGAGGGCCAGAAGTGGGCTGTACTTTTAAAATTGGACAGTAAAAGTCGAGGGCCAGAGGGGCCTGGAACCTAGAAAACACAATACTGAAGGTTCAGGCCCAGAACATTGACTCTTGACGGCAGAAGAACCAGGAGAAAAAAGTGCTGGAAGACTACTAATGTCGTTATCTATCCAGTTTTCCAGGAACTTATAAGAGACTGGACTTAGGAAAACAGAATAAAAAAGAAAACAGAATAAAAAGACAATGCCCAGAAGGGGCCGGTAGTTTGGAAAACAGGCGATGATCACCGAGAGCAAGAAGAAACCGCATTGGAGCTATCCATAGAAGTAATGTAAGGCCAACTGAACACCTCTGGATACAAAGCACTCAGCTTGTATGCCGTACATGTAGCAAGGAAGTGGCCACACAGTCCACAGAGCACTGTTATAACGTCTACCCTTGAAATTTTTAGATTAATTATATTGGAAGAAGTGTAAGTATGTTCATACACTCACTGGAGTGTTATCAATTAAATCATATGTAAGTATTTCTTACAAATGGTGTCTTTAAGCATGCAGATTGTAGTTCACCATGCATTCCATAAGGTGACCAGTGTGCCAAGATCAGAAATCCAGCAGCCTACAATGCAGGCACTGTGACATCCGCGAAAACATCCGCAGGGGAACGGAACACATGAGCATGATCCTGTCAAAGCGTCTTATGACCGCTGGGGTCAAGAAGAGACCCCCAATTGCTGTTATTGGGTCCAGTCTGAATACATGGAAGCAGAAGTGGAAAATATCTGCTGACATCAACACAACTGCACGTGGAACAACATGAGTGATTTAGAGTGGGGCTTGTACTTTTGAAATTGAACAATAAAAGTACAGGCCCAGGAGGGGCCTGTACTGTACAAATTGGACAATAAAAGTAGAGGCCCAGAAGGGACCTTTACTTCGAAAATTGAACAATAAAAGTACAGGCCCACAAGTGTGCAACTTTCCAACCAGACAGTGAATGGTGAAAGTGAACAATTGCCATGAATACAAAATACAGAAAACCACTGCAACAGAAACGTACATTGACATCACCAGGTCTACCTACAGGTAAGTGCAATCAAAATACAAGCCGTCTTTTACTTCAATGTGGCAAAGGCCTTTGACGGTTGAACAAATGCCATGAATGGATTGAGGGGAGAAGGTGCACCGATCAAATAATGAAAGAGGCAGCGGATTGAACAACATGAGAAAGCAGATGCTAACAAAGGGTCCTGGACGAGGGAACGGGACACACGCATATCTCAAAGTGAACAATAAACAGCTGGTGGTCTAAAAGGTAGACCAAAAGATACAGATCTTTAGCACAGTGTTTCTCAGAAGCGGAAGGGGAACATGTCACATGATTGGATTGAGGGTAAACAACTTGTAGTACCACAGATATTCATGACAGACAGTGTTAGAAATACTTATTCTACCATTAGAGCCCATCGTTAATATAGCTGAAGTTCCCACTTACAATTATTCTGAATGTTGCAAAAGGTCAACATACATTGAACACGAAAGACCTGTTTCATGTCTGCCCTCGAAGGCTATAGAAGAAGCTGAACAAATTGTGTGATGCACCAAATGAGGGCCGTAAGACGAAGCAATCTGCGGCCAATAATTGTGCACACATTGAGAAGGGTCAGGCACATGGTTTAGCGCTGTAAGGCCCAGGAGAGAGGACTAACCACCCCTTGGGCCTTGCAGCCGGAGATGAGCATTGCTAGGCCCAGAGTGAGGGCGTCACTGTGCTCAGACATTGCTGCATGGTCAATGGAAAAGCGCAAGCTTCACAGCTTCGTGCCTTGGGTCCTGGTGCAAAGTTAAAGCCCCCCCCCCCCCACACCCGTCCACTGGCTTCACAGTTAAACTGTGTGATGATTTGGTGCACTGGGTACCTAATACCCGAGGTCACTAGCTCCAGGAGTATGAGGTGCCCAATGCACCTAAATTATGCCTTTACAGTGCAGCCAGTGAAAGAGGGGGGCTCTTCTACCCACCACTGGCTGCAGAGCAATACTGCCAGACTTTTGGTGCAGTAGGCATGCGCTAACCATTAGAGCCTGCACTATTGAAGAACATACCGCTAACATGAGCCTATGCACATAGCTATAGCACAGCAGTGTCAGGCTCAAGGGAGGAGCGCCAACGCCCCCAAGATTCGCACACATGGTCTACCGCTGAGAGGCACAGAACTGGAGAACCCTGCGCCTTGTAGTCATGGTCTACCGCTGTGAGGGCCAGAGGAGCAGGATTGTCTCCTCCTCTGAGCTTCACTGCCATGATCCTGAACTCCTAGGAGAAGAGATGGGGGGAGCCTCCCCCCGGTACCTCACAGCCATAGGCTACCACTACAGGGATCAGAAGGGGTCCCATTCCACTGAGCGTCACAAGTATGGTTTTTGTGCTGTGCAGCCCAACGAGGTGAATTCCCTTCTACGGACCTTGCATTTATGACCCAGCAATGCAAAGCCCAGCTGGGCAGGAGGCTCGCATCCATGTTCAAGTGCCGCGTGGCCAAGGGATGTTGGCCCCATCCACTGGCCCGAAGTCATGGTGTCGTACAGCAAGGCGCAATTGATCCTCCCCCTGCGCCTCGTAGTCATGGTCTAGTGCTGACGCCTATTGGGGCTGAGGGGCACTACCCGGGGCCTCGCAGCCAAGACCTGGGGCTGTAAAGACCAGAGATATGCATGGTCCTCACAGCCATAAGTTAACACAATTAGGCCCTGGGAATGACCGCCCCCATCCCTGGGACTTGCAACCATGACCTAGTGCAGAAAGGGTTCCGACCCCCTGGGCCTCGCAGCTTCGACTGAGCAGAAGAGAAAGCAAAGGTTAATTTATGGTGCTTTGTTGCAAGGCCCTAAGGTTAGGAGTAGAGTGCTGGGCCCTGGGAAGCTGCATACACCTAGCTCCAGACCAGGATGGAATGCTTGTCGTTTGTTACTTTTTTCTGGGTCTTGTAAGAGTACTGATCAAAATTGAGAGAAAGGATAAAGCCGATTTAGGATATCATCCACTTACAACTATACACCAATCCGAAGTCACATTTTAAACACCATTCAACCCATTAAGTACATTGTTTCCTTACTAGATTGTCTCAACTTCACACTGCATCTAACTGTTGGCGTCCTTTTTTAAGCTGTCTGGCTTCATCCCATGAATAGAAGGCTGCACCACAGACACGTATGAAACCAGGGCTATATATATATATATATATATATATATATATATATATATATATATATATATATATATATATATATAGAGAGAAGTGTTTTTGAAGAATATTTATGTGCTCCTTTTGGAAACGGTCGGTAGTTTAATCTGTGGGTGTAGATTGTTGATACGGCAAGGTTTACCCATTTTCAAAAACAAAAGAACTTCAAGGATTGGGAAAGAATCCCACGGTCATGTATTTTTGTAAAGTAGCTCGCAAGATAATTTATGGAAGGGGACTTTTGTGCACGGAGCAACATATGCATACATGCTGTCTCCCCGCCAGAAGCCCATGAAGGGTTCCTGTTGAGGGAACGGGACACACCCCGACGGAGATACTATCGACAGTGATCCAGTTGACACACAACGGTGTCCAAGCGTCTTACTGACTGTACTAATTTGCGAAAGAACAGTGACTCTTGCAGCCAGAAACAGCAGAACAATAAAGAGGTGGTGGCCTAGATGGCGCACCAGAAGACAGTGCCCAACACCAAGAAACCAGCTGTTAAAAAATGCACCAAACCACGCCCACAACTTGGAACAGGGCTACAGGGGGCAGAACGGTACACCTGTCGACGACCAGCCACTCTGTCTCGTGGATTTAAGACTATAAGCTCCTTATTTTTGACTTACACAAATTGGAAGACTACAGCAATGCTTGATGCCCTTGGCGGAAGAAGCTAAAGGTGAATAGAGAAAAAGGTACAATCAAAGAAGGCGACCAGTTGCAAATCCAAAGAAACAGCTGCCCCCCGCCCAGGAGCTTAAAAAAGGGTCCTGGGCAGGGGAACGGGACACACCTTAACAGTAGAAGTGCAGCCCCCTTCTGGGCCTGTACTTTGGGAAGCAGACAATTTCTATAGAGGCAAATTCTGGGCCTGTAATTTGAAAATTGAACAATAAAAGTACAGGCCCAGAAGTGGCCTGTATTTTGGTAAACAGACAATCAAATTACAGGCCCAGAAGGGGCCTGTACTTTGAAAATTGAACAATAAAAGTACAGGCCCAGAAGTGGCCTGTATTTTGGTAAACAGACAATCAAAGTACAGGCCCAGAAGGGGCCTGTACTTTGAAAATTTAACAATAAAAGTACAGGCCTAGAAGGGGCCTGTACTTTAAATGTAAAGAATGGAAGTCACTGCACCTTTAAATGTGTGTGTGTGGATGGCAAAAAACCGCTGGCCTCCGGTCTTCCAAACTGATCTTAAAGTTTCTGACTGCTTCAGCTGTACTTGAAGGGGCCTGTACTTTGAAAGAGGCGGCCTGTACTTTGAAAGAGGGGGCCTGTACTTTGAAAATTGAACAATAAAAGTACAGGCCCACAAGTGTGTGACCTTCCAACAAGACAGGGACTTGCGGAACAGCACCTTATGACGTCACACATTCTTTAATATGAGTTGACATATCGGGCCCCAAAAAATGGGAGTCAATGCTTGAGTGCTTTACTGATACCGGAATGGCCAAGCAGAGTTGAACAATGAAATTAATGAAATATTTTTCGACCAGTTTCAACACCAACAACAACTTCCCTCTTCGTATCTTTCAAAGTATAGAACAAATCTACATCTATCTTGATGCCCTAGAAGGAATACCAAGGTGAACAAAGAAGAGCAGGAAGGTCCAGAATGTGGCCACTGGAACATGTGGCAAAATAGCTGCCCCATGCCACTTTGGAATACATTTGCCTTGACATTATTAGTGAGGGCAAACCGATATGCTCTCTTCACAGCATTTACCACCCACCCAGGGACAACCTCACCTTTTCCCAACCAATCATGGATTTGATCTCAACCAATTCCGTACGGCATATCACCCAAAGATACCTTGGTGACTTCAACCTCCACTGGAATGATCGCAATGACGCGGTGGTAAATTGTCGGAAAAAATTCCTCGATGCCCTTCACCTCATCCAAATATGCAGCAGCCCGACCCACGTGAAAGGCTCTTTCCTCCACCTGATCAACTCCAAATAGGACTCTATCCAACTTGAGTCTATCCAACCCTGTGACTGGTCAGATCATCATATTGTCACATTCTTCATCAATGAAAAAGTTAAAGTTAACCCGGGTCAATGCTCCAAGGCAAAAGCTTGGAAAAGAGACACAGTACAGAAAGTGCTCTGACTCACATAATTGACGAGGCATTTCAAATGCTAGACCAAAACGACACCTGCCTCCTCATCCTTCTTGATTTCTGTCTTCAGCATTCGACACCGTTAAACATGACAAGTTACTAGAACTACAAAACACAAGAACGGGTTTGTCTGGAACTGTTCTCAAGTGGTTCACTTCCTTTCTTTACAACAGGTCGCAGAAATTCAAAAGCAACAACCTGATTTCCTCGCCAATACCTGTAACGCTAAGCGTCCCCCAAGGAGCCTCTCAATCCCCAAATCTGTTCCACCTACTTATGGAACCTCTCACCACCTTGCTACAAGCATCCAATATACACTTCCACATGTATGCCGATGACACCCAACTTTATCTCTAAGTACAACCCCCCAAAGACATCTTGCTACTGAACTCAACGATCACAGGAACCCAATCCTGGATTGCCGATCAACATCTCAAACTCAATGCCCTGAAAACAGAGTTCCTTCTGACCTCACCTCGAGCGAAGATGTCCACCGCTCAAATATGCCTTAAACACCTAACCACACTCGATGTCCAACCCACCATCGTGGACTCTGCAAAATCTTTAGGCATAACACTCGACACCAATCTCAACATGCATTAACATATCAGCAAGGCAACAAAGGGAGCGAACTTCAAAATCAATACTCTGAGGAAACTGAAACTCTTCCTCCCAGCCCAAAAATTCCAAACCGCAGTATAAGCACTAGTCATCCCATGAATAGAATACGGCAGCATCGCCCTCTGCGGACCCCCCCAACTACTACCGCACCCCTAAGAACTCCTCTAAACGCTGCAGCAAGACTTAGCACTTGGTCAAAAAAACACTCCCATATTTCCCTTGACCTGAAATCCCTTAACGGGCTGCCTTTTGAAGCCAGAATACATCTGCAAATCGCCTGCATGACACACAAGGCGGTACACCTAACCTCACCCGGCTACCTCGCTCAGAAGCGGACAATCTCTGGCGGAGCTAGAAACACTAGAGGCACATACATCTAACATATAAGCGCACATTCTCAGGAATGGCACATAGGATCTGGAACACACTCCCTCCCGAAACCAGACTTATCTCTTCCACTACACTCTTTAAAAAAGAAGTAAAAGCTATCCTCATGGCTAAAAACACTGGAACTATTTGCTCGAACTCTGTTAATGCTCTGCACGATCTGTACTACATGTTGGACCCCTCCGCTTATTTGTATTAGTTGGTGTTATTACTGACATGATTGGCTGTGCGGCCACCTATTTGTACCGTTAGATCTATCAAATTATCTGTTTGACTATGCTCCCTCATGTACCCCTTGTATGTAAAGCGCTCTTATATCTGCAAAGTTCTTGTCCGCGCCATATAAAACTTTAAAAATAACATAAATAAATAAATGTCCAGGATCACAAAAATGGATCCTGTGCAGGGGAAGGGGACACAGCTCAACGGAGATCCCGTCGACCGTGATCCCGTTAACACAACAATGTGGAAGAGTCTTCTGACTGTAGAAAGCCAAGAAAGAACAGTGACTCTTGGCGGCAGATCAAGGGGGGTTTGCCAATTGACTTTACATGTTATAACATACCGTTCCCCTTGGCCTTCAGATCAGATCTCTTTCAGAACCTTTCTAAGTCCTTGCAGATGCTTTCCTGATTTCTCACTGAGCCTTGATGATTATTTGCCGAAACCTTCCCTGATTCCCTCGTTTCTCAAGTCATGACACTTAAGCAGAAGGGGAACCAAAGGCAGGCGTCAAGACCAAGCAATCAGCGGACAATAAAGGTGTACTTTTTAACAGTTAAATGTTCTTATTGAATGGCAGCAGGGGCGGTGCTTGACATCATAAAAAATGGTGTCCATTAAACACAAAACTGTGGACAGGTGGAAGAAAAACCAATAGTAATGTTAGCCTGTATGGACAGGTACTTGTGATTAGCAATCCAAAAAGAGGTGGAATAAAATAAATAGGTAATCCAGGAAGTCCAGGAAGGTGTACAATTTTCATACAAGTGGCTGCCACCGCCTATAAAGGCTCCCGGGCGAGGGAAACTGAATAAATTTACTGCCCCCAGAGTAGGTAAGACCACCTGATCCGCAACCACCACCAAGCAGTAACTTATTGTCACTACCTCCCACCACAAGACACCGGTCTGGGGACGACTACAAGAGTTACTACCAGGCAGGCTAAACATGACTATAGACAAGTGGTTTTGAAACCTTATCCAGTATGGCTACAGCCTAGAACGCTTTTCCACACCACCCATTCAACATCCACTGTGCGAACAACATGTACACTGGTTGCAGCAAGAGGTTTTCATTATGCTGCACAAAGGGGCGACGGGAGTAGCAGCATTAGAAGACCACATATTCACATCTTTCATTCAACTTATCAGAGCCCTTGTACATCAGTACACAGTGCAGGGCCTATGGACAGCACCACAGAAGAAAATGGACATGAACATGCTAGAACTTATGGCAGTGTTCCTAGCCTTCAAAGCGTTCAAATTACATTCATGCAACAAGACGGTGTTCACGCAGACAGACAACATGACAGCAATGTACTACATTCAGAATCAGGGAGGTACACACTTTACACAGCTATCACATGTAGCTCAGAGCATGGAGTCAACAATCTTTAAGACTGCAACATGAGTTAATTTCTGTTCCGTTAATATGCTTGATTTTAAATTTTAAATAAGAAGATTCAAAAGCTTGTTGAATTATACCGGATATATTTTCAGGCTAAACATTTAAAGAATTCCAATAAGAACGCATAAGGTATCAACACTTCTTTTCATTTAGTGCTTGCCTCAGCTTAATCAACATTGCAAACAACATTGCTCACCCATTCTTTCTTAAGAACACTGACTCTTGCAGCCAGAATCAACAGAACAATAAAGTGGTGGAGGCAGAGATGGCGCACCAGAAGACAGTGCCCAACACCAAGAAAACAGTTGAAAGGTATAATGCAGCAGAGCAATTGGCCAATCAAGGGTAGTCGTGAAGACCAGAGGGCCAAAGCTGCTGTTCGAGTTTCTTCTAAACGATGAAACCTTTGAGTTTTGTGCAAAGAACAGGTTGTTTATGTGGCACTAGTAGTAGTGGGAGCATGTAATATGCAGAAGGCCCTTTCATACTTTTTACCAAAAGTAAATTGCCTGTTAAAAATCAATTTCTTTACAGCATTGTTGTCTGTGCCTACAAGTAAACAGGGCACACGGGGGAAAGGGACGCACGTCGACGGACATCCTGTGGAGCGTGATCCCGTTGACACACTCTAGTGATGTAGCGTTCTACAGTTCGACTTACACTCAGAAGCAGAGGATGAAACCACCACCACTGGCATGGAGAGCACGCCTCATTAGAAAACACCACAAGAATCTCCGAACAAACTGGGGTTAACCAGGCATCTACATCATTCAAGGTGAAGAAAAAGAAAGGTGGAGTCCAAGAAGGTGAATAATTTTTCAGCCGGAAAGATCAAGAACTATGCAGCCCACAATGCGGACACTGGGACATCCCCAAAAACAGCCGCCCACGGCCCCAAAGGCCCAAAAAGGCTGACAGGCAGGGGAATGGAACATCCCGTTGAGCGTGATCGTGTTGACACACAACGATGTTGAAGCGTCCTATAATTGTAGAAAGCCATAAACGAACACTGACTCTTGGCGGCTTGTCACTGGCCCCTGCCCAGAGGTGCAACTAGAGCCAAATTTCTGGGGGGGCTAAGAAAAATTTCGGGGGGAGCTGAACCTTTAATCAGTAGGCAGAGTGGGGCTGCAGGGGCTCTTAAAAGGGGTGCAAGGCCTAATTAACAGTCAAATGGTCTTTTGAAAACCTGTTAAACGTTTGGGTGCGGCTCTGTTTGTGCCCGGGATCTGTCTCATCCCGGTCTGCCACACACGACAGGGGTGCTGAAGCCCGGTGAGTTCAATGGGTGTTGCGCGCCTGCCCCTGACCATCCCACACCATTCGGGGGGAGACTGCAACAGTTCCTGCCAATCCATCACGACAGACAGCTTGGTCAGGCAGCTTTACCAGTACGGTTATTGTGTGGAGTTATTATCTACTCCACCCAACAAGATGGGAGACATGTCAAAGGCTGGATGTTTTGGATTCCTAGCTCACTATACAGATATGCGTCTGTGTGGTGAGAAGAAGCCATGATCTGCAGCTCACACACTGCTACATGTCCAGGATAGATGTCGCTGTTTGCTAGCACCCACAGAGACTTTAATGGACCCGTCAACAAAGACCTCGAAGCCAAGAAGGCGGCCAAGCGTCCAGACAACAAGATAGCTGTCACCGTCCTGGAGGCCAAAAATGGGTCCCGGGCAGGGGAACGGGGCACACCTCGACAGTAAAAGTACAGGCCCTTCAGGGCCTTTACTTTCCAAAACAGTCAATTAATGTACAGGCCCATTCTGGGCCTTGACTTTCAAAAGTTTACAATGAAAGTACAGGCCCAGAAGGGGCCTATACTTTGATAATTGAAGAATAAAAATACAGTCCCAGAAGGGGCCATGTACATTATAATTTTAACACATGATCTATCTGGCGGTACTAGATTTGTAATGAATTGGAGCCACAGTTCTTTTTAAATGTGGGTGTGTTGTATTGTCTGGATGGCGACCGTTGGACTCATGTTGGCCAAACTGATATTGATGTTTGTGACCGCCTCAGCTGTACTTGAAGGGGTCTGTACTTTGAAATCGGGGGCCTGTACATTCAAAATTTGACGATAACGGAACAGGCGCAGAAGGGGCCAGTACTTTTGAAATCAAGCAATAGAACTACAGGCCCAGAAGGGGCCTGTACCTAGAGAATGTAACAATGAAAGTACAGTCACAGAAGGGGCCTGTACTGTGGAAAACAGGCAATAAAAGTACAGGGCCAGAAGGGGCCTGTACTTTGGGAAACAGACAGTTGAAATAGAGGCCCAGAAGGGGCCTGTACTTTTAAAATTGGACAATCAAAGTAGAGGGCCAGAAGGGGCCTTTACCTATAAAAGACATCGATAAAGGTAGAGGCCCAGAGCAGTGACTCTTGGCGGCAGAAAAAAACATGAGAAAAAAGTGCTGCAAGACTACTAATGTTGTTATCTATCTGGTTTTCCATGACCTTATAAAATACCATGCGCACAACAGCATACCTGCAGCTGGCAAGGTAGTGCTGGGGGGGTTTCTTGTCATGTTTGGTATGATGGCGTTCATTAATCTACACTGCTTGTATCTGTGCACTCAATTCCCATGACTAAAATATACAGAAAAGCACTGCAACAGAAACGTACATTCACATCACCAGGTCTCCCAACAGGTAAGTGCTTTCAAAATACAAGCTGTCTTTTAATTCAAGTTGAGTCGACCCTTGACGGTTGAACAAATGCCATGAATGGATTGAGGGGGGAAGATGCACCGATCAAAGAATGAAACGGGCAGCGGAGAGAACACCATGACAAAAGAAATGTGAACTATGACAAGAATTCACAGAAGGTAGACCTCAATAAATGACCTTGCTTGCTTAGATGATACAGTCAGATGAAGCCCTTACAACCGTGATAAAAGGCAAAAAGGCTTAGGTCTTCATTGAATCCAAATGGACTTAAGGCACGAAAGGACAACCAGATTCCAAAATACCACCACATATGAAAATAATCTTTGAGGTGCAGTTGGTGGATAGTTGCTGAAAAGCATGTGTGGTGCACCAAATGACACCCGTAAAGACCAAGCAATCAACGGCCAATAAAGGTGTCCCTGCCGACAAGGCTCAGGCACGGGGTGAAGATAAAGCACTTTTGCAAAGTGTGTTTCTGAAGTGGAAGGGGAACATGTCACATGAATGGATTGAGGGGAGAAAACTTGGAGTACCACAGACCGTCATGACAGCCAGCGTTTGAAATAGTTAGTCTAGAAGTAGAGCCCCTCGTTAATATAGTGGAAGTTCCCACTTACAATGATTTAGAATGTTTGAAAATGTAAACATACATTGCACACGAAATACCTGTTTGAGGTCTGGCCATGAAGGCTATAGAAGAAGCTGAAAAGCATGTGTGGTGCACCAAATGACACCCGTAAAGACCAAGCAATCAACGGCCAATAAAGGTGTCCCCGCCGACAAGGCTCAGGCACGGGGTGAAGATAAAGCACTTTTTCAAAGTGTGTTTCTGCAGTGGAAGGGGAACATGTCACATGAATGGATTGAGGGGAGAAAACTTGGAGTACCACAGACCGTCATGACAGCCAGCGTTTGAAATAGTTAGTCTAGAAGTAGAGCCCCTCGTTAATATAGTGGAAGTTCCCACTTACAATGATTTATAAAGTTTAAAAATGTAAACATACATTGCACACGAAATACCTGTTTGAGGTCTGGCCATGAAGGCTATAGAAGAAGCTGAAAAGCATGTGTGGTGCACCAAATGACACCCGTAAAGACCAAGCAATCAACGGCCAATAAAGGTGTCCCCGCCGACAAAGCTCAGGCACGGGGTGAAGATAAAGCACTTTTGCAAAGTGTGTTTCTGAAGTGGAAGGGGAACATGTCACATGAATGGATTGAGGGGAGAAAACTTGGAGTACCACAGACCGTCATGACAGCCAGTGTTTGAAATAGTTAGTATAGAAGTAGAGCCCCTCGTTAATATAGTGGAAGTTCCCACTTAGAATGATTTAGAATGTTTAAAAATGTAAACATACATTGAACAAGAAATACCTGTTTGAGGTCTGGCCATGAAGGCTATAGAAGAAGCTGAAAAGCATGTGTGGTGCACCAAATGACACCCGTAAAGACCAAGCAATCAGCGGCCAAGAAAAGTGTCCCCGCCGACAAGGCTCAGACACGGGGTGAAGATAAAGCACTTTTGCAAAGTGTGTTGCTGAAGCGGAAGGGGAACATGTCACATGATTGGATTGAGGGGAGACAACTTTGAGTACCACAGATAGTCATGACAGACAGCGTTTGAAATACTTATTCTACAGGTAGAGCCCCTCGTTAATATAGTGGAAGTTCCCACTTAGAATGATTTAGAATGTTTAAAAATGTAAACATACATTGCACACGGAATACCTGTTTGAGGTCTGGCCATGCAGGCTATAGAAGAAGCAGAAAAACATGTGTGGTGCACCAAATGACACCCGTAAAGACCAAGCAATCAACGGCCAATAAAGGTGTCCCCGCCGACAAGGCTCAGGCACGGGGTGAAGATAAAGCACTTTTGCAAAGTGTGTTTCTGAAGTGGAAGGGGAACATGTCACATGAATGGATTGAGGGGAGAAAACTTGGAGTACCACAGACCGTCATGACAGCCAGCGTTTGAAATAGTTAGTATAGAAGTAGAGCCCCTCGTTAATATAGTGGAAGTTCCGACTTAGAATGATTTAGAATGTTTAAAAATGTAAGCATACATTGAACAACAAAAACCTGTTTGAGGTCTGGCCATGAAGGCTATAGAAGAAGCTGAAAAGCATGTGTGGTGCACCAAATGACACCCGTAAAGACCAAGCAATCGGCGGCTAATAAAGTTGTCCCCGCCGACAAGGCTCAGGCACGGGGTGAAGATAAAGCACTTTTGGCCAGTGTCTTGCTGAAGTGGAAGAATACATCAATGCATGATGCCCTTGGCGGAAGAAGATAAAGGTGAATAAAAAAAAGCGTTGCGAAGGAAAGAAGGCGAAAAGTTTCGAATATTGATAAAAAGCTGGCCACTGCCCAGGTACACAAAAAAGTGTCCCGGGCGGGGGAAAGGGACACACGTCGACGGACATCCCGTGGAGTGTGATCATGTTGCCACACACCAGTTATGTAGCGTTCTACAGTTCCACTTACACTGCGAAGCAGAGGATGAAATCACCAGCACTGGCATGGAGAGCGCGCCTCATTAGAAAACACCACAACAATCTACGAACACACCGGGGGTAACCAGGCATCTACATCATTCAAGGTGAAGAAAAAGAAAGGTGGAGCCCAAAAAGTGGACGATAAAAGTAGAGGGTCAGAAGGGGCCTGTACCTACAACACATCGATAAAGATAGAGGCCCAGAACAGTGACTCTTGGCGGCAGAAAAAACCATGAGAAAAAAGTGCTGGAAGACTACCAATGTTGTTATCTATCCGGTTTTCCATGACCTTATAAAATACCATGCGCACCACAGCATACCGGCAGCTGGCAAAGTACTGCTGTGGCAGTCTTGTCATGTTTGGTATGATGGCGTTAATTAATCTACACTGTGCTTGTATCGGCACGCTCATGGAGCACAGCGATGACGAGTGCGCAGCCATGAAGGCGATCAATAATGTCTCAGGATAACATTATACAAATCCACAAAGAAGAAGAAAGTTACACATTGCCTTATTTAAACACAATGGAACAGCGGAAGAACATCAAGAAGGGCCCTGTACTTTGAAAATTGAATAATAACGGAACAGACCCAGAAGGGGCCTGTACTTTTCAAATGAGACAATGAAAGTACAAGCCCAGAAGGGGCCTGTCCATAGACAATTAGACAATAAAAGGGCCTGTACTGTGCAAGTTAGACCATAAAAGTACAGGCCCAGTAGGGGCATGTACTTTGTAAGTTGAACACAGGATCATTAAACGGCCATTATTTTGACTGACAGTGATAAAACAGAAACAGAGCTCAGAAAGGGACTGTACTTTGAATAGAAAGAAAATGTACACCCACTGCTCAGAAAAGGATCTCGAGTTTGAATTAAAAAAATAGACAAACGACAGCCGTAAAGACCAAGGAATGGGCGGCCAATAAAGGTGTCCCAGCCGAAAAGGTTCAGGCACGGGGTGAAGATAAAGCCCTTTTGCACAGTGTGTTTCGGTAATTGAAGGGGAACATGTCACATAAATGGATTGAGGTGTACAAAACTAGTATCATTAGTACCTTATGTCTTTATGGGATTGGATTAAGCACATTAAATAGAGAGACTCTCGCCGGGGTCGAGAAGACAGCCAGCGTTTGAATCAGTCAGTCTAGAGGTAGAGCACCTCGTTAGCATAGCGGTAGAACCCCCCTCACAATTATGTCCAATGTTGTTAAAAAAACAACATAGATTGGACCGATTTGGAGGAAATTCATAGACATTAATTGGAATGAAAGAAAGTTATGGAATTGGATTAAGCACATTAAATAAAGAGACTCTCGCCGGGGTCAAGAAGACAGCCAGCGTTTGAATCAGTTAGTCTAGAGGTAGAGCACCTCGTTAGCATAGCGGTAGAACCCCCCTCACAATTATGTGCAATGTTGTTAAAAAAACAACATAAATTGGACCAATTTGGAGAAACTTCATAGACATGGATTGGATTGAAAGAAAGTTATGGAATTGGATTAAGCACATTAAATAAAGAGACTCTCGCCGGGGTCAAGAAGACAGCCAGCGTTTGAATCAGTCAGCCTAGAGGTAGAGCACCTCATTAGTATAGCGGTAGAACCCCCCTCACAATTATGTCCAATGTTGTTAAAAAAACAACATAGATCGGACCGATTTGGAGAAACTTCATAGACATGGATTGGAATGAAAGAAAGTTATGGAATTGGATAAAGCACATTAAATAGAGAGACTCTCGCCGGGGTCAAGAAGAGAGCCAGCGTTTCAATCAGTTAAGTCTAGAGGTAGAGCACCTCGTTAGCATAGCGGTAGAACCCCCCTCACAATTATGTGCAATGTTGTTAAAAAAACAACATAGATTGGACCGATTTGGAGAAACTTCATAGACATGGATTGGATTGAAAGAAAGTTATGGAATTGGATTAAGCACATTAAATAAAGAGACTCTCGCCGGGGTCAAGAAGACAGCCAGCGTTTGAATCAGTCAGTCTAGAGGTAGAGCACCTCGTTAGTATAGCGGTAGAACCCCACTCACAATTATGTCCAATGTTGTTAAAAAAACAACATAGATCGGACCGATTTGGAGAAACTTCATAGACATGGATTGGATTGAAAGAAAGTTGTGGAATTGGATTAAGCACATTAAATAAAGAGACTCTCGCCGGGGTCAAGAACACAGCCAGCGTTTGAATCAGTCAGTCTAGAGGTAGAGCACCTCGTTAGCATAGCGGTAGAACCCCCCTCACAATTATGTTTAATGTTGTTAAAAATTCAACATAGATTGGACCGATTTGGAGGAACTTCATAGACATGGATTGGAATGAAAGAAAGTTATGGAATTGGATTAAGCACATTAAATAAAGGGACTCTCGCCGGGGTGAAGAAGACAGCCAGCGTTTGAATCAGTTAGTCTTGAGGCAGAGCACCTCGTTAGCATAGCGGTAGAAACCCCTCACAATTATGTGCAATGTTGTTAAAAAAACAACATAGATTGGACCGATTTGGAGAAACTTCATAGACATGGATTGGATTGAAAGAAAGTTATGGAATTGGATTAAGCACATTAAATAAAGAGACTCTCGCCGGGGTCAAGAAGACAGCCAGCGTTTGAATCAGTCAGTCTAGAGGTAGAGCACCTCGTTAGCATAGCGGTAGAACCCCCCTCACAATTATGTCCAATGTTGTTAAAAAAACAACATAGATCGGACCGATTTGGAGAAACTTCATAGACATGGATTGGAATGAAAGAAAGTTATGGAATTGGATTAAGCACATTAAATAGAGAGACTCTCGCCAGGGTCAAGAAGAGAGCCAGCGTTTCAATCAGTTAAGTGTAGAGGTAGAGCACCTCGTTAGCATAGCGGTAGAACCCCCCTCACAATTATGTGCAATGTTGTTAAAAAAACAACATAGATTAGACCGATTTGGAGAAACTTCATAGACATGGATTGGATTGAAAGAAAGTTATGGAATTGGATTAAGCACATTAAATAAAGAGACTCTCGCCGGGGTCAAGAAGACAGCCAGCGTTTGAATCAGTCAGTCTAGAGGTAGAGCACCTCGTTAGCATAGCAATAGAACCCCCCCTCACAATTATGTCCAATGTTGTTAAAAAACAACATAGATCGGACCGATTTGGAGAAACTTCATAGACATGGATTGGAATGAAAGAAAGTTATGGAATTGGATAAAGCACATTAAATAGAGAGACTCTCGCCGGGGTCAAGAAGAGAGCCAGCGTTTCAATCAGTTAAGTCTAGAGGTAGAGCACCTCGTTAGCATAGCGGTAGAACCCCCCTCACAATTATGTGCAATGTTGTTAAAAAAACAACATAGATTGGACCGATTTGGAGAAACTTCATAGACATGGATTGGATTGAAAGAAAGTTATGGAATTGGATTAAGCACATTAAATAAAGAGACTCTCGCCGGGGTCAAGAAGACAGCCAGCGCTTGAATCAGTCAGTCTAGAGGTAGAGCCCCTCGTTAGCATAGCGGTAGAACCCCCCTCACAATTATGTCCAATGTTGTTAAAAAAACAACATAGATCGGACCGATTTGGAGAAACTTCATAGACATGGATTGGAATGAAAGAAAGTTATGGAATTGGATTAAGCACATTAAATAAAGAGACTCTCGCCGGGGTCAAGAAGACAGCCAGCGTTTGAATCAGTTAGTCTAGAGGTAGAGCACCTCATTAGCATAGCGGTAGAACCCCCCTCACAATTATGTGCAATGTTGTTAAAAAAACAACATAGATTGGACCGATTTGGAGAAACTTCATAGACATGGATTGGATTGAAAGGAAGTTATGGAATTGGATTAAGCACATTAAATAAAGAGACTCTCGCCGGGGTCAAGAAGACAGCCAGCGTTTGAATCAGTCAGTCTAGAGGTAGAGCACCTCGTTAGCATAGCGGTAGAACCCCCCTCACAATTATGTGCAGTGTTGTTAAAAAAACAACATAAATTGGACCAATTTGGAGAAACTTCATAGACATGGTTTGGATTGAAAGAAAGTTATGGAATTGGATTAAGCACATTAAATAAAGAGACTGTCGCCGGGGTCAAGAAGACAGCCAGCGTTTGAATCAGTCAGTCTAGAGGTAGAGCACCTCGTTAGCATAGCGGTAGAACCCCCCTCACAATTATGTCCAATGTTGTTAAAAAATCAACATAGATTGGACCAATTTGAAGGAACTTCATAGACATGGATTGGATTGAAAGAAAGTTATGGAATTGGATTAAGCACATTAAATAGAGACTCTCGCCGGGGTCAAGAAGACAGCCAGCTTTTGAAATAGTTAGTCTCGGGGTAGAGCCCCTCGTTATAATAGTGGAAGTTCCCACTCACAATTATTTCGAATGTTGAAATATAACAACATAGATTGAACAGAATTCAACTGATGTAATACACAGAGCCTTTTCCCAGGAACAAATATAGTTCCAGATATCAGCAACTTTAAGCATTAGAAGGATTTCAACTCAATAGTATAGCTCGCAAAATGAACAATAAACAGCTGGTGGTCTTCAAGGTACACAAAAAGACAGTCGTCAAGACCAAGCAATCAGCGGTCACATGAATAGACTAAACAGATTGATCAGTTCGATCTCATCAACCCTCATCAATCAGGCTTACAAGCAGGACCCAGTACACAAACTGCTATGACTCACATAATAGACAAAGCCCTTGAAATCATAGATCAAAATGATACTTGCCTCCTCAACCTTTCGGGATTGAGGGGCCTGTCATTTGGAAACCAGACAATAAGTTAGAAAATTGAACAATGAAAGTACAGGGCCAAAATGGGCCTGTAACTATAAAACACTACAATAAAGATACAGGCGCAGAACAGTGACTCTTGGCGGCAGAAGAACCATTACAAACAACTGCTGGAAGACATGTGGTTATCTATCGAGAGTTCCAGGAACTTATAAGAGACTGGACTTGGGAAAGCAGAAAATAAAAGTACAGGCACCGAAGGGGCCCGTACTTTGGCAAACAGAATATAAAAGTACATGGCCAGAAGGGGCAGGTACTTTGGAAAACAGAAATTAAAAGTACTGGGCCAGAAAGGGCCCTGTACTTTGGAAAAAAGACAATAAAAATACTGGCCCCGAAGGGTCCAGAACTTTTAATAAGAGAATAAAAGTACAGGCCCAGAAGGGGCCCGTACTTTGGATACCAGACAAATTGGAAATTGAACAGTAAAAGTAGAGTCACAGAAGTTCAAGTGTGCAACCTTACAACCAGACAGGGAATGGTGCAAGTGAACAATTCGAATGAAAAATTATACAGAAAACCACTGCAACATAAACGTACATTCACAGCACCAGGTCTCCCAAAAGGGAAGTGCAATCAAATTACAAGCTGTCTTTTACTTCACGATGACTCAACCCTTGAAGATTATATAGGGAGCCGGGAATGTTGACAATAAGAAACACTCAAGAAACATCTAATACATAATAAGACGTTTTGAAAAGTGTTCCTTAACACGATCCAACATACCAGCCATTCAACATCCAATGTCAAAAGAACATCTAAAGTTACTGCAGCAAGAGGCTCGCGTCATGCTGCAAAAAAGGCCCCAAAACTAATATCATTAGTACATGAGGGTAGAGGGGTATACTGACTAAAGTTCCTAATCCCCAAAAATGGCAATTCAATAACAATATTAGAGCCCAGGCCCCAAAATAGGTCACACTGCAACAGGTAGTGAGACTGCTGTGACAATGAGAGTACCTGGCAAATGTGAATCTCAGAAGCTTACTTCCACATACAGATACACCGCGCAAACACAGGAACTCTCACATTTACCATACCTGGACAAGACTATTAAATCATGATCCATCCATTTGTTGCAAAACTCTGTGTACGATTCTTTCTTTACTTCCCCGTGCTTTTGGGTATGATGTCTGAATTACTACAGTAATCAATATAATATTAAGATGACACATTAAAGCAATATGTGATCAAAAAGGTCTATAGACAAATGTTCAGTTTGTTTGTAAACCAAACATGCAAGGCTTCCAAACAAACTGTGTATGTGTAATGTCTTAGCAGTTACACACATTCTTTGGTGGTACCAACGGTATCATTAACCCTATTTCTTTTTTAAAGTAATTGTAGTAAAATTGGATTATTTTATGTGAACTACATTTCTGAACAACATTAACATGACATTTGTCTACTAAATGGACGTTTGCTTGCATTTCACACCTGTGAATGGGGCTAAGATGATAATGGTTAAATATCAATGTTATGTTATGCGTTCCATTTTAATGATCCACATTTCTAGATATTACCGAACTTTAACTTCACATTTTGGAGCTTTATAGACGATACTCTATTTTGAAAGTTATTTTTGTAGCTACAACATATCTGACCTTATATCACATTTAGGTTGTGCCTTAACACAAAATAAAACCAATGAATGATGCGCAATTTCGACCTTAACGTTTCCATCAAGGCTGCCTATCGAACAATCTTATTACTTATGAGGTTTAAATGAATTTTACTGATATTTAGCTGGCGTGCTGTCATTGCCAAAAAAAGATGTATAATGTTCCCTACAACTGTTTACACACGGCCGACCAGGAGTGGTTTGTGAAATCTAAGTACAGGGACTGATCAGGGTGAAAGTGATGCCGTCCTATTTAAGGATAAGCACAATATGTGTTACAATTTTCGTTAACAACATACTTTAGTATTATAGTGGGCTAAACAAATTATTGTCTTGCACAGGTGGATTAGATTTGGTAATTTGCTGTGGCTATGTGAGGAGTCCAATCCGAAACTGCAAAGCATAGAAATTATATGTAGGGAGCAGTGTCGTCGATGTGTGGATTTCACACAAATATTACAAGGGCAAACTTTGCATTAGCCCACTTTTGGAACTTGTACAGGTGTGTTTTAAGGATGAGGCAAGTGGAGAGACACAAAAAACATTGAGGAAATGCATTACACATTGAAAACACAAAATGACTACCTTTTCCATTGTAGTGGTATGCCGACCGTACAGAGACCGCCACATTAAAAATATAATTATTAACTGTCGGTACATGTTGCCGAGAGGGCTTGGTGGGTTTCTGGGAATTCAGGTCAGCACGCTTCCATCAACAGGCCCGCAGCCAGATAAGGCAAGCACCATATGAGTGATAGAAATAGGTTGCTTAACATCTACATGGCTAGAGTACATACTGTCAATAAGGGATGTTGTTTTTAACGTTTGAAATTTGGATTAAAACCGGAATTTATGTAAATTCGTAATACCAATTAGAAATTGAGAAATTGTCAGCATTTCGCAATCATGGATTTAGAATGAAACGATAACAAATGCCCAAAAACATTGAGAAAAAAGTCGACTTTCTTACCCGTGACAATATGACAGGACATGATTTTACAGAACATGGTGATGTACAGCCGACTTGCAAAAAGTTGATAAATAACATTAATACCAGACTTTTTCAAAGACATTTGCTACAAAGGAAGCCTTGAGAAGGATGCAATACAGAGGGATCACTTTTGACGCATTGCACATGAATCCATCTACAACAATCATGGCAAAGGACAGTAGTCTGAGGTAGAAGACTTGAGGAGGTACGATTACATTCACCACAGACATCTTGGACGGAATCTAAATTTGAAGAGAGACAAACATTTACGCATTTAATGAACAACTGGAAAAAGTGTAAAGAATTGCAAATTACGTTTTTAACATAAGTGAGAAACAGTTACCAGTGGAGAATATAAGCAACAACAATCATTTAGGGCCAGATGCATCAAGCATCCATTTTGCGATTCCTTATTAGCGAAAAATAAGGAATCGCTAATAAGGAATAGCAAAATGGAATGCATCAAGCAATCACTATAAAAATAGCAATTCCTTAGAATTCCTTAATTGCGACTCGCAAATTGCGAGTCGCAATTAATGAATACCTCCCCATTCATTCATATGGGCCTAGAGGCCCATAGGAATGAATGGGAAGACAATCTCAATTTGCGAATCGCAATTAGCGATTCGCAAATTGAGATTGCGAGTTCAAGGGTGCAGGGGTGTCCAAAGGACACCCTGTTACACCCCTGAATGTGATCTGTGCACATATGTTGCGCACACACATGCCCTTAGGGCATGTGTGTGCGCAACATGAAACTTTGAAAAATGCACAAAAGTGCATTTTTCAAAGTTTTTGCAAATTACCATGAAGTTGTACTTCGTGGTAATTTGCGTGCCCTATTAGCAAATTCGCTATTTTTGATACTTTCATGCACTGCATTTAAGGAATCTCAATTTGAGATTCCTTAAATGCAAACAATCGCAATTTAGCGAATTCTCTATTTGCGATTTTTGCATTTGGGATGATGCATCCCAAATGCAAAAATTGCACTCGCAAAGGGCCAGATTCTGAGATTCTGGCCCTTTTGCGAGCGCATTTCGCTTGATGCATCTGGCCCTTAGAGCTTTAATGAAAAATTAAAAGAACCACAAATAAATAGCCAATGTAAAGTTGAAAACAGAAAAGTGGAGCACTTCAATTGTCATAAGAAATGTGGCAATAAAATACACTCTAACCTGAAAACTGCATGAGCTTCATTGCAATGAACAGTCTGTATTCCGTAAGAAAGGAAGCATTTATTATCTCTTGGTGTGGAACGGGAAAACCACTTATATAAGATTCTGCAAACTAAGTAGACCATAAAAAAAATGAAGTTATACAAGTAACGAAATGTCAAGAAAATGATATTTATAATGAACAAGGTAGTATATTTCATTTGTTAAAAATTCAGCAAAGCTCACACAGTAGCGACTTTCCTTTCGAGTTAATGTTCTGAACCCCAAAAATAGGCTGCCAAAAACCACCCACCTTACACTTGGCATCACTAAACAAACCTCGAAAGGAACAGAAAATTACGAAAATATAGAGCAATTACCAGCATGCAAAAAACACCACAATTGTAGCTGTCCTGTTGCTTGGAGTTACTTGCTACCACTAACTGCCATTGATCATTGTCTTGACAACCGATTGCCTGTAGGAAAGCCCTTTAGAAACATATGAACAGTTATGTTTCATATTTGTCCCTCAACAAAAGGAAATTAACACAAAAAGTAACTGAACACAACGTACACATCTACAATCCGTATATCTGCAGTGTAAAAAGTATGCAGTGTTACAGATTACACACATTTTAGATAGATTGAAAGTACAGTGGTACCTCCAATTTGTTAAACACTTCTGGTACTTGACAGCATCGCCAACCAATGAGTCGTATAGTAATAAAACTTTGGCCAAAGGTTTCACTATCTGCAACGAAAAGGACAAGACTGACAATGAATATTTGATACATTCTATTTTAACATACATTTGCATCTTCTAAACATGTGGACAGAAAATGCAAGCAAAGGAGTAATATTTTTGTAACAAACATGAAGGGTGACAACACTTACATGTGAAATTCATGTATATCAACTCATTAACGTTTACACTCACCAATAGTATCCAATGCATTCCGGTATTGGTTGGACACAGGATCGTCTCATTTTCAAAAAGAGGAAGCTATGTGATGCCGAACAAAAAGAAAAAATAATGGAAGTCAGATACAACAACCAAAGTAAAGTAAGTAACCATAAAATATCATGCGGTTAACAATGGAATGGAAATGTAACAAACATTAGCAAAAAAGGACAACCCAAAAACATGGAGACTTGGAATAGGTAACAGTAAACAACATTAAGAAAGTTGGAATGACATTACAATTCATAAATAATTGGACCACCCCAAAAACCAAGATAAATCAAATAAGAACCTTGAGGAACATAACAATATTTACCCGGCAAGAAGATGAAGGATAATTGCCACTGAATACAGAGGAAGCCACTGTGGCAAACATCAATAAACACTAAATATAACAAACAAAATATTAGGAAGTGAAAAATACATCATGAAGTTACATTTCATGGATATTAACAATGAAAAGTAGACCTATGACTTATTGTTCAAAAGATAAGTACCTTTGGTCTGAGCAAACAGATTCTGGACAGATAAGCATCTATTACCTTGAAAAAAATTAAAAAAGGGGAAAAGCTGTGCGTTACTCCAAGGACCAACATGAAAAGCATACAACATAACACTACGTACAATAAAATAAAATTGGAAGTACGCCTACCTCATCACATATCCATTCTTTTCCTTTCAAGGTAGCAAACGAAGAATCATATAATTTAACATTTGAAACTATTGCTTCCAACCTTCCAGTAAGACGTTTCTTCCACACATCAGAAACTTATTTCGTGAACACAGAGTCAGAGAATGGGGGGGATATAAGCCGTGATGGAGAAACTTTAACCTGTGCTGTTGAGAGTAACATGTGGCCTGCACTTGGTGCAAGGCTTGCTGGAGATGGTGCGACCCGTGCCGGAGACACGGCGAGCCGTGCTGGAGATGATGAAAGTTGACTTGGTGACGATGAAATTTGAGATTCGGGAAGACGTGATGGTGACAGTGGAAGAGGTGCAGGACATGATGGTAGCACAGAAGAGCAAGTATCACTAGTTATTTTGCCTGAAGAATCATATAATTTAACATTTGAAACTATTGCTTCCAACCTTCCAGTAAGACGTTTCTTCGACAAATCAGAAACTTTTTTCGTGAACACAGAGTCAGAGAATGGGGGGGATATAAGCCGTGATGGAGAAACTTTAACCTGTGCTGTTGAGAGTAACATGTGGCCTGCACTTGGTGCGAGGCTTGCTGGAGATGGTGCGACCCGTGCCGGAGACAGGGCGAGCCGTGCTGGAAATGATGAAAGGTGACTTGGTGACGATGAAATTTGAGATTCGGGAAGACGTGATGGTGACAATGGAAGAGGTGCAGGACATGATGGTAGCACAGAAGAGCAAGTATCACTAGTTATTTTGCCTGAAAAAACATTTTTAAAAATGTACTTTATTAACAAGTTAGATCAACCAAGACAGTACCATAATATATAACCGGAGGAAATAACAAACATAACAATTGCTTAGGAACATCAAGGAGTCTGCTTTTGAAAGGTTCATGTGGAGAACAACAAAGTTCCAAATAATTATAGAGAGAATGAAAGAGGCTGCGGAGGTAACATGAACATGTCAAGGATAAAAAGGTAATAAACCTGAAATTACTTGGATAGCTAGCATTGTACGGCCTCAACATGTCCAAATTACAAGTTCTACTTAATACTTTGTTTTTGTCATTCATTAGCTTTACACGCTTCCCTTTAATTTCTGCAACAGAGTAGGGTCCTGAAAATCTAGTCTCCAAAGAGCCGCCTTTTCTGGTTGATCGCCTAACATTTTGCAAAAGCACTAACTCTCCTTTCTGGAAGCTGTATGGATTATATCTCTTGCAAAGACTATTTTTATATTGGATTTTTTGCCTTTCCTGACCAACCGCTATATTCTGCTTCGCCTGCTCCTGCAACTCTGCTGCTCTAATTTTCATTTCTGCAACAATTGCGGGATGATCACTTTCTGATGGTTCTACAAACTGCAGCTGATAAAGGAAACATAAAAAGCAATAATTTTTTTTTACTTCTTTAGAAGTGGGATAAGTCTTCAAAGAGAATTATCTAATAAGTCTTAACAAATGTAAAATTGGTATGTAAACCAAATAAAAGAAAAGTCCCTAGAGAATATAGGGCACATAACATTTTACAGATACAAATATTAAGTCATGTATTGAAAATCTCATACCAGTTCATTACCCAGCTCACTAGGGAATGTTGCTTCACGGCCCATGTAGAGTAGAAACGGGGAAAATTTTGTGGTAGAATGCGGCTTCGAGCGTAAAGCAAACAGAGCATGGTCTAAATAACGATCCCAATCAGTCTGATGCTCATTCACATACTTTGCCAATGTGCTGTAGAAGTAAAAAAAGATGTTGCATATGTCATTTTTTAAAGTAACGGATCATTACGGGACGTTGATTTGAACTTTCATATGTGTTACAGAAAAACAATCATTAAACATTACAAAACTTGAAAAGCGACCCCAAAAAGAAACATGACATTAACGTATGCACTACTCACAATAACACATTACCTTTTAATGTTAGCATTTGTACGCTCATCTAACCCATTTGTCTGAGGATGATAGGCTGAACTGACAGAACGTTCGATGTTCAACACCTTAAATAATTTAGAGTTAACCTAAAAAGCAAACATAGATACAATCCGCAAAAGAAATGAAATACAACGTACAAATATGGATGATTAAAGAAAGATTGAATACATACTTTTCAAAAGAGAAAAAAGAAATAACACAATATGAAAACATGACAACAATGGCAGAAAAAGGTACTTCACTTACTTCGTTCAAAAACTCCCGCCCTTGATCAGAGAGGATCCTTTGCGGACAACCATGGCGGAGAAAGATTTCTAAAAGTCTCGCAGATACCTCGGATGCATTCTTCCGTTTTAAAGGGAATGCCTCTACCCACTTGGAAAAGTAATCGGTTGCAGTGAAAATATATCGGTAGCCTGCAGCAGTTGCAGGTAAGGATCCCATCAAATCCACTCCTAGAAGCTCCCAAACACGAGTCACCTATAAATAAACACAATTTAAGAACTATTGGATAGGAACTTCGAAAAAATAACTTTGGTGACAGTCCTTTAAGAAAAAGTATGACAATTATAAACATACTTTAATTGGTTTTAACTCTGAGCACTTCTTGAGAGATGGCTGTTCCTTTTGACAAGCATCACAATGTTTAATCTGCAAATACATAATTCCAAAACTCAAATGAAAAGGATGTCTGATTGTACACAAAATCAAAAATTTAACCAAATACAAGTACCCAAAAATGCATTTCAAGTACTAAACAAGCATGTGAATTGTTTACCATCACCAAGGCAAACAACATTATCACTCACCCAATCTTTTATATGATTACTCATATCCGGCCAAAAAAAACGGGCTGCTATGCTTCTCTGTGTTTTGTTGATACTAGAATGGCCCCCAAATGTCGACGAATGAAATTCATGAAATATTTTTAGAGCAGCTTCAGCACCAACAACAACTTTCCTCTTCCCATCTTTAAATGTATAGAACAAATGTCCATCTATCAACGAAAAAGAGGAAAGATTTGCCAAAAATAGCATAATCAAAATACCACATAAACACATCGACAAGCAATGGCGAACATGCTGAAAACACATGGCAAAAAAAAAATATACAAGTAAAAAATAATACCTTGGACTATGTAGTTTTTGGACATTCGGCGCAATGCATGCTTCTGTAATTTGGTAAAGCCAACAGGATACACATTACGGCTCAAATAAGCCACAAGGTCATTGAACTTGCAGGGATCCATTCCGATTGCCACTGAAAATAAATAATTAATAGAAATAAAAGCAAATTGGGTACATTAGATATTCTTTAAGAGGAAAAGAGAATGATAGACTGATAGCAAAAGTACCTCAGGCGTTTAAAAGTAAGACCTTAATATATAAATGTCATACATTTACTTAATTAAAACACTACAAAGGCTTTGAAACAATCATGAAGAAGGGAAAAATGGCATCTAAAGAAATGGCACCTGACATTGCAATAAAACACAAAATACTAAAATGAATTACAGATGAAAATATCGTACATCTATTAAGGGCATCCACAATTACTAAGAAAGACTTTCAACGACATTAAACAGCAAATGAGAATTAATGTACGTCGCAGGTAAAAATTAGGTGACACATACAAGGAATGCTCACAAAACCGATTATTTATTAATTATAATGGGCACAACATTGTTCACTTTCAGCATACCTCTATGGACAAGACTACCATTCAAAAGACAACATACTTCTTGAGTAGTGAGTAACTTTGCTGGCGTCATGGCAGGCATAAGGACGTTCAGGGAGAAGCCAAAACGTACTCTCAAAATGATGGCTCCAAAAAATTTGCAAAAACATTTAAAATTCATGACTTTCGTACACGGCACGGCAAAAAATTACATAAACACACTTCATTCAACCAGTAATGACAATCAGTGTAACGTCTAAGAATACTTTGAAAATCATGGCTCTGAAGACTTAATAAAACTATGGGTTGGAATCGCATGGTCAAAGGGCAGTGACAACAACACTCACCAAGTATAAGAAACAAAAGAGTGGGTTGCAGTACACAGTGAAGTCTGTGAAAAAAAGCAAGGGATGGACTACAGACTGAAGTGGAAGAGACCCGAAGCAAGGGTTGGACTGAAGACTGTAAGCAGGGCTGTGACTGCGACCTAGGTAAAGTTGGAGAAAGTTTTGAAAAATTATGACTCGTTAAATTGACCATTTAATGTGCACACGTTGGAAAATGACGGTGTTCGTGAACAACTCATGCATCAAATTCAATTTCACAATCATTGGGGTTTCATGAAATTTGTAAACGGAAGGCCAAAAAATACTCGCCAACTTTAAAGAAGACAAAGGTAAGTAGCAGGACACAGTCGAAGTAAAAAGAATGCAGGGTTGGACTACACAGTGGAGGGGCACAGAAGCGAAGGAAAGAATGGGCCGCAGACGCAGAGGTGGGAGTGCGACCTACAAAAAATAGTGGGAAAAAAATTATTATAACTCTTAAGAACACGTTCAACAATGATGGTGTCATGCTCACCAACAACTTTCATACACAAAGGGTTTCATCACATTTTAAGAGGGAAGGCAAAAAACATAACACCACAATTACATTAAACAAATGGTTGGTTGCAATACACACTTAAGTGATGGTGAAAACAAGGTTGGGTTGCACTACACACTAAAGTTTAAGAAACGTGGAGCAAGAATCACAGCATTACATTACAATGCAAGGTAACAATGAGAAAAATTATTTGGAGGACATTGGCCATAGAGACTGAGTGCGTAGCACTGATACAAAAACACATGGGTGTGTTTCTACGTCGAATCGATTGGACAGAGACGGATTGCAGCACAGGTCTTAAAAATCTCAGATTCTGCCCCCCCCGATCCAAAACTTTTAAGCATTGAGACGCCCTCCAGACGAACATTTCAGGACCTTGAAAAAACATGGGTGCCTCCAATTTTAAGAAACACGTGGAAATGTACATTGATGAAGGACTCGTAGCATTACTTTAAAATCGCACGCTGCATGTGCTATCCAACGGGGTTAAAACATGATTATTATTAGAAATTTTAGGAAAAAAACAGGCAAGCCACCCACGGCCACGCCCATGGCAGCCTTTGGAGTAACGTTCGATCAGGCGCAACACCCATTGAACTCACCGGGCTTCAGACACCCCCCCCCCCGTCGTGTGTGGCTGTGGCAGCCCGAGCAAAGACAGACCCCGGGCACACACACAGCCGCACCCGAACGTTGACTCGGGTTGTGCTCCATTAGCTAAATGGTAAGCACATGCGTTGCACGTTAGAAAACACATTAGTGGCTGTCATATTAACAAACACGTGAAAATGTACATTGCATTAAATTCCGAAAAAACATGGATGCCTCCAATATTAAGAAACACGGGGGTTTGTACATTTCTGAAGGACTCGGAGCATTAGTTTCAAATCGCACGCAGCATGTGCTATGCAATGTGGTTTAAAACATGATTATTAATGGAAAGTTTAGGAAAAAAACAAGCAAGCCACCCATGGCCACACCCATGGCGGCCTTTGCAGTAACGTTCGATCACGCGCAACACCCATTGAACTCACCGGGCTTCAGCCGCCCCCCCTCCCCCACCGCGTCGTGTGTGGCTGTGGCAGCCCGGGCTGAGACAGATCCCAGGCACACACGGAACCTCAACCGAACGTTGAACGGGTCGATAAAAAACAATTTGATTGTTAATTAGGCCTTGCAACCCCTTCTAAGAGCCCCTGCAGTCCCACTCTGCCTACTGTTTAAAGTTCAGCACCCCAGAAAGGTTTTCATAGCCCCCCCGAAAATTGCCTCTAGTTGACCACCATTAGCAAAATGTTTAGCACATTCGAAAACACATTAGTGGCTGTCATATTCACAAACACGTGGAAATGTATATTGCATAAAAGTTCAAAAATACATGTTTGCCTCAAATATTAAGAAACACAGGGGTTTGTACATAGCTGAAGGACTCCGAGCATTAGTTTGAAATCGCACGCTGCATGTGCTATGCAATGTGGTTAAAACATGATTATTAATGGAAAGTTTAGGAAAAAAACAAGCAAGCCACCCACGGCCACGCCCATGGCGGCCTTTGCAGTAACGTTCGATCAAGCGCAACACCCATTGAACTCACCGGGCTTCAGCCGCCCCCCCCCCCCCCCCACCGCGTCGTGTGTGGCTGTGGCAGCCCGGGCTGAGACAGATCCCAGGCACACACGGAACCTCAACCAAACGTTGAACGGGTCTTTAAAAGACCATTCGATTGTTAATTAGGCCTTGCAACCCCTTCTAAGAGCACCTGCAGCCCCACTCTGCCTACTGTTTAAAGTTCAGCCCCCCCGAAAGGTTTTCATAGCCCCCCCACGAAAATTGCCTCTAGTTGACCACCATTAGCAAAATGTTTAGCACATTCGAAAACACATTAGTGGCTGTCATATTAACAAACAGGTGGAAATGTACATTGCATAAAAGTTCGAAAAAAGATGGATGCCTCCATTATTAAGAAACACGAGGCATTAAACATTGCTGAAGGACTCGGAGCATTAGTTTCAAATAGCACGCAGCATGTGCTATGCGATGTGGTTAAAACGTGATTATGAATATAAAGTTTAGGAAAAAAACAAGCAAGCCACCCACGGCCACGCCCATGGAGGCCTTTGCAGTAACGTTCGATCACGCGCAACACCCATTGAACTCACCGGGCTTCATCCGCCCCCCCCGTCGTGTGTGGCTGTGGCAGCCCGGGCGGAGACAGATCCCAGGCAGACACAGAGCCTCACCCGAACGTTAAACGGGTCTTTAAAAGACCGGGCCTTGCAACCCCTTCTAAGAGGCCCTGCAGCCCCACTCTGCCTACTGCTTAGAGTTCAGCCCCCCCCCCGAAATGTTTTCTTAAACCCCACCGAAAATTGACTGTAGTTGGCCTCCATTAGCAAAATGTTTAGCACATGCGTAGCACGTTCGAAAACACATTAGTGGCTGTCATATTAACAAGCACGTGGAAATGTACATTGCATAAAATTTCGAAAATACATGGATGCCCCCAATATTAAGAAACACGGGGGTTTGTACATTTCTGAAGGACTCGGAGCATTAGTTTCAAATCGCACGCAGCATGTGCTATGCAATGTGGTTAAAACAGGATTATTAATGGAAAGTTTAGGAAAAAAACAAGCAAGCCACCCACGGCCACGCCCATGGCGGCCTTTGCAGTAACGTTCGATCGCGCGCAACACCCATTAAACTCACCGGGCTTCAGCCGCCCCCCCCCCCCCCCTCCCCCACCGCGTCGTGTGTGGCTGTGGCAGCCCGGGCTGAGACAGATCCCAGGCACACACGGAACCTCAACCGAACGTTGAACGGGTCGATAAAAAAACCATTCGATTGTTAATTAGGCCTTGCAACCCCTTCTAAGAGCCCCTGCAGCCCCACTCTGCCTACTGTTTAAAGTTCAGCCCCCCCGAAAGGTTTTCATAGCCCCCCCCGAAAATTGCCTCTAGTTGACCACCATTAGCAAAAATGTTTAGCACATTCGAAAACACATTAGTGGCTGTCATATTAACAAACATGTGGAAATGTACATTGCATAAAAATTCGAAAAAAAATGGATGGCGCCAATATTAAGAAACACGAGGTATTGTACATTGCTGAAGGACTCGGAGCATTAATGTCAAATCACACTCAGCATGTGTTATGCAATGAGGGATAAAACATGATTATTTATATAAAGTTTACGGCCAAAAATCAAACAAGCCACCCACGGCCACACCCATGGCGGCCTTTGCAGTAATGTTCGATCAAGCGCAACACCCATTGAACTCACGGGCTTCAGCCGCCCCCCCCTCCCCCACTGCGTCGTGTGTGGCTGTGGCAGCCCGGGCTGAGACAGATCCCAGGCACACACGGAACCTCACACGAACGTTGAACGGGTCTTTAAAAGACCATTCGATTGTTAATTAGGCCTTGCAACCCCTTCTAAGAGCACCTGCAGCCCCACTCTGCCTATTGTTCAAAGTTCAGCACCCCCCGAAAGGTTTTCATAGCCACCCCCCGAAAATTGCCTCTAGTTGACCACCATTAGCAAAAATGTTTAGCACATTCGAAAACACATTAGTGGCTGTCATATTAACAAACACGTGGAAATGTACATTGCATAAAAATTCGAAAAAAAATGGATGCCGCCAATATTAAGAAACACGAGGTATTGTACATTGCTGAAGGACTCGGAGCAATAATTTCAAATCGCACTCAGCATGTGTTATGCAATGAGGGATAAAACATGATTATTTATATAATGTTTACGGCCAAAAATCAAACAAGCAACCCACGGCCACACCCATGGCGGCCTTCGCAGTAACGTTCGATCACGCGCAACACCCATTGAACTCACCGGGCTTCAGGCGCCCATCCTCCCCCACCGCGTCGTGTGTGGCTGTGGCAGCCCGGGCTGAGACAGATCCCAGGCACACACGGAACCTCACACGAACGTTGAACGGGTCTTTAAAAGACCATTCGATTGTTAATTAGGCCTTGCAACCCCTTCTAAGAGCCCCTGCAGCCCCACTCTGCCTACTGTTTAAAGTTCAGCCCCCCGAAAGGTTTTCATAGCCCTCCCCCGAAAATTGCCTCTAGTTGTCCACCATTAGCAAAATGTTTAGCACATTCGAAAATATCATTAGTCGCTGTCATATTAACAAACACGTGCAAATGTACATTGCATAAAAGTTCAAAAAAACATGGATGCCTCCAATATTAAGAAACACGAGGGATTGTACATTGCTGAAGGCCTTGGAGCATTACTTTCAAATCATAACGTACATAATCTCGGAGCATTACTTTCAAATCGCACGCTGGAAGAAGCAAGCATAACATAACGTAAATTAAAGTAAAGTAAATAACTACAGATGCAAGAGTTTACTCACCGACGAGCTGCGGTAAAAGGAAATTTTCAAGAACGTCACGCTATTATATACACCACATCATTCGATAATTGGTTACATCAGAGTGATACAAAATATGAGCAACCGCTGATTGGATGGACTGTCATAAAGACTTGTGATTGGTCTGCGACGAATCTGCGCCGAGAAAGGGGAAGCAGTGAATTATGGCTACGTAGTGTAAACGTCATGAAAAATCAAATGCGCATGCGCAATGTTAGTGCGCATGCACACAAACACAGGGGGGGCGCTCAAGCACGGGGTGCAGCGGCTCATAGAACACCTCCACTTCTTAGCAACACAAGTCCCATTTTTTAGTAACTTTTGATCCGTTTGAGCTACAAACAATTTGTTTTGTTAAAATCGTCAGGTTATGCAGCAGATGTATTATGTGGCAACGTTTGCAAACTGGGATATTTTGCTATTTATGTTTCAACTGCTCTTGCGGAAAAAAGGAGAAGCGCTGACGACTGAAACTTCATGGTTCGGAGACAAACGGTTTGTGCTTCCACTTTTAAGTGAATTTGGCCATTCTAGGATTGTCAACGCATCCCACTTTGTGAACGTATTTTAATGCTAAAAACCTTAAATAAACTTGACTATCATTTGGATCAATTAAATTAGATATTAAGCTGTAACTGATCAGTGAAATGGCAAATACAAAAAATTGGGATGTATTGCTGTTTCTGGCCACACCTCTGACTCGGCCCGCAGCCCAATCCTCAGGTAATACCCGCCCCCTGATTCTCCACTTACAGTTCCCCTGCTTTTTTTCCCCCACTTCGAACACTGAGTAATTGTATTCAATCCATAACAGCACATGGTCTAGAATAGTGTGCTACATGGCTCAACAGTTATAAGGTCCCAAAGGCAAGACCTGTTGGTTATGCCAATTCATGTTTGGATTGCAAGCATTGGTCCCAGTGTTTGTCTGTGATATCAGTCCCGCGCTCTAATTTCCACCAATCCCTTAACTGTGGATGTTCTGTAGTTGGCCGGCTCCACAACAGGGAGTGTAAATGAGTGATGGGCCTCCTTGTATTTCCCCCAGTTAAAGCCGCTTCAAGAGGTGCCTTCAGTGCCGTACGTAGCAGCACACTATCCGTGTCCCAAGGAGGTGTAGTGTCAAAAAGCCTATTTAAAATGGTCTGTCTCCCTGACAACTCATCCAAAATGTCCGTGCATCCCAGGGATGGTTCTCCTGCAATCCACCGCATCGGCCACTGCAGTTGTGCTGCAGCATAGTACGATTCGTACTCCGGGGCCCCAAGGCCACCAGCATCTAAGGGGACAAATAGCTTAAGTAGAGCAACAACCTGTTTCCGGCTGTCGCCCTAAATCAAGTCCATCAACAACCTTCTGAGGGCAAGGAAGAAGGATTTGTGGATAACCAACATGAGAGCCTCAAAGAAATAAAGAAGTCAGATTTCCACTTAGATTTAATTACTTTTTCTAGGAGAACGACTTCAAAGGGGAAAGGGAAGAGGGCCTTCCTTTAGACCTTCACTGGTCAAAGCATGAAGTTGTGCGATATTTGAAGACGTAAAGCTTCGCTTTGTGGTCCCGGGTGGCATTTGGAGTAATCTGGGCGCAGTCGTCACCGGCCCTGGATTCGTGTTCCAACACCAGGGACCACTGGCATTCCTTCTGAGGGCCTGTCACAGATATCTGTTTGTGACACTCCCTGCACACTTTGAACCCTGTTGTCTTAAGAGGTGACATTTTTCCGTGCACACTGGAAGAAATTAGGAATTTTATACAAGAAAATTCTTGAAAAACTAAGGAGTGGTTCCAGATCCATGTCTGAAGGCACAAATTGAAAGGAACGAGCAGTGCTTAAAAGTTAGGTTTCCAGATACAGTCTGACGCCTCAGAAATATACTGTTTTTTTTTACATCTTTGCCCTCAATCCTTTGTAAAGCACTCTGGTACCCGAGAGGGTCAAATAATAATAATTAGCAAGATGAGGAATCTGTGGTTAAGAAATACGATTTTCAGCCAGAACAGCAATCCTGCCTTCAAAGGTTGTGGAATAATTACGAAAAACATAGGATATGTCAACAAGAGATCAAATGGCCAGCGCCCAGTGCTCAGGGGTCATTTAGAGAGCAGTTTCTTTAAAAAAAAAAAAGTCTTTTATTGAGTTTCTAGGCATGATATGACAACAGTATTTACTGCAAATCCAAGCATTACAGTGGAATCCAATATGCCATAAAAGGAATGCCAGGTTGACTCGATAGTACAGCTGCTGTTACTCTCGATAATACAAAATATCCTTAACAAACACATATACAATTATCAGTAACAGGTATAACCGTGGAGTCTACATAGAGGAAGGGTGAGTCGTGACATACAATTTCGGCTGGCTGGGAAAGGACAATCTACAGCTTTAGTTATTTGACAAGGGCGCCGCATAGGCATAACGAATAACCACGCAATGTGGGGGGGGGGGTGCACCTATAGGGAAGTGTCAGTGGCCGTCCCATAGAGTGGCAGGACCAAGGCCCGATAGTACCATTTAATTTAAGTGATTTGTAGAGCGAATAGCTACCCAAAGGCTTCCCAGCGCTAGGAGACCAATACTGAAAAAAGGCTAGAGGTAGGTTAATAATACTGATCGAACAACCACATTTTAATCGACATCCGGAATGCTTCCTTTTCTAGGAGTCTAGATTCGCGTGGCAGTGAGTTCTACAACCTGGGTGCCAGGTGGGTGAAGGATCTATTTCCCCACCAGGCTCTACTGATTCTCGTAGTTTTTATCATCCGTTCAGAGCCGATCTGATGCTCCTGTTTGGGACATAGGGCGTCAACAGTTTTCTGACTTTAATCGGGCCCTTGTTGTGTAGACCTCTGTGTGTCATGCAGAGTGCTTTGAACTTAATTCTGGGCTCAATCAGGAGCCAGTGAAGTGCTTTGAGATGCTTCCTGGATTGGGACCTTACACAGCAGCCTTGCTGCAGAGTTCTAGACCACATGAAGTCTGTTAATAACGTATTTTGATACCCCTAGGAAAAGTGAGTTTCAGTAGTCCAAACGTGACGGGACTGGGGACTGGACTACTGCATTTCTGAGCAGTATGGGATATGCTCCCGAATTTTGCGGGTCATTCTAAGAAGGCCGAACATGTGCGGATTAGTTTCTTGACTTGGATAACCATTGTTAGATCCTTGTTGAGCCAGAGACCAAGATTTTTGATAGACGCCTTCGGAGTAGGTGGGATAGCTAGGCAGTTGGGCCAGCTGAGGACAATCATCTCTGTTTTGTCCCCGTTCAGTTTTAAAACAACAATTGATGGACAGAATGTAGAACAATGTCATACATTCAACCCAGTACAGAGATCTGGGCCTAAATCCATCGTTTTTTTGCACTCCACACCACCCCAGTTCAGACATGGCCATATGCAAATCAGCCTTGACCCTCTGCCTCATGAGAACAGTCCAGCCCAAACTGCCAAGCCATGTCTTTCCTGGACTGGAATCAAGCATCCTAGGACCGGTTTCTGGCTATCAGCCGTCTTCAGCCATGATAGCTTGACTCCAGTGGTGTGGAGAGCATGGGACTCACATCTGAGCATACCCATCCCACTCGGGGTGACAAATGCAAAACAACAATTGGTGGACAGAATGTAGAACAATGTCATACATTCACCCCAGTACAGAGATCTCGGCCTAAATCCATTGTTTTTTTGCACTCCACACCACCCCAGTTCAGACATGGTCATATGCAAATCAGCCTTGACCCTGTGCCTCATGGGAACAGTCCAGCCCGAACTGCCAAGCCATGTCTTTCCTGGACTGGAATCAAGCATCCTAGGACGTGAGTCCCATGCTATCCACAAGACTGGAGTCAAGCTATCCTGGCTGAAGACGGCAGATAGCCAGAAACCGAGACAGTGGGACTCCGTGTGGTTGCATCCAGTGTGTGACGTTCAAGAGACAAGGGAACCTTGGATGTCCACTGCACTAGGAAAACAAGGGAGAAATTGATTTTCGGTTTAAACAAAGGTCATTTTGACAACGGACTGCCATTAAGAGACAGAGATTTCAAATACGCCTTCAGAACCCAGGATAAGATTAAGGAATCCAGCCAAATTGAATACTATCTCCTCTCCCTCTAAGAGGCGCCTGACGGCGTATAGAAAAATTTAACCTGAAGTACAGCACAACGTCCCCTGAGGCGACACTAATGTAAACACCTCCAGCCTAATCATAAAGACAAATAACAAAGCCCTGATGAGGGTTCGAGAACTGGTCACTCGAACCTGAAACGCGTCGGCACACCTACAAGAGTCAATTATATCATTGAGTGATATATCAAAAACAAATATGTATTACCTTTCTCTTGTGATTCAACGTAGTTTTGTAGCTTTGTTTTAGTCTTTAATAAGAAATTGACTTACAAACATTGATGAAATGATTTTTGTAATGTTTAATGTTTTGTGGTAATTGGATGTATTCTTGATTGATGTTTTTTCTGTCAAAATTTCTTTCTGTGTAATGTTATCTTATATATGTTCTAAAAGTATATCTTCTTTTGCCTAAGAAAAATAAGCTCTTTGTAAAAAAAGTATAAATAAATACGAAAATTTGGTATAAATGAAGTACCCGACCAGGTCTAATGAATTGGCATTTGGTCTTGCTGAAATAGTCGCATAACTATGTTATGAGGGTCCGGGCATCTTCTTCGTCTTTTCCACAGAACATGATGTCACGACGCGTGACATTCCATGTGGCATCACAGGAAGTTACCTCACGGGAAGTGACATCACAAGAAGTGACTAAGATCTCACACATATGTTTATCAGGTGTATCATAAGTACATTTAAGTGCATTATGATAATTAACAAATGAGATTTGGAGTTGGGGTTGTGCCAAAAAAGTGGTGCAATCCTGATGTAAAATCTGGGCCTCAACTAATGCATTTTTTTTAAACACTGCCACAAAGAAGTAGGCAACAAAGAAAAGCATAGTAGTAGATCTGGTCTGCATAATGGATTGCAAAGTCTGCATTTTTAAATATTTTATGGGGTGAAGGCATCTGCTGCAGAGGTGCCCAATACATCTCAGGGAATATTAATGATGGTGAGATAGCTCTGGTGGTTAACGCATTTGTTGCTGAGATCTGTGTTTTGTGTAGTCCCAAATTTGAATCAAAGAAGTATAGAAGATTAATTTGTCTCCTGCAAAACATAACCACTCACTGTTCTTGGGGGGCAGGGACGGGCGTTTGGGCATTATTCAACCTCTATTTTGTTGCTATCTACTTCGGGTTTGTTATTCATGATATCCCAACACACATGGTGTGCGTCTTATACAATGTCGTAAGCATACATGTGCAATCAAAAGACGGGGGGAGATAGACGTTGAGGTTAGGTTCACCCTCCTGAATGAATGAAGTTTCACAAAATCTGGATACCAGAAAAAAAAACTAACCGAGGGCAAGAACAGGGTTTTCACTGAACATGTATGAAAATCCTCTTTCCAGAAAGAAAAATTATTTTCTAGAATCCACTCACCGACCAGGGTTTCCCCTAGGTGGCATGCTTCATAATAGGGGTCCTCTCAATCCACTACGGATTGAGGAGTGCTGCGACTTGTGGAACTACGTAGGAGCACTGATTTGTGGAAAATGTGTAGTGCAGAGAAAGTGGAGTGGAAAAACAAAAAGTTAAAAATGCTTAACTAGTGAGCTAATATTTTATTCCTGCCCCTTGTTGGTATGACTAAAATCAGGGGTTAATAAAAGGGAAAGTATAACTATGATGAGTATAGAGACCCTAGTATTGGGTCAACATGTTTCGAGCTGTCCCCTCAAAGCTCTTCTTCAGGACCACACGAGGACCAGTCCAGTGCGTGCCACTCCTAAGCAAACCTATAATTAGGAATTAATGAGGTGCAAACCTACTGTGTATACACCTAACACATAATACATACTGTTAATCACGGATATGTAGAATCTAAGGAAATAAAGCAAAGAAAGAATTAAAAATGCGGCCACCTCCAAGCCAGGCTGGTAGGTCCTTGACACATGCGGCGTCTTAACTTAATCAATGTACTCCTCTATAGTGGGTGGGTGTAATTAAAAGTAATAATTAGTGCGAACATCCAGCGTGGTAAGAAACACACTCGCGGTACCTGGTGATAAATGAGTAGTTAAATACATAACGAAAAGCACTTGTGTAGAGGCACCACGTGACATACAACATATAACACTTAATTGTCAGCATATAAGTGACACATACTTTAGTTGAGGCAGAATTTTGCCTCATGATCTGCAGGGGTAGAGGGGCTTGTAGTCACACCCTAAGGAAATAATGGGGACACAGAGTGGTAATTAGCAAGGAAAAAACAGAGGGTAATTCTCCGGGTGTCTCACATTGATCTACAACGGTATATTGAAAACTCATTAGTTCCTAGGAAAGGACATTAGCAAGACGTTAGCTAGACGTACTTTGTCAAAGCGCACCTCTGGCAAATCACCTAATGGCACCCCCGGAGACCGCATCTTACCATGTCTGTCTCCCGCAGTCATTAAATACTGCCAGAACCGTCCAGTCATGATTGCCTTGGCAGCTAGACCGTAAATCTCCAAAATGGCCGCTCCTTATGGCAATACTAGAGGCCATCTTGTGAGAGTGACTCAGATGCCTTTCGTTGAGACCTCCGAGTGGCATATTTCATAAATAAAATGAGAACTGAAGATACGACACCGACCCAAAAGCTAAATACTCAAGGATCTGGTTATTGAGTGCAAACTGAATGCTCGAAAAGAGAGGTCAGCTAGACTGGAGATAATATAGAAGGAAGCCATATAAAATGTCTAAAAACGGCTGGGGCCATCTTGGAATGTCTAAGAATAAGGTAATGGTACAGGGGCTCTAAACTTATGGACCACCGCAACACAGGTGTTAGACATAGCTTATACATTCTTAATGTGGGATGTCGGTGGTGACCAGGTGGATGACAAGGAGACCACAAAAAATGGTATTACATAATGCTAGTTTGGTTATCTTAAATGGATTGATCATTCCCCTGAGTGATACTGAAGGACTGGGCTATTCTAAGGCCCAGCGGTGCCAGGGAACAACACCTGAAACCTTCGTGGATTACCTGTTCCGGCGTACAAATCACAGAAACACGGGACACTTCCTTCGGCGTCAAAGATCAAGGTTTATTTACTGCAGGGATACAGAAATCGCAAGAAGTACACTGCGTGTAGGTTGAGAGAGACTGCTTCGAATTGCAACAGTAGACCGCTCCTTTTATACATATTTTAGTCATAGCACAACATGGCGAACAAAAGGTTACAACTCAGTTCCCACAGTAAACTTCAAAAGGGTTGCTTTCATGTATTCAGGAGCCCGGAACATAATTACAGTAGCATCGCCGGTTCCCAACTGTAAAAGTATGTTATCCCACCATTAAGAACATTCCATTCTGGCTGTATACGAGTAGAGGAAAAGAGACAGAAAACAGGTGCAGGGAAGACAAAGATAGACAACAGTTTGAAAAAGAGTGTAGGGGCAATATCGGAAGCACGATTGCAGGATCAAAGGATTCGTGCCTAATGCATGCACGGCTGAAACAATAGACCGGCACGGCAAGATGAGCCTTGAGCGGAGCCATCTGCCTTTGCAGTGTCATCCCCCTCGTCATAAAGACATCCTCAAAGGAACACGTGTCTTCCGCAAGAGTTTGGGAATCCCAGGGTCACAAAGCGGACAGTGTCCGTTCGCTGGCTACTTGAGGGCAAGAGACAAAATGGATGCCATATCTAAAATGGAACCCGTGGGTTCAGATGGAGAAACCCACGAATAAGACGAACGGTTCAGGCCAGCGTAGCGAAAACGTGTACACCCACTAAACTCGTCATTTGCGGTTCATAGATACCAAACTCGTCCATATTCGAACGAGTCAAAAACATCGTTATGATTGTCACGGAACCTCAGACGCTCCTTTTGCCCTCATGTAGGCAAGCACTAGTCGATATCAGAATCGATCTCGATATTCATCAGGTCATTCAGATGTTGCTGCAACATTATTCTATCCATCAATGCTTCCTTGGTAACAGATGGCCGTCTTATACACGACGTAGCACAGAGGCCACATAAGGCAGGACCACACTGTACACAAAGACAACACGTGAACAGGAACGTCACAACAACTCCAATGATCATCAGAATCTTCCAACCCCACGTCGACATTAGGCCCCAAAACCATCCGAGTAGCGTCCAATCACCTATGTCCACGTGTATGGACTCGGAGATCTTATGCAACTTCGAGATAGCTTGATATACAGTTGGAGCGTTATCAGGGATGAAAATACAGCAACTCGAATGGATCACCTTGCACACACCACCTCTATCTGCAAGTACAACGTCTAAAACCATACGGTTCTGCAACGTCATAAGTCTATCTGCCTGAAGCTCTGCTGTCAAATTACCAAGGGCACTTGCAGTTATATTAGCAGTCGATTCCACCACACGAGTCAGCTGTTAACCATAGGTCCCCAAAACGGCATGAAACCCTTGAAGAAGTCTCCTGCTTCTTGACCGGCAGTGTCCTCTTTGCTAATAACGCCTCTCACAACTCTAGTCTTGTGATAGTCCGAGGCAACTGTGAAAGTCGGTGGCAACAAATTTGCAATATAACAGGTACCCGAGAAGTCACGGGGCAACCATGTATATGCGCGATCGTAACATACAAAGTATGTACCCTTGGCAGTCAGAAAAACAGGGGAAGAGAGCATTGGTAAAACGTACGTTTCAGTGCAAGCACTCTTCCCAAGCTGGGCTCGCGGTTTTCGACCAAGGCCTTGCAAGCAGAAATTACCGAGATGGGGTACGATCCAGATCGGAGATGAGCTTTTAAGCTGTCTACCACCCACTGACATGCTATACTCAGCCTCACTCAGATCCTTATATGCTCGCACCTCTTCCTCTGGAATAAGCGATGCATCAAAAATATCTCTATCGAAGTCAATAATCGCTCTTGCCAAAGGCTTGTGATACGGGCCGGGACCAGGATCTGCAGAGCGTGGCTCTCGATGGGGGTAGGAATCTAGTGCACTACGGAACATAGTTTGGAATGCTCGAGCTGACCCCTGGGAGCTATAAGGAAGAACCAAATACGGAATACCCCTATCCATGGTATGTGGCATTAACCCACACACCCAACAGTTAGTAGTATTCATCGGCAACTGATGCTGATGTAGGAGCTGGACAAAGGAGTTGTTCATGAATTTGGCACGTCTAACCTGTTCATGTTGGGGCAGAGGATGAAAGGAATGTGGAGAAACAGTGGGAATAGATTTCGGTTCAGAAGAAGAAGTAGGTGAAGCAGAAGGCAGTAACGACTGTATTCCAAAATACACTCCACCCACCAATAGCATGGAAACAGTCAGAAACAGCAGGAATACTTGAAACAGAAAGCACTTTGTTCGTACAACCCTATGCAATTTCGATCTTTGAGCTGACATCCTCGCTACTTCCGACAGCTTAGAGAACTCCATCCTCTAAAAACCGTCCGTAACGTTCTTGACGCACTTCGTTCTGAGTAGCGATTATCAATTCCCAGGAGTTCCCAGGAATCGACAAAAGTAACCGACCTAGTGTCAGGAACCTGCTAAACAGAAGGAAGTACCCGCACGGCCCTACGGTCAACCCGGATGAAAGGTTTTCTTAAACAAACATTCAATTTTAATGCAAATCTCCTAGCTGTGGAAAAAGGGAACACACATGAAAAAAACTCAAGAATTAATAGAGGATGCAATTGTTCATAATGTTCGTGGCAACAATAAGGGGTAATGCAAATTCAAAAGGAAAAAACAAAAAGGATTGTTTTATTAGTCTTTGTCACGTGAACGAAGAAAATATCGACTTCTGCCAGGTCGAGTCTGTTCTGCAAACAATTGTTCAGATTGCGAAACAGCGTCCAATCGATCAGACGACAGTTCAAGCCTCGAATTCTCCAATGCTGATGGTTCAACAGATGTATCTGGCTGCAATGAAGTGTCTCCTACAGGTTGAGCATCACTAAACGGCACAAAACTTGTTGGGGTCTCTGTTTCCGTTGCGGCAATCCCAGTCCTCACCCAAGAATCTGCTGGCAAAGGGATCAGAACTTTTTTGGTGTGGGTGGCAGGCACCCAATTCTTTCTACCTTCCAACCGAACTGCAGTCCTTGTAGCCAGCAGGACTTGGAATGGACCCACAAATCTCGGCTCCAAGTTACGTTTTCTGCCAAATTTGCGGGTGACGACCCAGTCACCCGGTTGGAGCCGATGTCCAGGACCCTCTGTCTGTGCCGGTAGAGCTTCAAAGACCTGTTGATGAATTAACCTCAGTTTAGCAGTCAGATCATGAAGATAATCAATTAACATTGGATACTCGAGACTATCAAAGGCCTTAGGCCTCGGGACTCCCCAAATGTTCGCAGGACGGCCGAACACAATCTCATATGGGCTAAGCCCTACTCGAGAGTGTACAGTCGCCCTGGTCGACAAGAGAGCCAAAGGCAAGGCATCAGGCCATGACAAACCAGTCGTAGCTTGAATCTTAGCAAGTTTTAGTTTCAGAGTGCCATTGTACCCTTCCACTAAACCTGCTGACTGGGGATGATCGGCGCTATGGAATTTTTGTCGAATTCCAAGGCCCTTACACACACTCTTCATCACACTCCCCACAAACTCACTTCCGTTATCCGACCATACAATCCGTGGCATTCCATACCGAGGAAAGTATTCCTTCAGCAGGACTTTCGCGGTAGACAGGGCAGTATTATCTTTCAGAGGATAGGCCTCAATCCATCTGGAGAACGCGCAAACCACAACTAAAACATACTTCAGGTTATTGCATCTCTCCATATGGATGAAGTCCAGTTGGATAACCTCAAAGGGACATGTAGGAGGAGCAAAATGGCCAGGTGGAGTGGGGGTGCCCTTGCCGGGATTGTACATCATACATACCATACAATTCTTAACCACTCTCTCAGCACACTTAGCAATACCATCATTCTTCCATACAGGGGACAGCAACTTACATATACCTTTCGCGCTAATATGTGACAAGCCGTGAGCCATAGTCACAACGGCTAGCACATATGCATCCGGTAACATCCACCTCTGACACTCCGACAAATCAATCCAACATCCATGCGCATCCAACTTTCCTGTGCTTTCTTTCCACTTAGTCTTTTCAGTTTCAGTGGCCTCATTCTGAATCGCTTTCACACTCTCAACAGTGTCCTCACACATACCAGTCTCCGCAGGCCACCTTACTGAACTCGTAACGTACATTCGGGTTGCAAGATTCTTAGCTGTTTCCTTAGCAATCTCATCCGCAAACGCATTACCACGACCAACATCATCCGTAACTTTTCGGTGCGCGTTGCATTTAATGATTGCCACCTGCTTAGGCAATGTAAGTGCGTCCAAAAGATTGTTCACGAGCTGTCCGTGTTGGATCTTCGTGCCATGCAATGTCATAAATCCTCTTTCTCTCCACAGACGACCAAAGCTATGTGCAACGCCAAATGCATATTGACTATCCGTAAACACATTCACTCGCTTTCCCTTAGACAAAACACACGCTCTCGTCAACGCAATCAACTCTGCCGCTTGCGCGGAATTCTGACTCAATCTCGCAGTTTCCACAACCGTACTCAACGTCACTACAGCATACTCAGTCGTCACATCACCATTCGGCAACTTGAAACACGAACCGCCAACATACAAAGTACCATCGGGGTCTGCCAATGGAGTGTATTTTAGGTCAACACGACCCTTCGTTTCTTCCTCAGTTTGTAAATAGCAATCATGTGGTGGTACATCATCTGATTCCATATTAGTCGGCAACAATGTCGCCGGGTTCAGTACATTACAGCGCTTTATTTGTATATATGTCTTGCCAAAAGCCTCAACTCATAACCGGACAACCTTGCGCTCGTCAAGTGTTGAGTTTTTGTACGATTCAAGAGAGTGTCAACTGCATGCGGAACCATCACCGTAAGCATATTATCCATGACCAGTCCTGCAGATTGCCGGATGGACACCGCAGCTGCCGCTGTCGCTCTCAGACAACTCGGTAATTCTCTAGCTACTGGGTCCAAGGTCGAGGAAAAATATGCACATGGACGCTGCTTACCGCCAAATTGTTGCGTCAAAACACTCAACGCACAACCCTCTCTCTCCTGAACGTATAGTGTAAACGGCTTACTGTAATCAGGGGTACCTAACACAGGAGCCGAACACAACGCATCACGCAATTCAGAAAAACTTTTCTGACACTCTTCAGTCCATGGCAAAGGAGTCGGAACATCCTTGCACGTGAGGGCGACCAATGGCTTCGCTAGCAATGAAAAAATTGGAATCCATTGCCTGCAGTACGACGTGATACCTAGAAAGGCACGCACATCTCTCTGAGTTGTTGGCACAGTCATTCGAGAGATCGCTGCAATTCTTTCTGGGGTCAACCTTCTTCCCTCCTTTGACAATAAGTGACCTAGATAGGTTACTTCTTGACAACAATATTGTAACTTAGAAGGTGACACCTTGTGATGTAAGTCACATAGATGCTGTAACAGCGATACTGTAGCAGTTTTGCAAATCTCTTTAGTGTCAGCAGCCGCTAGTAAGTCATCAACGTACTGAATCAAGGCCGCACCAGCTGGTAACACAAACGCATCAAGTTGACCCTTAAGAGCTTGGCTGTAGATCGATGGACTCTCACAGTAGCCCTGAGGAGCGCGTTTAAATCTAAAGCTGCGACCTCCTAATGAGAAACCGAATAGATCTCTGCTTTCCTCAGCAATCGGAATGCTAAAGAAAGCATTCTTCAAATCGATCACCGAGAACCAAGAGGCAGAGGCTGGAATCAGAGTCAGTAAAGCTGTAATGTCAGGCACCACAGGAAATTGTGGAATCACAATTTTATTTACCTCTCTTAAATCAATGACAAAACGGTACACAGGAGGCTTGGATGGATCAGTTCGTTTTAGAATAGGTAACACAGGACTATTACACACATTTCCCCGAGTTTCCTCAATGACATCCTTCTTGATCAAGTCATATATGATCGCTAATAGCGCTCGTTCACCATCAAGAGAGATACGATACTGGGGAATACGTGGTAATCGCACATTCGATTTCAATTGGACAACATAAGGTGATATGTCCAGCAGGCCCACATCATTGGGACCTGTTGCCCACAAAGACTCAGGAAGAGAACTCAATTCCGGTGGGAGCTTATCAGATGACAAGTACATAGGAGAGATCACTCTCTGACCCAATGTAAGCTCCACTCCCGCAGGAGAACAGTACAGAGTTGCATATAACCGTTTCAACAAATCCAGGCCCAAAAGATTTTCACCACAACCTGTAGTTAAAATCAAAGGAGCCTTTAGCTCACGAGGCCCAATTGTAAGGGGCAAAGGGCTAGACACCAGATTGCTAACGGGGGCGCCAGAGAATCCAGCGGAAACATTCGTTAAGCCAGACAAAGGTGCGCCAGGGAGTTTCGAATGCATGATGGAACTTTTCGCTGCACCAGTGTCCAACAGAAAAGGCTCAACTACGCCCGATGTGGCAACTGCGACGTAAGGCCCTCTCTGATCAACCGGAACTGATACTACTCCCTCTCTTTGTCTGTGGCTGTCCTAGTAATTACCGTCAGCATCGATATCATGCTCGACGTAATAGTCATCCACATGATACTGTGCAGATCTACCAGATGATGAATCGCGCTGATCAAAGCAATTGTTCGAGTCTGATGAAGTGGTAGACGCTCATTCTGATTTTGAGTGGCACCGCGACCTCTACCACGTGATGCCTGTTGAGGACCACTACGACCTCCTCGAGCCGAAACACCATTATTTCGGTCACGTAAAACCGGACAATTAAACTTCAAATGGCCCTCACCCCTACAATATGCGCATTGATTATAACCAAGCATAGATCTCGGTGTACAGGAGTCAGTACGCGACTGAGTCTTAGAAGACTGTGATTGCGATCTATTTTGCTGCTGTGCATCGTTTTGATTCGAGCGCGGAGGATACGCTTACTGCAACAGAACTTTAGTTTTAAGATCCTTTGTTTTCTTATCCGCACAATCATTTTCCTCCTTCTCCCTATTTTCGTAATATTGAGCCGTGGCCAATATTTGAGCACAAGTAGAAACAGCCCACGAACTTTCAGAATTCTTCAACTTGTTGCTGAGTTCAGGCAGCAAATTCGATACAAATTTATCTACAAATAATCGCTGACCTCCCTCAGTGCTCATATCCTGACCACTGTGATCGATGAATCCCTCCTCAAATCTCGTAAAGAAATCAGAGACACTCTCGTCCTTCTTTTGCTTGCACGCAGACAGTTTATCCCAGTTAACTCTCATTGCTGGCATAAGTGTCTTCATAAGTGTAATTATCCTCTGAGGCAGATCAGTAATGAGCTGTTCCGGTTTAGCCCCACCAATTTGTCGTCCGTCTGCCACCGCAAGAGCAGCCCAATCACCGCCTAACTCGGCTACGTGATTCTCTTGACGGATTTTAGCCCAAATTGGTTGAGGTACTACATTACCAAACAACATATCGATATCGGCAAGGTTCATAACAGTAGCATCCACTAATTGAGAACTCCTTATAATAACCTGCCGGATTTTTGCGTGGGTCAGGCAAAGATTGCTTCACTTGCAAAACTTCCGACCGCTTCCATGGAAGGTGTATCCAAACTCTCTGGAAGTGTGGTAAAATAGGAGGGTTAGCACCAGGATTACCTGGCATCCACACTGGGGGAACTTCTCGCATGGGATACTGACCAGGTTGTGCCATCCACTCCTCAGTTTCGTCCTTGAACAATGCTCGAGGTTGTACTATAGATCGGAAGGATAGGAGGCACTCTAAAGCACGTCGAACATTACTACCCACAATCCTACAGTTCGAAAACTGATTCTGGAGTTCAGTCATTTCGGGTGGCACATTGTCTACCTCATCGTTATCCCACTCCTCTCGTAAGGATTTACACATTTCCTCAAACACAAATCTCCGCGTGGGCTCATTAAATTGAGAGAACGTCTCACAAACCATGCGCGGGGTGTATTTAACGGGATACCTAATCCATTTACGCGTCATTTTCACTAACGTATCACTCTCCCTACCACCAGGAATTTGACTTCGTCTTTGAGGGACATCAGAAACATCGGACCCGAGGATCGGTCCAAATGGAGAGTAAAGATTAGCAACAGCATTAGGTATGCGACTACGGACAGAAGGAGAAGAGGAGAGAAGTACAGGGGCAACAACATGAGGGCTAAACATAGGAGCAGTAGGAGTAGCAAAAAGAGCAGAAGTAGCGGGAACAGCAGACTGAGAAGGTATAGATAGTGGAGCAGTAGGAAGAAGGGTAGGCAAGGGAGCAGGGACAACTTGAGGAACAAGAGGATTCGGAAGGACAGGACCAACGGCAGGCTGACCAGCAGCTGCCGGAACGACAGGTTGAGGAACAGGAGGAACCACAGGGGCTGTAGTATCCTGTGCATATGGAGGTGGTGATTTCAGTAGATAGGACAACAAAGGGTCCTCTACCGCTTCTTCTCCCTTCTTATCAGAACTCGACGGTAAAACAGGATAACACTTATCCACCGCCATATGTTGCAGTCTAGCAAAAACTTCCTTTTCCTTCTCTTCTTTGTCTCGCTGAAACTACTCTGCATTTCTCATCACCGTAACGATACCTTCTCTCTTATTTTTCTTAATCTGCTTGATTTCTTTCTGCTTGGCCTCTTTGCGCCATAACCGAAAGGAATCAAACATGGCCGGCCTAGATTTCTTTTTAAACAATTTTGCTTCGAGATTGTCCAAAATTGCAGTTTCGAAACTACCATGGGGTGGCCAACTAAGAACACCATCATCTTTAGTGTAGCGGATCCAATAATCATTATACACGATGGGACCCACTCCATGGCGACTATAGAGCTCATAGATCGGAGTTCCAACTGGAGGTATCGGACACGAGTCCTCCAATCGGGAATCCGCACCACAACACTTAAAGAAACCAAATAAAGTACTACGGCCAGGGATCGTGCACACTAACCGAGTTTATAAACTTCAAGGGTTATCGAATTACGATGTCCTCGCAAAAATGCAAGACCCTCGGTTTTTGGCAATTGCAATCGTCAAATAAAACCCAACATTTAAGAACCAACAACTAAGAACCACAAATGCAATGGAACCATGCAAGCAACCAAGTTTCAACAACAACAACCAAGGCTTCTGGGAGCGACCCACAAATACTTAACTGAAAGAACGATGGCGTCACCAGGAAGGCCCGTCTATCGTCACGCTGTACAAAGGACTACGCCAGGCGCCAAAACAGGTCGACAGTCAGGGCATCAGTCCGTCGCAGCCGTCAGGAGGCGGGAATCTTCGCGGGAAAAGTCTTCGGACCACTTATTTCGACGACAGGATCGATGAAGCGGGGTGCACCTTTCCTCGGAGATTTCACACGAAGTTCCTCACGATCGTCGGGCTTTGGACCGGTACTGCTGATATCGCCCCACGTTGGGCGCCAACTGAAGGACTGGGCTATTCTAAGGCCCAGCGGTGCCAGGGAACAACACCTGAAACCTTCGTGGGTTACCTGTTCCGGCATACAAATCACAGAGACATGGGACACTTCCTTCGGCGTCAAAGATCAAGGTTTATTTACTGCAGGGATACAGAAATCGCAAGAAGTACACTGCGTGTAGGTTGAGAGAGACTGCTTCGAATTGCAACAGTAGACCGCTCCTTTTATACATATTTTAGTCATAGCACAACATGGCGAACATAAGGTTACAACTCAGTTCCCACAGTAAACTTCAAAAGGGTTGCTTTCATGTATTCAGGAGCCCGGAACATAATTACAGTAGCATCGCCGGTTCCCAACTGTAAAAGTACGTTATCCCACCATTAAGTACATTCCATTCTGGCTGTAAACGAGTAGAGGAAAAGAGACAGAAAACAGATGCAGGGAAGACAAAGATAGACAACAGTTTGAAAAAGAGTGTAGGGGCAATATCGGAAGCACGATTGCAGGATCAAAGGATTCGTGCCTAATGCATGCACGGCTGAAACAATAGACCGGCACGGCAAGATGAGCCTTGAGCGGAGCCAACTGCCTTTGCAGTGTCATTCCCCTCGTCATAAAGACATCCTCAAAGGAACACGTGTCTTCCGCAAGAGTTTGGGAATCCCAGGGTCACGAAGCGGACAGTGTCCGTTCGCTGGCTACTTGAGGGCAAGAGACAAAATGGATGCCGTATCTAAAATGGAACCCGTGGGTTCAGATGGAGAAACCCACGAATAAGACGAACGGTTCAGGCCAGCGTAGCGAAAACGCGTACACCCACTAAACTCGTCATTTGCGGTTCATAGATACCAAACTCGTCCATATTCGAACGAGTCAAAAACATTGTTATGATTGTCACAGAACCTCAATACTGGTAGCAAAGTATTGTTCCTAGAACACTGTATCTAAATTGTAGATCGGGTGTATCAGAATCATTTTACAAATTGCCCACACAGAATGTTGTCATTCAGCCCTTCAGTGTCCATATGTAATTTGTACACCCATCTTTGTTCTTTCTCTAGTAGGCTGTGGTCTAGATTGTCAGTGTGTTTGATGTGTTCTAACACCACCCAAAGCAGATCGTTTGGGTTATGTTGCATTTCTTTAAAATATGATGTCATTTTTGTGGTGATCCTATTGAACCTGATGTTGCTTCAGTTCTCACATATCCTGGTTGTGAGAAGTTGGCCCGATATGCAACGTTCGCTATTCTAGCGACCGCTATGTATCGTTCCAACGACCCTTATGGTGTTTGGTTGTAAGTCAACCTATAGACCAGCTATCCTAGTAGCGTGGATACGAGCAGTCTAAGGCTAAAGACTCGAGAGGGCGTGTTAAGCCAGCTGTTTACCACACATGTACCCCTTGAACACCCAGTGAAAGGACACCACACAAGTGTTATGAAAATAAACAGTATATTTATTAAGAATCACAACAGCCCTGTACTCTTTATGAGGACAGGGTACTAAGCACAAACCAAATCTCTTTAGCAAATACTTCAAGTGCACAATTAGGAACAAGTGTCCGAGGACACGGAAAGATTAAGGTCTCGGGCGGACCCGATAAGGCAAGTCGGAAGCGAGGGACTCGGGACCCTAGAGTAAGGAGGCTATGCAGGCACCGAAATGCCGAGTTACCTAGCCACGAGGGCTGCGGCTGCACAAGTCTTACAGGCGTCGGGGTCTTCGCTGACGAGCCAGGAGCCGGAAGAAAGGAGTTGCTGGCCGGCGACCAGTGCTGAATAGTTCGTAGGGATCCAAGCCTGGATCGGAGATTGAAGAAACCTGAAAGCAGAGGGGACCAAGTTCGTACTACTAGCCAGTAGTCAGAGGGTACCAGGAAGGCACCGGTTGGCCGTCACCTCGACCAGGTGAGTGGGCGACGCTAGGCTCTGCAGTCTCACGGACCAGGAGGCGTTATCGGCGACCACGGTGGAGGTGCGAGCTGTCCCACGAAGGATGATGCTGTCGGCGTCGCTGGGCCCAGGATGGGGCAACAAGCCTTGGCAGTTCTCAGGGCCACGTGGTGGGCCTAAGAGGGCGTCTTGAGTGGACCAGGAGGGTCCGGGGTGCTTCTCGCAAAGATGGAAGCAAGGGCCAGTCTGGAGCAACCAGACCAGCAGTGATGATTCTCGGATGTCGTCACAGAAGGACACAAGCCAGCGGCTAGTGACCAGACAACGTGCTGAGCAGCGAGCAGAAGGGCCCCACACAGATCGTGGAGATGCTGGGAGACTGCACTTCGGTGCTGGAGCGGCTCAGGGTCGGGGCTTCTCGGACCCCAGAGCACTCACCAGAGAGTTACCTCGATGGCCGTGCTGGTTTTAAGAGCGTGCAGGTTCTGATGATGGCCGGTCCCTCGAGGTCTCGTCGCACCCACGGATCACAGCTGAGCTGATGATGTGGGTAGAGGTCAGAGGTGCCAGGGAAGCCGGTTCTCGTCGAGCTGGGCCGTCGGATTCCCTGAGGAAGGACTTACAGCAAACCGCAGAGTTCTTAGTTGGTGCCCGCTGATGCAGGGTGACTACTCCTTAGTCACAAGGGAGAAATCTTGAGAAGAGTCTTGAATGTCCTTTCGTAGAAAGTAGTTCTTGAATCAAAGATGATCTAATTTGGAAGGGTCCCCGCTCCGGTCTTTATTCTAAAGAAAGGGGTGGGTACATGACTAGGTCCTGCCCTAAGGGTGGGACCAGGAAGGGGGGTAGTTACACCCCTCTCCCCTGCCGGACTTTCCCCAGGCCAGGGCTGTCGCCCCTGGAACTGGTTCTAACCGGCAGATGCGTAGTGAGCACCGGGGTGCCACTTCGCAGTCACCTTCTCGCCAAAGCCCTACCTACCCAGAATACACAAACCCTGTCTGGGACGGTGCGAACAGCGCCCTCGACAGGAAACCCTTTGTCCAAGTGCTCCTCGCTGGAAGGACTCCCAGCAGCAGGAGGTCAGACTCGTGTCTGTGGTGGTAGCATCCATTTTGTGGAGCTGAGGCTTTAGTTAACTTTAACCGGGGTTCACAGTTACGTGCATGTCGTGTCCCTCTAGAGGGGTGGGATGCTAACCTCATCGCCAGAATTGGTGAGAGGGCAGCACCCCGATTCGTATGACACCTTACTCGACATGCCTTGATAACGCGACACCGGAGTTACCGATATGGTACGCGTTATCATGGAACAGCTATTGGGCCTTGATTCCGCAAGCTGCAACCGGGCTCGGCTCGGGCCTGAACCTAGCTCACACGAGCCCACGCACTCTGCCTTCAGGATTGTTAAGGCCTGCCATAGGAGTGACTGATAGGAACTCGGGTGTCCATTGTATGGTTAGATATAGAGCTACTATACCTACAGCGAAGGGTGGTTACACGGCTTCGCCCCAGCTGTCGTGCAGCCAGTTGTGTCAAATTTAGGAGGCCAGCCAGGGGTGGCATAATACATGCTTCAGCCCCTGGCGGCCCTGGGTACCCCTATGCCCTGCGTTACGGGGTCTGACAAGGTGGCCCAGTACCAATTGGTAAATGCACCTAGGGTACATATCGTAATTTAGAAAGAGAACAGCCAGGCTGTGGGTCTGATTAGCAGGCCCACAGCCAGAGAAAGTCGTAAACCAGTGAAACAAAAGCAAAAAATCTGGGTGATCATAGGATTGCAGACCCTACTCTCCTACATGACCCCCCCCCAAACGTCGGAACAATAAGCTAACCTTGACCAGGTGAGTCTTCTTGTTCTAAGTGGAAATATCTGGAGAGCCCATCGGCATTGCCATGATCAGTACCAGGTCTATGTTCCACTGTAAAGTCCATCCCCTGTAGGGAAATGGACCACCTAAGCAGTTTGGGGTTTTCACCCTTCATCTGATTTAGCCACAAGAGGGGCTTATGGTCGGTCTGAATCTTGAAGTGAGTACCAAACAAGTATGGCCTCAGCTTCTTCAGGGCCCAAACCACAGCAAAGGTCTCCCTCTCAATAGCTGACCAATTCTTCTCTCTAGGGGTCAGCCTTCTGCTTATAAAAGCAATGGGCTGGTCTTGACCATCAAAATTCAGTTGAGAAAGAACAGCTCCCACACCCAACTCAGAAGCATCTGTTTGGACAATGAATGGTTTGGAGTAGTCCGGACTCTTGAGGATAGGCGCCGTGCACATGGCCTGCTTTAGGTCATCGAATGCTTTTTGACAGCTCGTTGTCCACTGAACCTTTTTTGGCATTTTCTTACTTGTCAGTTCGTTTAATGGTGTCACAATTGAACCATAGTTCCTGACAAACTTCCTATAGTAACCAGTCAGGCCCAAGAAAGCTCGAACCTGAGTCTGGGTGGTTGGAGGAGCCCAGTCCCTGATTGACTGTATCTTGCTCTCCAGTGGCTGAACCTGACCTCCACCTACAAGGTGGCCCAGGTATACAACCTGTGTCTGCCCTATCTGGCACTTGGTGGCCTTGATAGTGAGACCTGCTGCTTGCAGTGCCTCTAACGTCTTCCGCAGGTGGACCAGGTGATCCTCCCAGGTGGAGCTAAAGACAGCAATATCGTCAAGATACGCCGCACAGAAGTCATCCAGCCCAGTAAGGACTTGATTCACCAACCGTTGGAAGGTGGAAGGTGCATTTTTCAGACCAAAGGGCATCACCACGAACTGGTAATGCCCACCAGGGGTTGAAAATGCGGTTTTAGGCTTGGCGTCCTCAGCTAACCTGATTTGCCAATACCCAGCTGTCAGGTCAAACGTACTTAGGTAGTTGGCCGAAGCCAATCTATCGATAAGCTCGTCTGCCCTTGGTATTGGGTGGGCGTCAGTCTTAGTGACTGCATTGAGACCCCTGTAGTCTACGCAAAACCTCATCTCTCTCTTACCACCCTGGGTGTGAGGTTTCGGCACTAGAACTACGGGACTAGCCCAAGGGCTATCCGAGGGTTCAATGACTCCCAACTCCAACATTTTCTGCACTTCACTTTTGATGCAGTCTCTAACGTGATCAGGCTGCCTGTAGATTTTACTCTTGACGGGCAAGCTGTCACCAGTGTCAACCTCATGGGTGCACCAATCGGTCTGACTGGGTGTTAGAGAAAACATATGCCTGAACGACTGAAGAACCTGTTTACAGTCGCTCTGTTGATGTTCGGAGAGGCTGCCACAAAAGACAACACCATCTACCGATTATAGAAAGGGAGCAAACCCTGTCTCAAGATATATAGGCCCTAGCTATGGGGTCCAAACTGATATATATGGAGGGGTGATTAACCAAGGGGTTGACGGCACATAGCAGAATCACATGGTCGAATCAAGAGAACTCAACAACTACATTTTATGAAAATATATTTTTTATTTTTATTATTATTTTATAGTACAAAAATTACTCTTATTGTGGGGCAAAATAGATATTAGGCATGATGTATCACAGGTGCATATAAAAGCAGATAAATTTGAAGGCAAAACTTTCACAACAGTTCATCCTACCCAGTAACAGCCTCAATTCACAAGCACATACTCATTCATTTCAACCCTACTTACACTCTCACTCTTAGTTACACACACCAATCACTCTCTCATTCATTCTACTTTCCCTTGCATTTATAACACATAGGTGATCATGTCGGGATGTTCATCCGGGTAGTTGATTTTTAGTTACAGGTCCTGGTGTTATGCGGGCAATAGCTGTGTTCCAGGGGACATACGCCGACGCGCGTTTCGGTGACCGGCCAATGAGGCCGCACCTTCGTCAGGGCAAGGGGCAGTATACTGGGGCGGGCACAAGGGTAAAAAACTCTGGTTCTTTATTCGGTTCTGCTGTTTAGGGGAGGCGAGCGTCAAAGGACCCCGTCAAGTACATCAGCGTCTCCGCTGTGATAGTTTTGTGGAACTGAATGTTTGCTGAAAATTTATAGTTAGGTTCCTATTCATATATTGTGGTCTTCAACCTGGTAGCTGAAAGGTAGCTCACGACAGCAGTTTGATCGCAAAGGGGCCTTTCTGGCGGAGTTGAAACTCTTGGATATCACAGATATTCAGAGGGGGCGTAAGGGTATATGGATCCAATAGGTGCCTATATGCCTCTATATATGCGCGAGGACATCTTGATGCCGGGCTCGTTTAAGTTCAATTTCCCTGCTGTTTACACGGCCGTTTTCAACAGGCGCCGACTGCTAACGCACCTTGTTTCCGGACATCTGTCTCCTCACAGAGGGGTTCCGCCGACTTAGTCCGTCGACCAATTTGAGAGATTTGGTCAAATTGGTCGACGGACTAAGTCGGCGGAACCCCTCTGTGAGGAGACAGATGTCCGGAAACAAGGTGCGTTAGCAGTCGGCGCCTGTTGAAAACGGCCGTGTAAACAGCAGGGAAATTGAACTTAAACGAGCCCGGCATCAAGATGTCCTCGCGCATATATAGAGGCATATAGGCACCTATTGGATCCATATACCCTTACGCCCCCTCTGAATATCTGTGATATCCAAGAGTTTCAACTCCGCCAGAAAGGCCCCTTTGCGATCAAACTGCTGTCGTGAGCTACCTTTCAGCTACCAGGTTGAAGACCACAATATATGAATAGGAACCTAACTATAAATTTTCAGCAAACATTCAGTTCCACGAAACTATCACAGCGGAGACGCTGATGTACTTGACGGGGTCCTTTGACGCTCGCCACCCCTAAACAGCAGAACCGAATAAAGAACCAGAGTTTTTTACCCTTGTGCCCGCCCCAGTATACTGCCCCTTGCCCTGACGAAGGTGCGGCCTCATTGGCCGGTCACCGAAACGCTCGTCGGCGTATGTCCCCTGGAACACAGCTATTGCCCGCATAACACCAGGACCTGTAACTAAAAATCAACTACCCGGATGAACATCCCGACATGATCACCTATGTGTTATAAATGCAAGGGAAAGTAGAATGAATGAGAGAGTGATTGGTGTGTGTAACTAAGAGTGAGAGTGTAAGTAGGGTTGAAATGAATGAGTATGTGCTTGTGAATTGAGGCTGTTACTGGGTAGGATGAACTGTTGTGAAAGTTTTGCCTTCAAATTTATCTGCTTTTATATGCACCTGTGATACATCATGCCTAATATCTATTTTGCCCCACAATAAGAGTAATTTTTGTACTATAAAATAATAATAAAAATAAAAAATATATTTTCATAAAATGTAGTTGTTGAGTTCTCTTGATTCGACCATGTGATTCTGCTATGTGCCGTCAACCCCTTGGTTAATCACCCCTCCATATATATCAGTTTGGACCCCATAGCTAGGGCCTATATATCTTGAGGCAGGGTTTGCTCCCTTTCTATAATTGGTCTCTCCCCCCTTTTTCCTGCCTTCATCATTAAGATACCCACGGGGAACCCCCTTCTCTGTTCAGTCAACACCATCTACCGAGCCATCGTCAGGATTCTGAGTGAGCAGGTCGGGGAGAGGGTCACTCTCCTCTTCCTGTCCCTCATCTAAGGCCATGAGCAAACTCATGTCCTTCCTGTCGACATATGCTTTTAGCCTGTTGACATGAAGCACCCTGTGGGGGCTCCGGGGAGTTCCCAGGTCGACCAGGTAGGTGACCTCTCCCTTTTTCTCCAGGATGGTGTAGGGCCCGGACCATTTGTCCTTGAGTGCTGCTGGGGCCACTGGCTCCAACACCCACACCTTCTGTCCGGGCTGGTAAACAGTCAAGACAGCCTTTTGGTCATGCCAAGCTTTTTGGAGTTCTTGGCTGGCCTTAAGGTTTTCAGATGCCTTTTCCATGTACTCAGCCATCCGCGAGCGGAGGCCAAGCACATAGTCCACTATGTTGGCTGCAGGCTTTTTGAGAGGTCTCTCCCATCCTTCCTTCACCAAACACAGGGGTCCCCTTACAGGATGCCCGTACAGAAGTTCAAAAGGGCTGTAGCCAACCCCCTTCTGTGGGACTTCTCTGTAGGCGAACAAGAGGCAGGGGATCAGGACGTCCCATCTACGCCGAAGCTTTTCCGGTAGTCCATGAATCATCCCTTTTAGGGTCCTGTTGAATCTCTCAACAAGCCCATTGCATTGTGGATGATAGGGTGTAGTGAACTTGTAGTTAACACCACATTCCTTCCACATAGCAGTTAAGTAGCTCGACATGAAGTTTGCACCTCTGTCGGAGACGACCTCCTTAGGGAAGCCCACTCTGGAGAATACTCCAACTAGGGCTCTTGCCACAACAGGTGCTGTAGTGGTCCTAAGGGGAATAGCTTCAGGATACCTGGTGGCATGATCCACTACCACCAGTATAAACTTGTGCCCTGAGGCTGTAGGTGGTTCCATGGGACCGACGATGTCGATCCCCACCCGTTCAAAGGGCACCCCCACCACAGGCATTGGTATAAGGGGGGCCTTTGTCGTGCCACCTGACTTACCACTGGCTTGGCAAGTGACACAGGAGCGGCAAAACTCCTTGGTATCCTCGTTCATGTGGGGCCAGTGAAAGTGTGAGACAAGCCTGTCCCACGTTTTCGTCTGGCCTAAGTGACCTGCTAAGGGAATCTCGTGGGCCAAGGTAAGTAGGAAACCACGCTGAGACAAGGGTACAACCAGCCTCCTGGTCATGCCAGGCTTGGGGTCTCTTGACTCAGTGTACAGGAGTCCATCTTCCCAGTATACCTTGTGGGTACCTGTGGCGTTCCCAGCAGCCTCAGCAGCAGCCTGCTGTCTGAGGGGTTCAAGAGAAGGGCAGTCTAACTGGTCCTTCCCCAGGTCTTCCCTTGAGGGTCCCCCTGAACCCAAGAATTCAACTTGATCAAGTTCGAATTCCTTTGGCTCAGTTTCCCTCAATTCCTGTAGGTCAGCCTCCTCTGAGACTTGATCCTCGACCTGGGGCAAGGGGGAAGGCGCAGCCTTAACCCTACTGCTCTTTTTCTTGGGAGGAGTCTGGTCCGTTGTTCCAGGATCCAGCACCTGTTCAGTGGGGCATTTCCTGACCTGTGACCTAGTCACAGCGAACACATGTGCTGGCAAACCTAACATTTCCATGTGAGTCCGGTGCTCCACTTCTGACCATTGTGACGACTCCAAATCATTGCCCAACAAACAATCCACTGGGAGGTCTGGACTAACTACAACCTTCTTTTGGCCAGTTACCCCTCCCCAGGAGAAAGCTACAATTGCCATACTGTGATTGGTAGTGACATTGCTTGCATTGGTCACCAGGAATTCTGTACCTGGCATGATCTGTCCAGGGTCCACAAAGTTAGGCGTCACCATGGTGACGCTGGCACAAGTGTCCCTATAGGCCTGAGCCATCTTTCCATTTATGAAAGGCGTCTGTCGGTATTTGCCCAAAGTATTGGGGCTTACGTCAGGGGATACGTCTGCGTCCCCTGTACTGACAAGGACAGCCTGAGTGAGTGTGCCAACTAAGCTGTCACGCCCCTCAGAACCCAGGGTTAACCCTACTAAACCCTTGGGAGGTGCACTACCACTGCTGACTGTACTAGGGGGCACAGGTGCCTTAGGGGCTGCAGTGGCAGGAGTCTGCCCTCCTCCTTTCTTGGTGCACTCACTAAACCAGTGAGATTTACTTTTACAGTACTGGCACCATCTTTTGGATTGGCCTTCTTTCTTCTTTTGGGGAGCCTGACCCCCACCCTCTTTGGGTTGTTGGGGACCTGTCGAAGACTTCTGGTCATTTTGTTCCCCTTTAGAATCTTTACCCTTCTGGTCTGCTTTCTTCTGACCACCTTGATTCTGGCCCTGGTTCTGTTTAACTCTTGTACGAACCCATCTGTCTGCCTTCTTTCCCAATTCTTGGGGAGAGGTCAGATCCGAGTCGACAAGATGCTGATGCAACAACTGGTTCTGACAATTGTTTAAAATTTGTTCTCTCATCATCAAATTATACAATCCTTGATAATCAGTAACCTTACTGCCCAGCAACCAGCCCTCAAAAGCCTTAGTGGCACAATCGACGAAATCAGACCAATCTTGAGACTGCGTTTTCTGGGTATCCCTGAACAGCACCCTGTACTGCTCAGTGGTTAGGCCGAACCCTTCAACGAGTGTATTCTTCAAGATTTGGTAATTGTTAGCATCCTCCACCCTTGTGGTGAGGAGCTTGTCTCTTCCTTTTCCCTCAAAGGAGAGCCACAAGATAGCTGCCCACTGACTCTGGGGAACACCCTGCACAGTGCAGGCCCTCTCCAACGCAGTAATCCATTTGTGGATGTCGTCCCCTTGTTTAAAGGGGGGCACTATCTTACCAAGGTGTTTCGTATCGAAACTCTTTTCCCTATTACTAGGTACATTGCTGCCACCAGTGGGGACTGCCCCACTTAACTGTTGCTCTCTAGCAAAGGCAAGCCTTTCTTTGGCCAGGGCAAGTTCTTCCCTTTCGATCCTCAGATTGGCTGCCCTTTCCTTAGCTTCGTACACTCTCCTCTGAGGGGATGTCATCCCTCTTTGAGAAGAGTTGTGAGAGCCATTGGTTCGAAGGGATCCGCCAGAGTCTCTTGACAGAGATCGGGCTCGTCCATTCCCAATGTTAAGCTGACCTGATAGTGGCCCCAGGGGTCCCCCAGTACCGCTATCATGTTTGCTTAAGTTGGACCTGCTTAGTCTGACGACTTCTACCTGTCCCTTATCTGCCTCATCCCCAGAGAGATCCTCATCCTCATCCTCCTCCACATCCTCGTTCTCAGTTGCGAGGTGAATGAGGTCAGGATCGTCTCGGGTTCCCTCGAGGGGAGGCATGTCTCCTTCTGGATTAGAAGAGCTACGAAGTTTCTCAGCTCTCCTGGCATCATAAGTCTCCAAGAGACCAATCAGAAAGGACGTTGTGGGGTTAGACCCCTGCTGAATCTTCCTGGAGTGACACAGTCGTCTTAACTCCTTGAAGCTCAGCACAGTATATCCTGAAGGGATGACCTGTGGAGGGTCAACTGACACAAGGGGAGACCCAGAGTTTCCTCCTTTGTCCGACATACTGGTTCTAGTGTGGTGTAAGTGATGCACCTACCTACACTACGTGTTTACCTACTGTACCCTTGCTAAGAGTTGTAGCCAAGGTGTGCTAAGCCTTGAGGAGCTACAACAGCTGGTTCAGTAGAACTCAGAGTATTCTAAGCTTTTAGTTATATGTACTAACAGTACTTTGTGCGATCTTTCAACAAGATATTCTTAGGATACGTGTGGTAAAACAACAGCAAGCTCAAATCCCAACCGCTGCTCACCAATGTGAGAAGTTGGCCCGATATGCAACGTTCGCTATTCTAGCGACCGCTATGTATCGTTCCAACGACCCTTATGGTGTTTGGTTGTAAGTCAACCTATAGACCAGCTATCCTAGTAGCGTGGATACGAGCAGTCTAAGGCTAAAGACTCGAGAGGGCGTGTTAAGCCAGCTGTTTACCACACATGTACCCCTTGAACACCCAGTGAAAGGACACCCCACAAGTGTTATGAAAATAAACAGTATATTTATTAAGAATCACAACAGCCCTGTACTCTTTATGAGGACAGGGTACTAAGCACAAACCAAATCTCTTTAGCAAATACTTCAAGTGCACAATTAGGAACAAGTGTCCGAGGACACGGAAAGATTAAGGTCTCGGGCGGACCCGATAAGGCAAGTCGGAAGCGAGGGACTCGGGACCCTAGAGTAAGGAGGCTATGCAGGCACCGAAATGCCGAGTTACCTAGCCACGAGGGCTGCGGCTGCACAAGTCTTACAGGCGTCGGGGTCTTCGCTGACGAGCCAGGAGCCGGAAGAAAGGAGTTGCTGGCCGGCGACCAGTGCTGAATAGTTCGTAGGGATCCAAGCCTGGATCGGAGATTGAAGAAACCTGAAAGCAGAGGGGACCAAGTTCGTACTACTAGCCAGTAGTCAGAGGGTACCAGGAAGGCACCGGTTGGCCGTCACCTCGACCAGGTGAGTGGGCGACGCTAGGCTCTGCAGTCTCACGGACCAGGAGGCGTTATCGGCGACCACGGTGGAGGTGCGAGCTGTCCCACGAAGGATGATGCTGTCGGCGTCGCTGGGCCCAGGATGGGGCAACAAGCCTTGGCAGTTCTCAGGGCCACGTGGTGGGCCTAAGAGGGCGTCTTGAGTGGACCAGGAGGGTCCGGGGTGCTTCTCGCAAAGATGGAAGCAAGGGCCAGTCTGGAGCAACCAGACCAGCAGTGATGATTCTCGGATGTCGTCACAGAAGGACACAAGCCAGCGGCTAGTGACCAGACAACGTGCTGAGCAGCGAGCAGAAGGGCCCCACACAGATCGTGGAGATGCTGGGAGACTGCACTTCGGTGCTGGAGCGGCTCAGGGTCGGGGCTTCTCGGACCCCAGAGCACTCACCAGAGAGTTACCTCGATGGCCGTGCTGGTTTTAAGAGCGTGCAGGTTCTGATGATGGCCGGTCCCTCGAGGTCTCGTCGCACCCACGGATCACAGCTGAGCTGATGATGTGGGTAGAGGTCAGAGGTGCCAGGGAAGCCGGTTCTCGTCGAGCTGGGCCGTCGGATTCCCTGAGGAAGGACTTACAGCAAACCGCAGAGTTCTTAGTTGGTGCCCGCTGATGCAGGGTGACTACTCCTTAGTCACAAGGGAGAAATCTTGAGAAGAGTCTTGAATGTCCTTTCGTAGAAAGTAGTTCTTGAATCAAAGATGATCTAATTTGGAAGGGTCCCCGCTCCGGTCTTTATTCTAAAGAAAGGGGTGGGTACATGACTAGGTCCTGCCCTAAGGGTGGGACCAGGAAGGGGGGTAGTTACACCCCTCTCCCCTGCCGGACTTTCCCCAGGCCAGGGCTGTCGCCCCTGGAACTGGTTCTAACCGGCAGATGCGTAGTGAGCACCGGGGTGCCACTTCGCAGTCACCTTCTCGCCAAAGCCCTACCTACCCAGAATACACAAACCCTGTCTGGGACGGTGCGAACAGCGCCCTCGACAGGAAACCCTTTGTCCAAGTGCTCCTCGCTGGAAGGACTCCCAGCAGCAGGAGGTCAGACTCGTGTCTGTGGTGGCAGCATCCATTTTGTGGAGCTGAGGCTTTAGTTAACTTTAACCGGGGTTCACAGTTACGTGCATGTCGTGTCCCTCTAGAGGGGTGGGATGCTAACCTCATCGCCAGAATTGGTGAGAGGGCAGCACCCCGATTCGTATGACACCTTACTCGACATGCCTTGATAACGCGACACCAGAGTTACCGATATGGTACGCGTTATCATGGAACAGCTATTGGGCCTTGATTCCGCAAGCTGCAACCGGGCTCGGCTCGGGCCTGAACCTAGCTCACACGAGCCCACGCACTCTGCCTTCAGGATTGTTAAGGCCTGCCATAGGAGTGACTGATAGGAACTCGGGTGTCCATTGTATGGTTAGATATAGAGCTACTATACCTACAGCGAAGGGTGGTTACACGGCTTCGCCCCAGCTGTCGTGCAGCCAGTTGTGTCAAATTTAGGAGGCCAGCCAGGGGTGGCATAATACATGCTTCAGCCCCTGGCGGCCCTGGGTACCCCTATGCCCTGCGTTACGGGGTCTGACAAGGTGGCCCGGTACCAATTGGTAAATGCACCTAGGGTACATATCGTAATTTAGAAAGAGAACAGCCAGGCTGTGGGTCTGATTAGCAGGCCCACAGCCAGAGAAAGTCGTAAACCAGTGAAACAAAAGCAAAAAATCTGGGTGATCATAGGATTGCAGACCCTACTCTCCTACACTGGTGCTGACCTTTCTAGTGGTCATACCTACATAATGCAGGTTGCATGTGCATGTGATCATGTACACCACCCCAGGGGTCTTGCAATTAGTGAAATTGCATAGTTCCCAAACCATCTTGTTGTTAAAAGTCACTTTCTTTGTGGTGGAGGTAAGATGACACATGCTACAATTTCCGCAGGGGTAGTGGTCAGTTGGTAGCATGCTCAGCAATGGTTGTGTTTTATCGTTCCTAGTTTGGAGTTTGGGGCGGGTGTGTACCAAAATGTACCTTAGGTTTCTCCCTTTCCTATGTGAGAACATGGGTTTAGGGATGTCAAGCTTTCCACTGTTGAGGGTAAGCCAATGTTTTTTCACTATTTTGGTGACACAGTCCGATGCAATGTTGATAGTTGTGATAGATATTGGCCTTCTGTCTTTTTCTGTGTCTGGTTTTTGATGTGTTTCCAGAAGCGCTTCTCTGTGGTTGTTTGTGTCTCTCTTCTTAGCTTTTGATATCAAGTTCTTTGGGTATTTCCTAGTGAGTAATTTCTCAGATTGGTCTTTGGCTTGTGCTCTGAAGTCCTTAGTCTCAGAACAATTTCTTTTGAGCCTGAGAAACTGTCCAAAAGGGAGGTTCTCCTTCAGGTGTCTGGGATGAAAGTTGTCCAATCAATCAATCAATCAATCAGTGACACTTATAGAGCGCGCTACATACCCGTAGGGTCTCAAGGCGCTGGGGGGGGGGGGGGTGGGGAGGGGCGTGCCGCTACTGCTCGAACAGCCAGGTCTTCAGCTTCTTCCTGAAGGAGAGGTGGTCTTGGGTTAGGCGCAGGTCGGGAGGGAGGGAGTTCCAGGTCTTGGCGGCCAGGTAGGAGAAGGACCTTCCTCCTGTAGTCGCTCTTCGGATGCGGGGGACGGCGGCGAGGGCGTGGCTGGCTGATCGGAGGTGGCGTTTGGGAGCGTAGAAGTTGATCCGGCTGTTGAGGTAGCTCGGGCCTTGGTCGTGTAGGGCTTTGTGTGCGTGGGTGAGGAGGCGGAAGGTGATTCTTTTGTTGACGGGGAGCCAGTGAAGGTCTCTCAGATGTCCGGTGATGTGGCTGGTTCGTGGGATGTCGAGGATGAGTCTGGCTGAGGCGTTCTGGATCCGCTGGAGTCTCTTCTGGAGCTTGGCGGTGGTACCGGCGTAGAGGGCGTTGCCGTAGTCCAGTCGGCTGGTGACGAGGGCCTGGGTGACGGTCTTCCTGGTCTCGGTGGGGATCCACCAGAAGATCTTCCGTAGCATGCGTAGGATGTTGAAGCACGCCGAGGAGACGTTGTTGACTTGCCTGGTCATGGAGAGGGAGGAGTCCAGGATGAAGCCCAGGTTGCGTGCATGGTCTGTCGGTTTGGGTGCGGTGCCCAGGGCGGGAGGCCACCAGGAGTCGTCCCAGGCGGAGGGTGAAGAGCCCAGGATGAGGACCTCCGTCTTGTCAGAGTTCAGTTTCAGGCGGCTGGTCGTCATCCACTCGGCTACCTCTTTCATCCCTTCGTGCAGGTTGGCTCTGGTGGAGGCGGGGTCATTGGTCAGGGAGAGGATCAGCTGGGTGTCGTCGGCGTAGGAGATTATGCTGAGGTTGTGTTTGCGTACGATGGCCGCGAGGGGGCTCATGTAGACGTTGAAGAGGGTGGGGCTCAGAGATGATCCTTGAGGGACGCCGCAGATGACTTCGGAGGCCTCTGACTTGTACGGTGGTAGGCGGACTCTCTGTGTTCTTCCGTCGAGGAAGGAGATGATCCATTCCAGCGCCTTGTCCTGGATTCCGATGTTGCTGAGGCGCTGTACTAGGGTGCGGTGGCAGACCGTGTCGAATGCCGCGGAGAGGTCTAGGAGGATGAGGGCCGCTGTTTCTCCATTGTCCATCAGGGCTCGGATGTCATCGGTGGCGGCGATGAGGGCGGTCTCTGTGCTGTGATTGGCTCGGAAGCCGGACTGTGAGGGGTCGAGGGATCCGTTCGTCTCGAGGAAGGCGGCCATCTGCTTGTTGACGGTCTTCTTGATGACGTTGGCAGGAAACGGGAGGAGCGAGATGGGGCGGTAGTTCTTGAGTTCGGTGGGGTCCGCTGTTGGTTTCTTGAGTAGAGCGCTGAGTTCGGCGTGCTTCCAGCTCTCAGGGAAGGTGGCGGTGTCGAAGGATGTGTTGATGATGTCTCGCAGGTGGGGTGCGATGACAGCGTCGGCCTTGTTGAAGACGTGGTGAGGGCAGGGGTCGGTCGGTGATCCGGAGTGGATGGAGTTCATCGTGCGGATGGTGTCTTCGGTGCTGATCGGGGTCCAGGAGTGGAGGGTGGTGGTGGGGGGTGGTTGTTCGGTCATGGTGTGCGTTGGTTGGTTGTTGAAGCTGTCAGAGTAGTAGACAGTTTTTGCTGTTTTTTGCTGTGGGTTTAAAGTGTGTGGTGGTTTTCAATACATAGATATTGAGGTCCAGAAATACCAGTTGTGATCTACTCATGGTATGTGTAAACTTGAGGAAAGGGTCCTGGTGGTTAAGCCACTCAATGAACTCGTTGGCTTTGGATTCGTCACCTTCCCAAATTAGTAGAACATCGTCGATGTATCTTTTACAGAGATGAATATTTTGGCGATGTGGGTTGGTGTTGGACACGATTTTGTGCTTTTCCAGGTGGGGTACATATAGCCCTGCCAAACTGGGGGCAAAGGTGCTGCCCATACTGGTCCTGTGCTGTTGCCGAAACAGGATGTCCTCAAAACGGAAGAAATTCTCCATCAGGGCCCACTTGCAGCACTCTAGAACTAAGTGCCTTGGTGTATGATAGGGCCACTCTTGTGCTTATAGGACCATTTCAATGATTTCAAAGGTCTCTTTGTGGGGTAGGTTGGTCTAAAAGCTCTCTACATCCAATCCAAAGAGGATACTGGCTGTAGGGTCAAAATGTAAATCTTGGAGGAGGAAGAGTATTACCTTAGTGTCCTTCAGGTAAGTGCTTGTTCCCTGTATCAAGGGGCGTAAAAGCATCCGCAAATTTGGAGAGCGGTTCTAAAGGATAGGTCGTCCCGGTGGTTTTTCCAATGACTTATGGATCTTCGGTATAGTGTAAAAATACGGGATAACCGGATGGGTGTTGTCCAAGAAATCCCCTTCCTTTTTTGTGATCCAGTCATGTGCTGTTACCTCTTCCATCATGCTGGCAATCTCTGTCCGTGGGCGTTCCGTTTGGTCTTCTCTGATACGTAGGTAGTTCCTCTCATCCGCCCGAAGTCTCATGCATTCTCTGCGGTAGGCCTCTGTAGTTTGTAGGACAATGGCCCCAACTTTGTCTGCTGGTTTGATCGTGATTCTCGTGTCGTTTGCCAGTTGTTGAAGGGCTTCTTACTCCTTTTTAGGTCGAGGGACTGTAGGCTTGGCCATAGGCCAAGACCGGAAGTCCGGAGATTTATTGTTACTTAGTGTGACAGCTTAAACCCGCCTCCCTCCTCGTGTCTCCTCCATTGGCTGGCTTCCTAAACGGAGGCCAGCCATTGGAGGAGAGAGCCGTCCCTCCAATTTAGCCCCGTCTTTTTCGGATTTGGGGGCGTAAGTTTTGCTGTTCTTTAGCTCGTGACGTCATCCGTCACTCAGGACAGCAAAACACACCCCCGAATCCGAAAAATTTCGGAAGCTTGAGGCCGCCATTGTTGCACGATCGCGTCTGGCCCTTGCATCCCCACCGCCGCCGCCTGCCATAAGACTGCAGTGTGCCTCTTGTATCCGAGATACTCAGAGCCTCCTCCTCTGCCACTTTCCCACTTTTTCCATAGCCCCCGTTCCTTTTCTTTCTCCGGGTCTCAGTCTACGTCTCACCTCCTATCCCCCTCTGCCTCACAGATCTGTTCCCTTCCTGACCGGTCTTACTGCCTTCTTTCCGCGCTCCTGTCGCTCTCTGCCTGTCTCTCGCTCTCCCTCTCACAGCCCACCGCCTCACTCACACGTGCCTCAGCCCCGTCCCTACCCTAGAGGCAGTGGTCTGAGGCGCCGGCAGTGCGGGCTTTCGTCCACCACCACTGAGTCTGGGGAGGGAACGGAGCCATCGCTGGTCGCAGCATGAGGGGGAACCAGCAGCAGGGAAGGCGAGCAGCGCGAGAGGTGCCCACCGGCCCCCAAACAAGGCGCTAGCCAGGTAATCCTGATGCCAGCCCAGATCTATGCCTCTGTAACTGTCTTTAAAAGCCAAATCAAGACAGTGCATAGAAGTATTCCATGTGTGACAGACTCCAGAATTCAAATTAAAAACAGAAGAAAAGGACGTGAACTTGGTAAATGTATCGTATTGTGATGTGTTTAAAGTATTGTATTAATGATTATTTCATTGTATCAAACGTCTGCCCCGAGCACACAGTGTGCTCGGGGCGGACTTTTGATTTGCAGTCTCTCCTAGTGTCCATGGCACCCCATGTCTTAGTCTCCTCTGTATTCCACGGCTCTTCAGTGTCCTCCCGAGCCCGTGTCTCACTGCATGGACGGTGTCCCCCATGTGTCCCTTTGTATATATCTCCCTTGATCTGTGTTTGCCTCATCCCAGTCTTCCAGTATCCCTGGTCCCTTTAGTTTCCCAGTGTCCATGTCTACATTTGACCTGATAACATGAGGATGAAAATGACCCTAGAGTGCAAACTAGTTTCCTGTAAACACCGGTACTGTGTGGTAACACCTCACCAGCGCTGTGCGGTAACACAGCGTTAATGACAAGTGAATCCCCGTGGATTGAGAATTAACAGTGTGGACCATGATTTTCCAGGTGAAATTGTGTCAGGCAATCACTAATCCCATGAGTATTACTGCTCAAGTTTACCACTCGCTTGTTACAGGTGGTAACTGGGAGCGGTGAATGTGGTGCAGGGTGGGCGATGCGGATGATGTCCACGGGCACAGCAGGCAGTGGTGGGCGGGCAGGGGGGCATTCCATGCTCCCTCGTCAAGCTATAGGAAGGGGTCAGACGGGACCCGGCATCCAGGCCTGGCTCTGCGTGCATCCAAATCCACGTCATTTTACAAGAGGGATTTTCGAACCAGTAAAATATTTCCGGTGTCCCCTCACCTGGAACATCTGGATGTAGAAGCTCAAGGCCTATCGTGATCGGGTGGTGTGTATTTCACCCAGAAATACTGCTACACCTGGCATGTAATCGGGTACTTGGTGACATCCTGTGTTTCTCTCCAGTGCTTTCATCTCATGACGCCCCCATGTCCTCTCGAAGTATCCCCAGTGCTGTTTTGAGTCTCACTATGTCTGCTAGTGTTGTAATGGGTCTTTCCTGAGGTTCCCCAGAGCGTTCTCTGTCTTGTCAGTGTATCCCCATGTCAGCATCTCCCTGTGTTATTTGTTTCTCCGTGTTTGTATCTCCCGTGTCTTGGTCTCTCAAAGAAGGTGTCTCCCCATGTTGATGTTTTGTAGCATCTCAGTGCCTGATTTGTAAAACAACCAGTGCCAGAGCTCTAAGCTTGACTCAGAAGGCCATGGCCAGAGCTACAAATATCAGAGGGGCCGAATACGAAGAAGGCAGACTACATAGTCTCGATTCAACCTCATGCTTTTTTTATTCACCCCCATACACTTGTGCCTTAATATCTCACTCGTGCACGTTCTTTTTTTTCCATTTTCACTGTTTTCCCTCTTTTACTTTCTCATTCCTTCTGTTGCATGTTTTTGATGTCTCCAATTCCTGGCATTCCCACTGCCTGTGAGAAAGGCAGGCCCGACCCCCTGCCTGGCTTGATTTAAACAGCCCGGTGTGTTTTCTCCCCTTCATCCTCCCGTGAATAAAAGATAACCTGACAATTCCGTCAGGCGGAGCAACCAGATGACGCCCAAGCAAACCAGCAGCACAGCCAGGAAAAAAGCTATAATAATAATAAAAGGGGTCTTATCATGCGCAAACTTAGCCCAATGGGCGTCAAGGCGCCTAATTCAAAATCCAGCTCATAACATGGACCCAGCAGCTCAACCTGTGTAAGCTCTCGTGAAGCACCACGTTTTAAGGGCCTTTTTAAACAGCGCTAGAGAAGGTAAGGTCTTCATCTCCAGCGGCAAGATGTTCCAAAGCTGAGGAGCAACGACGGAGAAGGCCCTGGCTCCCCATCTGGTGAGCTTAAAGCGAGGGACAGCAAGTTGGAATAGTCCAGAGGAGCGTAAACACCTTTTGGGATGGTAACGGGTAAGGTGGGAGCTGATAGCGCCTTTAGATCCATCCTCGAGTGCTCTATAGGTCATACACAGAATTTTGAAATAAATTCTGTGTTGAATAGGCAGCCAATGAAGGTCTCTCCTCGCAGCAGTGGCAGAGGAGGCCCTGGGAAGATCCAGGACAAAACGTGCAGCGGCATTCTGCACGATTTGCAGTCGATGTATGAGGCCCTTGTTGGATTCCATGTAAAGAGAGTTGCAATAATCCAACCTGGAGCCAACAAGGGCGACTGCAATCTGCTTGCGTGCTTGGGGAGACAAATAGCTGCGAATTCTGTTGAGCGTCCTGATCACGCCCCAGCAAGAAAAGAGAAGCTTTGCACAAAAAAGCTATTTTACTCGCTGAGCAGTCTGTGGATTTCTATTTGTGACTACCATTGTTTTTTATTAACAAAAAAATCTTTTTCTGCTCCTTTTGCGTGCGAATGATGGTGGATTTATTTTAAGACATTTTTTTCAAAGCACACAATCACTCTCTATCTCACTACCTCACAACTTCACTCTCTCTCTCTAACTCACTACCTCACTCTATCTCACTACCTCACTCTCTCTCTTTCTATCTCACTACCTCACTCTCTCTCTATCTCACTACATCACAACCTCACTCTCTATTTCTATCTCACTGCCTCAGAACATCCCTCTCTTTCACTACCTCACTCTTTCACTACCTCACTCTCTCGGTCTCTCACTACCTCACTCTCTATCTACCTCACTCTCTCTCTCACTATCTCACTACCTCTCTCTCTATCTCACTACCTCACTCTCTCTCTGCTAATGCAAGAGGTCTCGCATATGCAAGCAATTAAGCTATTGCCAATATAAATGACAATGCCATTTATTTAGGGATACAAAAAACAAAAATAATGAGCAATGCCAATAGCTTTACCTATAATATTGCCGAGACCATTGCATTGTAAATGCTTATTGTTATTGTTGTGGAACACTCTTATGGTTCTGGGATCGATTTCTCCCACTTCTTTTAGTAGGGCCTTCTCGAAGGCTAGGAGTTCCACTGGTAGGGTAGATGATGGAGGGGTAAATGTAGATTTTCGATGTAGGCCTGTATCCCCAGTGTTGATGTCCATTATAGGTTTGTTTTCAAGAAACACTCGTAGTTTGATCTTACGAATGAACTCATTCAACTCGCAGCTGAGGGGGAACTTGTCCAAACTAGGTGTAGGGACGAAGTCTAATCCTTTTTCCAGAACTGTCAGTTGAGTTGATGATAAAGCAATGTCAGACAGATTCACCACTAGACTGGATGGCTGGTGGTGGTTGGGTTGCTTGGTGGGTCCATACTCCTCATGTTCATCCTTGTTGTTTCCAAGGGGTGGGACCATTGTACTTGCTGTCCTCTTCTGCTTCTTCCTCTCTGGGTTCCTTTGCCTCTCCCTAAAAAAGGAAACAATTGACCAGGCTGCTTCGGTTGTTGTGCTGGCTCAAAGTAGGTATATGGTTTTTGTTGATAATGTGGTGGTCCGTAGAAAAAGGGTGCCGGAGGAAAAGATGGGGGGCCTTCATAGGTAGGTCATCCAAAACTCTGTCCTCCTCTGTTCCTCATCCTCCCGCTGTGGTTATCTCGACTTCTGGTATTGTTTCTCCAGCCGTGGCCATTGTTAGATTTATCTGAGCCGGTATCCGATCCCTCTGTATAGGTGTTGTACCTTGGATTCCTTCCGGACAGATGATAATCCTCTCTTGTATATGGATATACTTTCTCGTGTGAGAAATTCTTAGAATCTCTTTTGAATTTCTGGTACTTTGCATCTTTAAGTGTTACCTCAAAATCTATCATTGTTTTATTCAATACCTCGAGCCTCTTCTTTAACTCTGTTTCTGTTTGGAAGTTCATGAGCTGAACCTCGAGTGTATGCATTTCTTCTTTCATCTCCTGCGACAGGCATGCTGCTGTTTTTATGATGAGTACCAACCAATCTTTGGTACAGTGCCAGGAGATTAGGGACCAGTCTTTCTTGAATGATTTATCCTGTTGAAAGATGAATGGTTCATTGCGTACTATTTAATCCTGTGGTGCCGCATTTACCCTCAAATATTCGGTCATCATGACCCCATGGATTATTGTTTTGATCTGATTCCTCTTCAGTTCTGTCAGTTCCTCCCAACATTGACCTGCTTCATTGGTATCTCTGTTTTGTGTCTCTGCGAAAGGGGTCATAGTACTCTGCCTCCTCTAAGATCTACATATTGACCCTACGAAAACGGGAAGCAGAAATTTCACTTTCTAAAGGATCCGATGGCCGCAATTTACACCTCCTCAGATGAGGCTTTTGGCTTGCAAAGCCCCATAATGCCCCAAAAAATCCACAATCCCTAAAAAATCAGGAGAAGCAAGCCACTACCTTCAAAACCACAAGTAAAACCCCAAATAAGTGAAAACACCCCACAAAACAGAAAACACGGTCAGGAGGTAAGCGCAGGGGTAGTTGATCATGAAGAAGCACCTATTAAAAGGTGGTTGATAAAAGCAACCGCAGGTACACCGGCCCACGGCTTTGTCAGATATAAGTAAGAAAAGGGAAATCGGCAAGAAACAAGACAAAAAAGGAGGCACAGGTAAAACTGAGAGGTGGCATGGTAGTTTGCAAGGGCGAAGGTGTCTCAGGGATAGCGGTAGTGGGTGAGTGTGGGCCTCAGTGATAGGGAGGGGCGTGAGGTTCACCGTAGGTTTGAGTTTAGAGAAGGCGAATTCAGTGAGGTGAAGGAGGTTTTTTAGATCCAAAAAGGATTTATGGATACTCTGCGTTAATTTGGCCTCTCTGTGATTTAGAGTTTCGATATTCATATAGAAGGGAGGTGCCTGAAGGCGGGGAACAGTGGTTTGGTAGCGGTTTTATTGACATGCGTTAGTGGTTTGGTAGCGGTTTTATTGACAAGCGTTGGTGGTAGGGTAGAGGGTCTGGGTCGACTTATGTCGTAGGCCAATGGAAGAGTTTCAGACTCCGAGTCAGCGGGAGGAGCTGGCGGGGAGGAGACCAGAGGTCTTCTGTTGGTAAGCCCAGGTCGACTTGTGTCGTAGGCCAGAGGAAGAGTCCCGGACTCAAAATCAGAGGGAGGAGCTGGCAGGGTGGAGACCAAAGGTCTGGGAGTGATTCTGTTGGTAGGCCCAGGTCGACTTGTGTCGTGGGTCAGTCAGTCAGTCAAAGTACACTTTATTCGATTTTAAAAAATCATAAAAGGCGAGTAAAATTACAAACAAGATTAAAAACAACATATTAATAATGTACAAGATCAGTGCTGAGCGATTGTTAGCCTATTTTACATCGTATATACATAAGTTAAAATCAATAAAAACAGTACCATGATTAAAATAGAGCGTTCAGTGGGACTTGTTTGTTCCTAACTCTAAATGCTTCCGCTAAGAAACTTGCAACACTGAGGACAATGTAAGTATTGCCCAACATCTGGAGATAAATTAATGCAGGCCTGACTTGAATAAAGCCAGCCTCTCTCAAAACAGGTGTCAAATATTTTTTCCTTGCGGTAGCATAAAACCCACAGAACATCATAAAATGCATGGTATCTTGATTTGAAATGTTGTCACAATCACAGGGTGGGGCGTCTTCTGGTTTTGCCCAAGATTGGTAACATCCTAATGAATAATGGATCATGTTAAACCTACATTTTGTTAATAAGAATCTATGAAGGGGTTTGGTGCCAATTTTTAGGTACGGTTCCCGGGAGGGGGTGGTGGTTAACACTAGGTATGATCTTACTGATGGTTTCACTAGTTCCTTCTCCTTTTACCGATAGCCATGTTCAGTTGCTAGGTGGATCTTGTAACCAAGGGATGAGTGTTGAAAAATATATTTATGAAGAAGGAAGGCACACATTAATAATACGTTACAAAGGGCATATTTACAGGCTATTTAGAAGTCATTGATCGCAAATAGTTACAAGTATGTAACCATGGTGACATTATCGTCCACATTACCTCTTTGTTAGACGGGGGGCATAGTTCTTATTTGTTTAGGGGATGGTTCCTATAATCAACATCGAATATATATCAGATGGTTGTTGTATAAACCCAATCTGTTAATGTGCTGATGTTTTCAAGGGGGGGGGTTTGATTCAACTTTACACATATTGCAAGGATAGTGATACATAAATTAAATATGCAGGTATCTTCTGGTTGTTTATAAATTTACTTCTGGCTATTTGATAAAGGGCCACAATCATGTCATCACATCAATAGTAAAAGTGCTTCTGTAAGAGATGAATCACTCAGTACGCAGTGGACACATAGGGGCCGATTACGATGGCCGGAAATCCGCGACCGCTGGGCCGGCGGGGAGGACCGTCGACCCAGCGGTCGCGGATTTCCCTCCATCATCCTGAATACTCCCCTCACCAAAGTAGGATGGTGGTGGGAAGGGGAAAGGTACCTCGGAAAGACCGTCTGCCGTGGTCCTGCAAGGCCGGCCATTTCCGCCCGCCTAGCAGGACCAGGTACAAGGCGTCTATGGAGGCGGTGCCATGCAGGCACCGCCGTGGGCAATATAATGCCTGTCTTTTGCGGCGGAGCTCCCGCCGCAATAAGACAGGCAGAAACTGCCTTTGGGGGCCAGTTGCGGGCCCCCAGGGGGGTAGGGTGCTGCATGTGTTGAAGCAGGATGAGGAGACAGCGTTGACCTGCTTAGTCATGGAGAGGGTGGCGTCGAGGATGACCCCTAGGGTGCGTGCGTGGTCGATGGGTGTCGGTGCTGTTCCCAGTGTTGCCGACCACCAGGAGTCTTCCCAGGATGAGGGGGGTGGGTCCAGGATGAGGACCTTCGTCTTATCTGAGTTCATCTTCAGCCGGCTGTTCTTCATCCATTCAGGGATGTCCTTCATTCCTTCGTGGAGGTTGGTTTTGGCTGTGTGAGGGTCTTTAGTGAGGGAGATGATCAGCTGGGTGTCATCGGCGTAGGAGATGATGTTGAGGTCGTGCTGTCGGGCGACGTGGGCGAGGGGGGCCATGTGGATATTGAACAGCGTCGGGCTGAGGGAAGAGCCCTGGGGTACGCCGCAGATGATCTCGTGTCTTTGGAACGGAAGGGGGGAGGTGGACGCTCTGAGTTCTGCCGGAGAGGAACAATGTGGTCCAGTCCAGGGCCTTCTCTTGGATTCTGGCATCGTGTAAGCGTGTTTGTAGTGTGTTGTGGCAGACCGTGTTGAAGGCGGCTGACAGGTCCAGGAGGATGAGGGCCGCTGTTTCTCCGATGTCAAGCAGGGTCCTGATGTCATCAGTGGCGGCGATGAGGGCGGTTTTGGTGCTGTGGTTGCTGCGGAAACCGGACCAGGATGGGTCCAAGATGTTGTTCTCCTCGAGGTAGCGGGTCAGTTGTTTGATTTTCTCGGTGACCTTCGCCGGGAATGAAAGCAGGGATATGGGTCGGAAGTTCTTGAGGTCTGCCTTGGATTTCTTGAGTAAGGTGTTCCAGCTCCCCGGAAAGTTTGCTGTCTCGAAGGAGATGTTGATTACTCTCCGGAGATGGGGTGCGATGGCTGGGCTGGCTTTGTTGAATATGTGGTGAGGGCATGGGTCTAATTGTGATCCGAAGTTAATGGTGTTCATGATTTTGCTGGTGTCCTCGTCGTTGATGCTGGTCCAGGATAGCAGGCGGTTGGTGCAGGTGGCAGTCGTGGGGGTGGTGGTTGTCGGGTGGTCGTGGCGTTGAAGCTGTCGTAGATGTCGGCGATCTTGCGGTGGTAGAAGGTGGCCAGTGAGTCACACAGGTCTTGCGAAGGCGGGATGTCGTTGGTGTTGGAGCTGGGGTTGGAGAGTTCCTTCACGATGTTGAAGAGCTTTTTGCTGTTGTGTGCGTTGTTATTTAGGCGGTCCTTGAAAGAGGCCCTCTTGGTGGCTCTGATGAGTTGATGGTGTCTGCGGGTGGCGTTCCTGTGGGCTGTGTAGCTGTCCGGTGATCGTTCGCGGAGCCAGTTCTTCTCCAATTTTCGGCATGTTCGTTTGGAGTCCTGGAGGTCTTCGGTGAAACAGGTGGTTTTCTTGCTGGTGTGGCTGTTGGAGGGTGACTCGAGCGGGATGAGGGTGTTGGTGCAGTCATATATCCATTGTCTGAGGTTGCGGGCGGTTGGGTTGGGATCAGTGGAGTCGGCGGGCGGGTTCTGGGTGACGGTGGCGGTTAGCTGGTCTTCGGTGACTTTGCTCCAGCAGCGTCGCGTGCGGTGGTGCGTGGTGGGCTTCCTGAAGGTGAAGTAGATGCAGTGGTGGTCTGTCCAGTGCAGTTCGGTGGTGTGGTTGAAGGAGATGTGGGGGCTTGCTGTGAAGATGGGGTTGAGTGTGTGGCCGGTAGCGTGGGTGGGTGTTGTTACGAGCTGTCTGAGTCTAAGGTTGGCGAGGTTGGCGATCAGGGTGGTGGAGTTGGCATTGTTGTTGTTCTCGAGGTAGAAGTTCAGGTCTCCTAGGAGGATGTAGTCTGTGGAGGTGAGGGCGTGAGTGCTTATGAAGTCGGCGATTGAGTCGCTGAACTTCGGTCGGGGTTACAGGGGTCTGTAGACGAGGGTTCCTCTGAGGGGGGTGTTGGGGTCGGCGTGGATCTGGAAGTGCATGTGTTCGGCGGTGCTTAGGGTATCATCGGTGTTGGTTGAGACTCTGAGAGTGTTCCTGTGGACAATGGCGATTCCTCCTCCTACTCCGTTGGAATGGCCTCTGCGGGTGATCTTGTAGTCTTCCGGGATGGCTATGGCGATGTTGGGGGCTGAGGCTGGGTTCAACCAGATCTCTGTGAGGAAGGCGACGTCCGGGGTGGTGAAGTCGAGAAGGTCCCAGAGTTCGACGGCGTGTATCCGGGCGGATCAGGTGTTGAGGAGGATGCAGTTGAGGTAGTTGGGTATCTTGGTTGGCGGTTTGGCTGGCTGGATACTGGTGAAGCTGCAGCTCCGGCAGGTGAAGGGTCCTTGGGTGCGCTTCGGGGTGGCACGGTAGCAGGTGTGTTCTCGGCCGGTGTTGAGTGCGTGGAGGGTGCTGGCATCGTAGCTCTGTCGGGTGTTGTTGCATTCATGTGGCCAGGGTTTCTGGCGCTGGGCGTGGTCCAGGCGCGGTCCAGGCTAGGCGCGGTCCAGGTACAGACAGGTGCGCCTTAGATGGGGAGTTGGGAGGGAGGCACAGCTGGGAGGCGGGAGCGGGGAGGCCAATGGGGGACGAGGGTGGCAGGGCCGCAGGGATGCAGCAGCGGGAACTGGCGCGGGAGAACAGAGGGCAAGAGAAGGGGGTACAATACAGTACAAGGGGGCAACATGAGCAAAATACAGAGACAGAGAAACCAGTACAAAATGCAGAAAAGCAACAGCAGTGAATAAGGGCACAATAGAGTACAATACCTAGCAACAGAGCGCAATGGAAGACAGGCAAGGCGCGCAGAGACTCACCTACAGCCCACCACTGGGCCACCAGGGATGAGGCACAGGTTGAGTCCAATAGGGGGGAAGGCGGGCCTCGAACTTCCAAGAGCGGCTGAGAGCTGGGACACAGCACAGATAGATGGTGCTGTGCGGCGTGGGGAGTGACCTGCCTGCAGGCAGGGCCAAGGGTTGTGGATGATATCATCAGTGATGTCATCAGTGATGTCATTTGAGATGTCATCAGTGATGTCACTGACCAAGTCATGAATGATGTAATATGTGACGTCATCAGCAGTGCATTGCGGAGGTGCGAGTTATAGTTAGCTCACCTAACTATAAGAGCGGAATTTCTATCGTTTTGCATGAGTGAAATGTCTAACTAAATATAATGTCCTTAAAACCTATGTTTTTTTCTGTGAATTTCTAAGGTTTTTTAAATGCTAATTACTAACTATAACGTACCTGAAGCCTATGGTTTGTTCAGTGAATTTCAAAGGTTTTTGAAAAGCTAGTTTCTAATTATAATGTTCATTAAACATATCTTTTTTTTCTGTGTTTTTTAATTATCATCCCATTCTCAACCTGGTGAAAACTGCAAATCTCACCACTCTTCCATTGATACCGTCCGCCAACAAAATCACCACAAACGAGAGCCACAACTAACGCTAATGATATGCAAAGTAGGCGTTCCCATGCAAAAAAATCACAAAAAAACACTTCCCCATATTTTCAACAACCAGCCAAATCTGCAATGCGCTCCAAAAAACAGACGATAAGCCAACTTACCAGTAACAAATTAACATCAACCTTTAACTGGTGTAAGGAGGTCGACTATCTACTGTGTGAATTAGACCCAACTCACAGCCACATCTAAAGACCAACAAGTGATATAGCTACTAATTATGCAGCTCCGACACCTAACAAGACCACAACACCCAGCGCCACCACCACCAGAACCTCCCCCCGGACCACCCCCGCTACTACCACCAAGGCAGCGCAAAACAGGACAACGGACCTTCCCAAAATACCATTGCCCCTCAGCCACACAATAGCTGAATGTTGGGAGATGTGGCAACCAACTATATATGAAGGCAAGTCACGCATCAATAATAATGCACACAATGCCAAGTGTAACACTGATGTGCTGCTCAGACCTCACTATACAAACCACAAACCTCTCCATGTGGAGATATATTATTGATACTTGTACTGTAGTGCACAGTGGACGCAACCATGTTACCTCAACCAGTGGGGAAGATCTCGGTCATGTAGCTGTGTTGTCCCCCCCTAGAAGCGGAAGCGGTGTGGGCTGGTTCAAGTACGCCACTCCAGCGTAGTAGTATGAATAAATAGGCCAGGCCCTGGGTGTGGGTCACTTCTCGGAAGACCAACGAGTCTGCAGAGCAGAGGCACTCACGCTGGCACATGGCTGCCGCCATGACCGCGGGCCTCGTCCACACAAGCCCACTGCAAACCCAGCGGCACAGCACCGCAGACTTATGTCTGTACCGACTACTGCCTTCGATCTACACTGCGGACAGCAGGGTTCATAATTTTAATTCAGCCTTGATTTATTAAATGCACAGAGAATTGTATTCTATGTCTTCAGATTTTGTCAAGAAGTGACAATAAGCATTCGTCGATGTCTATGCTAACTACTGCCTATGATCTACACTGCGGACAGCAGGGTTCACAACTTGAATTCAGCCTTGATTTATTAATTGCACAGAGAACTGTACTCTATGTCCTCGGATTTTGTCAAGAAGAAGTGACAAAAAGCATTCCTCGATGTCTATGCTAACTACTGACTTCGATCTACACTGCGGACAGCAGGTTTCACACTTTGAATTCAGCCTTGATTTATTAATTGCACAGAGAATCATACTCTATGTCCTCGGATTTTGTCAAGAAGTGACAAAAAGCATTCCTCCATGTCTATGCTAACTACTGCCTTCGATCTACACTGCGGACAGCAGGTCTCATAATTCAGATCCAGTGGCGATTTCAGATGACGCAATCCAGTTCCCAAGACACGTTGCTCCCAGTGCGGCCCGCCGGGACCATGCCTCATCGCAGGATGCGCACACGCTGTGTGATTCAGGTGCTACTAACTCACTGCACCATAAGTCATCTCCACGGGCCCTAATCAAGGCAAGACATTGAACCCAGTGCGGCCCGCCAGACTATGTATCATTGCAGGGTGCGCACACGCTGAGTGCTCCAGGTGCACTAACTGTGCAGCTCAACTCAATGCCACATGGCTGTGCGCTCATCCTAACCGCTGCCTGCGCCCTACACTGGGGTTACATTTTTCACAATTCAAGATTAGTATGGAGTAAATTGTGTAAGAGACTATAATGGGTTAAGAAGACCAAATGCTCCTAATCTGTGCAGCTCAAGTCAAAGTCACCTGCCTGTGAGCCTTTGCTGACTGCTGCCTCCGGTCTACACTGTGTAAGACCGGCAACATGTGGTGCCAACTAACCCTACTCAAGGCAAGCCGATCCCACATGTGTAACTGGTTCCTGAGTCCTCAATGGCAGCGACCCCAACTTCGTGGCAGCACCCACAACACCAGACTCCCTTCAATCAGTGAAGGATATTTGCATATGGAAGGCCAGCAACACGTGGTGCCACTGAACCTGTACTACGCAGACCGGTGGGGCCACCAACGTATGCACATGGCTCTGGGCCCTAGCTAACCGCTACCTCTGACCTACACTGTGGAAGACAGGTGGTGCCACTAACTCTGTTCAACTCAAGCCGATCCCACATGTGTAACTGTGTCCTGAGTCCTGAATAGCACTGACCCCAACTCTGTGAGACAACTACAGCAGCAGACTCCCTTCAATCAGTCAGGCATATTAACATATGCAACGGTAGCGACACGTGGTACCACTAACTTTATTCAACACAAGCCGATCCCACATGTGTAACTGTGTCCTGAGTCCTGAATCGCACTGACCCCAAGTCCGTGGCAGCGACCACAGTCCCTTCGATCAGTGAGGCATATTTTGATATGCAAGGCCGGCGACACGTAATCCCACTAACCCTTTTGAACACAAGTGTGTCCTGAGTCCTGAATTACAGCGACCCCAACTTGGTGGCAGCGACCACAGCACCTCACTCCCTTCGATTAGTGAGGAGTATTTACAGATTGAAGTGTGCTGACAAGTGGTGCCACTGAACCAGCACTACGCAGGCCGGTGGGGCCACCATCGTATGCACATGCCTGTGGGCCCTTCCTCATCGCTACCTCTGGCCTACACTACGGTCAGCAGGCCTCACAATTCAGATACAGTCCCAATTCCACTTGACGCAGTCCAGTAGGCAAGATACATTGCTCCCAGTGCGACCCGTCCTCATCAACCATCATCATAGGGACATACAGTCTCAATGCTTTTGGTATTACTAACCCTATTTAACACAAACCAATTCCACATGTGTAACTGTGTCCTGAATCCTGAACGACTGTGAGCCCAACTTCGTGGCAGAGACTACAGCACCAGACTCCCTTCAGTCTTATTTGTTGTTCTTTTCTTTAAATATTTTTTTTATATGTAAATTTATACATGACTAAGATTCTTCTTTCTCCAACTGCACAGGGACACTTCCGGCCCCAGAAGGTTGTTTGAGGTATATTGGTAACGTGGGAAGAGGGTACATTACCTGCAAATGTGGGGAGAGGGAGCGTCAAAGGGGTATCACTCACAGAAATAACTCCGATATGTTTTTCACAAATGCCTCGGACAGATGCAGCTGACGGACTGAATCACAAATTATTTTTTAATACTTATATAGTATGAGTTATGAACAGTTCGGACCCAGGCTCACAGAGGGACAGCTGCAGCCCATCTGCTCGACTTCCAGATGCAGTACGAGGAGCCGTCCGTGTCATTGTGTCTATCCGTGCCCTGTTCCATCGTACGCCACGCCACACCACTCCGATTATGTTCCAACATTGGCCCCACATAGCTACCTGTCGCAGGCGTACTCGCTGTTGGTGTGCAGGTCAGTGGTCTAGTTCTCAACATCTCAAGGCCACTCCCAGAGGGCAGGTTTGCACACACACCACACCCATCCGGCACATGCGGCAAATCCTTTATTGCCGGTGCTGACTAGCTGGCGAACTCTCCGTGAATCTCAACTATAAAGAGTCCATGAAAAGTTGTGCAGAAGGTTAGTTGCACCCTCAGCTGTATGGCTGTCAGCGGCCTACCATCCCCGTGGCATGGACTTCATATGTATAGGGTTAGTGCCACCCCAAACTCAAGTGGCTATCAAGAGCCTCCCACCACGTGGCACAAACTCGAGTTCCACAGGCTTAATAGCACAAAACTCTGAGGTGGTCTCCGCCATTGACAACTCAGGACTCAGCAACATGTGTGAGATCTGCCGGGCCGTGGAGAAGCTGTAGTGGTCTCCACCATTCACGACTCAGCAACATCTGGGAGATCCGCGAAGAAGATGATGTGGTCTCCACCATTCAGGACTCATCAACATCTGTAAGATCCACGCAGAATCTGATGTGGTCCCCCCCCATTCACGACTCAGGACTCAGCAACACATCTGAGATTAGTGAAGTATCTGATGTGGTCTCCGCCATTCAGGACTGAGGACTCAGACACACATCTGAGATCAGCAGGGTTTTAACAGGCACATGGACTCGGCCCACTGCTGCACACTCCGCTGGCACTAGGTAATTATTTGCTCATGGATGCACAGTCTCTCTCTCGCTATCTCGCTCTCTCTCTCACTTCCCTCTCTTCATTCCTTTCCTTCTATCTCTCTCTCCCTTCTCCCTTTCTCACTCCCTTTCTTTCCTTCCCTCTCTTTTTCTCTCTGGCTTGATTTTCCTTCTCTGTTTCTCTCGCTCAGTCCTTTGATATCCACATAACACACGTCCTTATTTTGTGCTTTATTTTCCAGGCTCTGTCGTCGACATCCATGGTCCCCACAGCACTCTTCCACCTTGTTCTTTTTTATTAGGTTTGTTAAAGTTTATTTATTGGTATATATATATATATACCACATATATATATATATATATATATATATATATATATATATATATATATATATATATATATACATATATTGCACATAGGCTTATGCCTGTTTTTGGGATTTATCCAGTAATATCTAAATATTATTACAATTGTTATGCACAAGAAAATAATTGAACAATTAACAATAGAATAGAATCTATAGCTATGATTTTGACATCGCGTTGTGTATAAACTTTTTGTTTATGTCTATGATCATGTGACCTGAGAGAGAAAGGGCGGAGAGGCGGGCTTACACTGCATTATAAAAATAAAAAAATAACGTTGAATCGATGCATGTGAACAAGGGATTTGGAAGCCCGAAACGTGTCTTGCCCTCGCTATCTTCAACCCTTGGATAAATAAAATCATCTGTGTATCCAGTCCGTGGTCCGTCTCCTCATTGCCTGGAGGGTTCTGATCTTTACTAGAACCAGTAGTGGCTGTCTTTGGAGTTTGCGCAGATATAAATATATACATATATTTATATATATATATATTAAAAAATGTAATTTTATATATATATATATATATAATATATATATATATATATATATGTTTATAAAAAAATAAAGTTTGGCAAAAAAAAATGATTAACCTTTTCAGTTGTTTTCTTAACTGCTGTGTGACTCTTTCTTGTTCTTATTACTGTTATTTGCTGGTATCCACCATGGTGTTAAATTTTAGAGCACTTATCGCTGGAATACTGGTGATCTCAGCAGTTTGCACCAACTTCTGAATACAGTGTTAGATTTATCTCAACTTTAGTTGCATTAAAGTGCTGGCAATGAAATGCAGAACAGCACTCCTGTACACCTTTGCAATTTATTCAAAATACTAATATCCTGTATTGAACTGCACATAGGTAGTGCCTCCAATTACAGAGGACGCACAAAATCAATGAAGAAATCTCATTGTATTTATATTGATTAGGAATAGTCCGTCAGGTGCTGCATCTTGATGGGATACACTGCCCAGTTCGTATATTGTTCTGCACACGAAAAAATGACATCACAACTTTCACAACTGCAATGCGAAATGAATTCCGGCGATAACCCACGTTACCAACAGGAATTTTACACCTGCTTTCTGCTGGTGTTAAGCAGGACGACTACCTGCAGCATGAAAGGAAACACAGCCAAGAGCCACACCAGAACACCCACACATGCCATAGAGTCAATGAGCATGATACAGGGATACCCATGAGGGCCACAAGACTCATCGCAACAACACCAGGACCACCAACACCCCCCAAACCCGCATCTGAGCAAGTGTGTCCGTGTGGTCATTGTGTTAGCATGACGGGCCCTGCAACATCATAGTGTGCTGTCTTCAACAGACGTTACCACGTCACCTCAGCATTGGCAGTGACCCTGAACATGTAGCTATGCACGCATCCTCCTGCAAGCACAACACACATGTGCTTGTCCAGCGTACACAGGTCACCGCAGGGGTGTGCCTATCCGGCAAGGGAAACGGGTTGTCTCGGACATGTCTGTGTGTTCTGGTGTGACCTGCCACAAGGGCCGCAGCAGACAATGTTGTAAAGTGGGATACACCACCACCAAACGGTACTCTCATGGTGTAGTTTGAATGCCGCTGGACATGCCCGAACAGACATTACAATGCTGTGCCGTATGAGTGCACGAGATACAACAGCGTACCGCACAAAAAGTGTGGGGGCTCGCGGGAGGGAGGAGCAGCTGTTGGGCAACGTAACACACAGTGAACCCGCCCATTTGCCACGGGCTGGGCATCTTATCCATAATGACCACGGTCGCGGGCATCCCACAACACCTGTGACCGTCCTTTTTACACATCCTGTATGAATGCAGCGTGGTTTTCACTTCTATGCTCGTTCAGTGGTGTGATGTTGCCAGGTTGTGTGACTTATGCTCCTTGCTGGTGTGTTTAATTTTGGCCATTCTTTGTCTATACTTGTACTGTACTTCATTGTACATGTGTGCCATTGTTCCTTTGTCCCCCCCACTCCCTGCTTCTTCCTCTTCCTGGTGCTGTTTCTATAATTTAAGATATTCAACATATGCAAGTTGGACAGGTGTGGCACAGCACCCAGAGCACATGACTTCAAAGCATAGGACACACAGTTTGGGCTCATGGTTTCATCACCGAGTCCAGCAGCACCTCAATTTGCCAGCATGACACTCTAGGCAATACCTCACTTAATTTCCGTACCCAGCACTTTCAGACCGGTAGGGGTCAGTAGTTCAGCGACTTTACCCCGACTCCTTTAGCAGCTCAGCTTACACACCCAGCGCCATCACACCCATAGGAGTGATTCGTTTGCACTTCGAAAATACCGAATTAATTTGATATGTGCAAATGTCCCTTCGCACTCCCTGTAGAACACCCCCTAAGCATAATACAGAAGTTACAATATTTGAAACAAAAGTTCCTCCGAGTAGCTATAACTACAAGCTGACACTACTTGGACAGATGTGGCACAGCGGCCAGAGGACATGACTTCACAGCATATGACACACAGTTTGGACTCACGCTTTCATCCACGAGTCCTGCAACAAGTCAGCTTAGCAGCATGAGACTCTAGACAGTACCTCACATATTTTCCGTACCCCAGGACTTTCATGCCAGTACGGGTCAGTAGTTTGTCCTAGTAGTTATAAACACATGCTGACACTACTTCCACAAGTGTAGTGCAGCGGCCATGGCACATGACTTCACAGCATAAGACACACAATTTGGGCTCACGCTTTAATCCCCGAGTGCCGCATCAGCTCACCTTAGCAGCATCAGACTCTAGGCAATACCTCACTTAATTTCCGTAGTGCACCACTTTCACACCGGTAGGGGTGAATACTTCACTTCGCACCCCCTCTATAGCTCACCCTAAACACCCCACAGAAGTTAAGTGCTCCTACCCTTCTCTTTCCCACTTTTTTCACCCTTTTTTCCCCTTACTCGCTTCAACGAAATCCCAAAAAGGCGGCCAACACTTCCTAGTTGCAGCCGCTCGCAACGCTCGCAGCCAATCACCAGCAAGCTTGTGCTTGTAACGCCTCAGCCAATCAGATGGCAGAATTCCCAAATACCGATATCTGTAAATTTTGATATTTCTCCAAAACTACTGAATGAATTTACACTAAATAAACAAAAGCGTTTTTTCTAGTCCAAGATCCTTCTCCCTGCTAAATTTGGGGTAATTCCGTTCACCCGTTCGACCTGTAGCCTTGTCTAAAGTTTCCTATATTAATTGACATGGAGAAAACACGTTTTGGGACCCCCATTTTTCTTGCCCCCCCCCCTTAATTAATCAACCCCAAACTTTCAACAAAGGAGCTGATATCAACAAAGAATTAGTTTTGAAAATTTCGCAAAGAGTTATTGGGAATAGAATGTTGCCATTTTCCTATGGTAACTTGGTCCTAACTATAACTACCTACTGGCGACCGCCAGTAGGTAATATATATACAAAAATATATATATATATTTGTAAATATATTACCTACTGGCGGTCGCCATATACACATGCACACACTATCCTGCTCCAGAAATGAAGAACGCACGCACACAAGATGTCAGAATAGGGCTTTTTTTATTGCCATGAGTCTCACTCGACCTCGCAGCTAACAAGAGACTCGTTTCGGCTTCCAAGAAGCCTTTGTATATCTTCAAATACATATATATAACCTACTGGCAGTTACCAATAGATATAGTTAGGACCTAGTTTCCATTGTAAAAGCTTTTTTGACCTGCCTATATCTTTGGCGTCATTTGACAAATTTTTCCAAAATTTTCCCCCAAAAGTGCCCTTAGGATTCTAGATGGGTAGGTAAAGTTTTGGGGTGATCTTTCATTTGGTGGTCTAGAAAGAGGGAGGGGTGTTCAAAAAATGTGTGTTTCTCATGTTATTTCTAATTGGACATTTAGACATGGCTACAGACCAAACTGCTGAACGTAATTACACCAAATTTTGCAGAAATTTAGATGTTTGTCCAGGGAAGTGCCTTTTTGTGATTAGGTGTAAATACATTTGGTAGTTTTCAAAATATTAAGGAAAATCCAAATTTGTATAAATGGGGACATAGAGGATCTGTGACCCCTCCCGATCTTGTGCTGAAATCTGATTGGCTACCAACATTCAAACCAGGAAGAGTTGTCAGCCATTTTGTGACTCAGCTTGACCCGAGTCACAAAAAAAGTTAAAAAAAGAGAAGGGGGTAGGGTAAGAATGCCCTGGCCCCTAGGACGCTTAGGGGGGTCCCACAGGGACTCTGCAGGGCCAATAAAGCCGGGATAGAGGGATGGGGTATTACATCACTCATTACATGGTCAATGACATCACTGATGGGGTGCTGGTGAGGCTGTTGCCATTTTATTTTATGTAGCTCTTGCCTCTATTGTGAGCGCACTGATTACCTGGTGCATTTTTTAAACTTTCAATTGCACTTGCTCACCTGCTGTGTGCATTTCGCCCAGTTCCACCGCGGTTGTATGCCGTTTGCGTGGAGGGCGTTCCTTCATGTTTCTTCTGACCAATCCTTGCTGGTGACATACTACCAGGTGCTGGAGGGGGGTGGTCTAGTCTTGCCACTCTTTCCTTCATTTAACCCGATGTGCCAGCGGACGCGCAACGGATACTGGTGAGGCTGCTGCCGTTTTATTTTATGTACCTCTTGCCTCTATTTTGAGCGCGCTGATTACCTAGTGCGTTTTTTAAACTTTCAATTGCACTCTCTCACCTGCTGTGTACATTTTGCCCCGTTCCACTGTGGCTGTGTGCCGTTTGCATGGAGGGCATTCCTTCACGCTTCTTCTGGCGAATCCTTATACTTGCATCATGGTTCAAAAAAGTAGACCACTATTTTAACTCATTACACGACTCTTTTGACACCACTAGCCTACCTAATCAGGCCAAGGTGTCCCACTTTGTTTTATCCGTTGCCCAATCACTCCAGAATATATTCTACGAGTGAGTAGTATTGGACAACTTTTAATATATTCACTTCCAACCTTGTACATATAAAAAGAAAAAACCTGCTCCACTGTAGTCAGATGTCGCAGCACACCCGGATGGCACTCGGCTGTCCGGGTGGGACCCCAATGATGAAGCATGTCACTAACTAGGTTGGTGAGTGAGGGGTCTTCAAAAAAGGACAAAATGTGTCCCTTGTTGTGTGGCACTGTGTGCACCTCGATATCCTCCTGACGGAGGCATTATAAAGCCTCTAGGAGGTACTCCTCAATTTGTTGTTGAAAATTGATTAAGGGGACCAGGAGTTTCCTCCCTACCTACAGTCAAACAACCTTTCTCTCTTATTTGTTTCTTACAAGTTAGGCAGTGCACAGCTGTGAGAGTTTTCCACTTCCCTTTCGCAGAACCTACCCTAGTTACACCTCAAACCCCCTTTTTTGACAGACTGATCTGGTAACCATGAGTGAAAATCAAGGGCTCTCATACTCTAGTGCGGAAGTTGATGCAATAATGGGAGATCTCTCCCTCTTTGCAGACGCGAGCATAGCACAGAGCATTTCCCGAACCACAGACTGGGAGAAATTAACAGAAATGAAAAGGAACAGGATACGAACTATACTACATGGTACTATCCTTAAAGAATACCTTACCAACAATATGGCACCCAAGGGCCTATTGGTCACAAATGCACCATGCATTTTCTTTAAGGATGCGACATTTAGAAAAGACTGGTCTTTAATTGCATGGCATTGTGCCCACGATTGGATAGTGCTAATTCTAAAAACTGCACTGCGACTCTCAGAGAAAATCCTAGTAGAGATCCAACTGGCAGAAGGACATATAAAAACAACTATCACAGGTTAGAAAAAGAAATTGGAAGAACTGAATAAGGAAATTAACGAATATAGAGAAAATCTGATTCAACAGAAGGTTCAAAAATTCCAAAAGGATTTGAAACGCTTCTCGTATGTGAAAACGTATCCGTACTCTGATCCCGATTACATCGCACCAGTCAAAGTAGACCAAGACTCGGATGCCTTCAGCAATGACTCTATGTCAAGTAGTAACTCCAGTACTAGCAGTAACAGACAAAAAGGAAGGGGGAGAACAAGACCCCAAGGGAACTCGCCCCCCCTTTAACTCACAAATGATGCAGGGCTTCCAGGGGCACTACAATCATCCTCAACATTTCCATTTAAAAAAAAAAAATGTATTCAGTTCATAGCAAAGATATAACAAATGCAAAACATACATAGAACAATCGAGAAGAACAGTGTACTGCACAAAGAGAGAAAACAAGATATTACACAAAAAATAAAATGGTTGAACAATAATCAAAGAATAATCAGTCATAGCAAAGACATGGACACATATTATGGACACTAATCAGGACACTCACGTTCCATATGTTGTATCATGGGCTGCCAAATCTTAATACCTAATTGCTTTTTCTTCACGGATTTAATACGATGGATGTTAAATTCTAAATGGAATACATTATAAAACTTTGCACACCACATTTCATTTGAGGGCGCCTCGGGTTTCAGCCACAAAGAAGCAATACATAGTCGGGCAACTGACATAGCCATACAGAAAAGGAACCTATATGGATAGTACAACTGCGCTGTATCTCTATCTTTACAGAGCCCGAAAAGCATCATCTCCCTAGACATCACCACATTAACATTTATAATATAAGTTAGAAATTGTGCAATAGACAGAAAAAAAAGGTTCCAACACGCTACAATCAAAAAATATATGTACAATATCTGCCACTGTGTCTTGACACCTAAAACATTGCTCATTGTACATATCGCCCCATTTCATCATTTTAGCCGGTGTATGGTATATATTAAATAAAGTTTTATAATGTTGAGCCCATAGATTGGCAGTCAAGGTGATTTTACAAGCCATCTCGATAGATTCTTGAACAAACAGGTCAGAAATGCCAAGTCTAGTACTCTATTTTAGATCTTGAACATCAACATCATCACACTGCGTTTTCAACAGACTATCATATAAAGTCCCAATCTTGGCCCGTTTATTCGAAGCTTCAAGGAGGTCATTAGCAACTATAGAAATAATACTGCGATGTTTAAAAATAAAATCTCGCAGTTGTAAATATTTAAAAAAAATCATTCTGAGTAATTGCGTATTTATCCATTAATTCCACAAATTTAACCATGACCCCGACATTGAAAATATCCCCTAAACGGCAAATCCCTTTATCCGCCCAAGTCCTCATCTTAGTGTCCCAAAATATTGAAGGAAATAATTCTATAGAGTCACAGGGAGTATTAAAGTTAATACGATTGAGAACAATAATTTTACGTATCCATCTCCACCCTTTAAATGCAGCTAATTCTGTCTTGAACCTTGTTTTCTTATAGTAGCTCGGTTCAAGAAATCTAAGCAGCGCTTGGCGAGACTGACAACCTAGTAACATCAAATAAAACATTTTGGCTTTTAAACAACGATGTCTCGTCCCCAGTCACCAAAATTTTCATGTTTTGAAGAAGACAAAGTAGATAATAAAAACAAAATACGGAACCCCCATCCTCCTCATGAGAGTGGTAAGGTCATATATTTTGATGCACGCCGGGCCTTCTTCCCGCCCCAAATAAACCTATCCGTAATAGATTGTAGCTGCATTCGTTGCACCCGTGTCAGCTCCAGCGGCACCGTCCGAAAATAATAGAGCACTATGGGTAATATAACCATCTTTAAAACATTTCGTCGCCCCACCATCGATAGATGGAGGCATTCCACCTTTTCCAACTGCCACTTAACAGATCCTAATATGTCTGCCCAATTTACAGCTACTATCTCCTGAAGAGACATCCTAATTTTAATCCCCAAATATCTAGTCTTGTGCGTCACTCGTTGTTCATTAGGGCAAAGCCCAGCAGTGCACACAAGGATTAGTTACTTACCTGTAATCCTAGTTCTCTTCCATGGGTATCCTCATCAAAGTCATAAGCATTAGAATATTCCCGCCCATTCGTGGGACCCCGGAAACAATATATTATATGTGCCCCACATATATATACTTATATATATACATTTATATATATGTAAAATAAGCAATTGCAGCCAAATAAACAGTAGAGCTGAATTATGCTGTAAAGAATTTCCACCATACATGAACATTTGCATTAGAAGCATGAGAAACAACACCAAAGATTGTTTAGAAACTGTTTTAATGCTTAGAAAGCAGTAGAAATTCTTATAACTCACTGAAAGCATAGAAAGCTCCCAGGCTGCATTGCAAACACACAGTCTAAAAAGACTGAAAAGCTAACCTGTAGCTGCATGCAACAAAAAAACTGACACTGTGCCTTTAAGGCACTCATGACCCCCAGCTTCCCATCATGCCCCAGGGGTGACAGTTAGGTCAGTTGTTCTTTTTGGAGACTGAAAAACCATGTAACACATAGGTTAACAATATCTCCTCATTAACGAATGTCCTTTGCCCGGGGAGGCGGGAGGGTTGCTTATGACTTTGATGAGGATACCCCTGGAAGAGAACTAGGATTACAGGTAAGTAACTAATCCTTCTCTTCCAGGGGATCCTCATCAATAGTCATAAGCATTAGAATAGAATAGCGAGCCTCACCTCATCCCTGCGGGCAAAGGAATAACAAGACAGTAATCTCATCAACAAGCCTGAGCAGGCCATAGGTTACCCAAACAGATTCCTCAAGGAGGCTTGCCCTACTTGAGTATCAGCCCTGAAATCAGATTCTAGACAGTAAGGCCTCGTAAAGGTATGAACTGATTTCCAGGTTGCAGCCTTGCATATCTCTGACATAGGACTGTCATGTAAGAAAGCTACTATGGCTGCCTTCCCTCTAGTAGAATGCGCTTTGGGTGACACCAATAAAGGCTTGCCTGCAAGCTGATAGGCCAATTTAATGCAGGAGACAATCCATCTGTAGATGGATCTCTTGGCCGCTGGAAAGCCCGTTCTCATTGAACCATAGTTCACATACAGCTGATCCGTCTTCCTGGTACCTTGGTCTTTTCCAAATAGAACTTGAGCACTCTCTTAAGATCCAAGGAGTGCAGTGACCGCTCGGCTGGGGTCGTAGGATTTGGAAAAAACGAAGGGAGGGAAATGGACTGATTTATATGAAAATCAGAAACCACCTTAGGCAAGAATGATGGATGAGCTCTCAGGACTACTCTGTTGTGGAGGAAAACAGTGTAGGGTTCCTTTGTACAGAGCGCTTGTATCTCACTTACTCTGCGCGCTGACGTAATCGCCACTAAAAAGGCTGCTTTCCAAGAGAGATGTTGCAAAGAGGCCTTGTGGATGGGTTCGGAAGGAGGTGACATTAACCTGGATAGAACCAGGTTCAATTCCCAAGGAGGAGAAGGATTTCGCACAGGGGGATAGATTTTTTTCAACCCCTGGAGGAAGTCCTTTACTACCGGAACCTGAAAGAAAGAAATCTGGTTAGGCGATTTCCTGTACGCTACTATGGCTGACAGAAGCACTCTAATGGAAGCATATTTCAACCCCGAAGTTGCCAAGGAAAGAAGGTATGGAAGGATTACCTCTTCCTGCCCTTTAGTAGGATCTAGGTGTCGATCCCTACACCACATGTAAAACCTTTTCCACTTGAACGCATATGACGCTCTCGTGGAAGGCATCTTAGCTTTTTTTAAAATGTGCATACATTCGGGAGGCAGGTTCAGATGCCCATATTGCAGGACCTCAGGAGCCATGCTGTCAGGTTCAGTGATGGGAGGTTGGGATGCAGTATCCTCCCGTTCATCTTGCTCAACAGGTCCGGCCTGCAAGGAAGCCGTCTGTGTGGACACACAGACAGATGCAGAAGGTCTGGGTACCACCACTGCCGTGGCCAATCCGGAGCTATCAAGATCATCTCCATGTCCGACCTGAGGAGCTTGGACACCACCTTCGGAATCAGAGCCAGGGGAGGAAATACGTAAGCAAAAGTTCCTGACCAATCCATCAGGAGAGCATTCCCCTGCGTCCCTGGCCGGTGGAATCTGGACGCGAAGGCGTGGCATTTTGCGTTTTCGTCGTCTGCAAACAAGTCTATGGTTGGACGACCCCAACAACGAAAAAGTTCTTTAAACACTTCGTCGTTTAGCACCCAGTCTGGCTGATCTTCGAAGTGCCTGCTGAGTGCGTCTGCCTTGGTGTTTAATTCGCCTGGAAGGTGCACTGCCACTACTGGCCCCAAGCCAGAAGCCAGTGCCAGATCGCCTGAGCCTCCAGGGAGAGAGGGCGAGATCGTGTGCCTCGTTTGTTCAGATAGAACATGGTGGTGGTATTGTCTGTCTAAGTCAGTGTTTATAGCTGGAAGAAAGACCTTAAGAGCCAGATGACCTGCCCGAAGCTCCAGCATGTTGATGTGGTAGGTTTGGTGCTGAGCTGACCACCGACCTTAAATTTAAAGGCACCCCATGTGTGCCCCCCAGCCCTCTAGAGAAGCGTCTTTGACCACGGACAGTGTTGGAAGAGGTTGGTGAAACGGCACGCCCAGCAACACATTCTGCGGGCGAGTCCACCACAGGATGGAAGTCCTCGCTGCCTAAGACAGACTGATTCGATCCTCCCAATTGCCTGTCGCTTGGTCCCATTGGTCCTCTAGAGCCTGCTGCAGAGGCTGCATTCTCAGTCTGGCGTTTGGTATCAGAAAAATGCAGAACGCCATGGAGCCCGGCAGGAAAGCAACCTGTCTGACTGTTGGATTTCGAGACTGGAGGAGAGACCTGCACTTCTGTTTCATAGATGATAGTCTCTCCTCCGAAGGAAACGCTTTTCCCAAACTTGTGTCCAGAACTGCGCCCAGGTAGTGGATGCTCTGGGTTGGTTGTTGGACAGACTTCTCCGTGTTCACATTGAGGCCTAGCTTGTGTAACTGCGGTAGGCACATTTGAAAGTCGCTGAGTACCTGTCGGGGAGATGGGCCTTTTAGGAGCCAGTTGTCCAGGTATGGATAGACGAAGAGTCCCTTCTTGTGTAGATAAGCCGCAACCACTGCCATGCATTTGGTGAAGACTCGTGGTGCTGACTTGAGCCCGAAGGGCAGCACTTTGTACTGGTAGTGCTTGCTTCCTACCACAAATCTCAAGTACTTCCGATGGTGAAGGGCGATCGGAATGTGAAAGTACGCATCTTGCAAATCCACCGAACACATCCAATCCCCGACTTGAAGATGTGGACATATTTGGTGAAGAGAAACAAGGAAATACCAAGTTACACAAGCACCCTCTAACAAGTCAAATATCAGGAAAATTTGCCGTAGAGCATTAATTATTTCAAAAAGTTTTTTTGAACACCATTATCAAACATGAATTCATCTGGAGTTGAGAAATTTCAAAGTACGGATCCAAGACAGTTGTTATACTTCAAGATCTTTATTTTAGACACATTAAAAGTTTTCCAGCTTTGCACTGCCGACACGTGTTTCGCCCACTCAGGGGCTTTTTCAAGGCTATCTTAGTTAGAAAAGAGAGGTCTGGCGGTCGGGAAGTTCATATGGGTCAAAGGATGTGAGATGTGTCAATACTAGGAATCCTATTAATAATAATGATCCCGGCGAGCTGTTCAGGGTGTGGGTTCCACCTTACTAGTTTCCATGTGTTGGATATATGAATAGTCAAGGAAGTATGTCTTAATATGGTTGCGCGAGTCACTGCATGGAGAAGAGTCCTTATTTTATATAGTCAAGACACCAGCGGACCTTGATAAGTCTTCCAGTAGTTTGCACGGGCCAAATCTCCACTGCTGGGCACTAACCAGTGTGGAGATTTGGCCCGTGCAAACTACTGGAAGACTTATCAAGGTCCGCTGGTGTCTTGACTATATAAAATAAGGACTCTTCTCCATGCAGTGACTCGCGCAACCATATTAAGACATACTTCCTTGACTATTCATATATCCAACACATGGAAACTAGTAAGGTGGAACCCACACCCTGAACAGCTCGCCGGGATCATTATTATTAATAGGATTCCTAGTATTGACACATCTCACATCCTTTGACCCATATGAACTTCCCGACCGCCAGACCTCTCTTTTCTAACTAAGATAGCCTTGAAAAAGCCCCTGAGTGGGCGAAACACGTGTCGGCAGTGCAAAGCTGGAAAACTTTTAATGTGTCTAAAATAAAGATCTTGAAGTATAACAACTGTCTTGGATCCATACTTTGAAATTTCTCAACTCCAGATGAATTCATGTTTGATATTGGTGTTCAAAAAAACTTTTTGAAATAATTAATGCTCTACGGCAAATTTTCCTGATATTTGACTTGTTAGAGGGTGCTTGTGTAACTTGGTATTTCCTTGTTTCTTGATACTAGCATTAAGTTGCTTTGTTTCACACCCCTGGTGGTGGGTGTCTTACCAGGTTCCCAGTGCACCTCTTTTTGATATTACACGTAGACTGTGCCCATTGGAAATATTCATCAACAGAAGGTGCGGACATTTTCTCTTTTTGGGAAACACTACCACCATTACTACTGTGTAATATTTGGTGAAGAGCCAACATGAGGAACTTTTCTTTGACCACCACCTTGTTTAGAAGGCGAAGGTCCAAGATGGGTCTGAACTTGTCCTCCTGGTCTTTTTTGGGGACCAGAAAGTATCTGGAGTAGACTCCTTTTCCCCTTTGAGAGGGGGGCACCTCCTCGATGGCTCTTTTTTGAAGAAGAGTCTTGACCTCTCTCCGGAGAAGGTTTAGTTGGTAAGGGCGAGACCTTTTTGGAGGTATAGACTTTGCGATTGCACGGAAACGTAGTGCATATCCATTGCACAGTATATTCAGCACCCAGCGATCTTTTGTGATGCTGACCCACTCCGCCAGATCTTGCGAAGCACTTCCTCCCACTGGAGTGGGTAATGGCGCCAGAGGAAGCCACTGCTCAAGCTTTCCCTCCTCTCATCATGGAGGAGGACTTCTGATGAACTCCTCTACCCCTGTTGGATTTCCCTCCTCGAAATTGGGTTTTTCCCTGATTTTTGTTCTGGGACCACTGAAGGGTTTGAACCCTCTGTTGAGCCCCTTTGCCCTTGTTGGATTTAAAGCGTCGTTTGAATTCCTTCTTCTCCAAACCGACCGCTTTTCCCGTGTCCAGTTCGGTCTTCATCCGGGTCATCTCCTCATCTGCGTGTCCCCCGAAGAGAGAGGACCCAGAGAAAGGAAGATTCAAGATGCGTTGTTGAGCATCAGGTTTAAGGCCTGTTAAGCGTAACCAAGAAAACCTTCTGGCGCATACTCCATGAGAATAAGAGTGCGCCGCCAACACTGCACCGTCCGCCGCAGTGCTTATCATTTGGTTTGCCACCAGACAGCCTTCTGTTAGTGTTTCTTCAAATTCCTTTTGGTCCTCCTTCGGGAGCTTGGCTTTGAAGCGCTCCATAGAGTCCAAAAAGGCTCTGTCATACCTTCCCAGCAGCGCGGATGCACTGGATACCTTCAGGGCAGAAGCGGCAGCATTACAAACTTTGCGACCCCATGAGTCCTGTGTCTTACTGTCCTTATCTGGGGGGACAGAAGATGAAGGAGCGACTGCATGGGTCTTCCGAGCCGCTGCCACAATCACTGATTCTGCTGGTGGATCAGATTTGACAAAGACTGGGTCTGAGTCAGCAGGCTTGTATTTCTTTTGTATACGAGCCGGCACTGCTCTGATGGTTGCAGGGGTGAGGAAAATGTTCCTGACTGGTTCCATGATTCCTGGGACTAAAGGAAGTAACGGATGGGAAGAAGATTTTTGGTGCAATGTCTCAAATATTACTGTGGTAGTCACTTGTGGGACAGCCATCTCAATATTTAATTCCCGAGCCCCTCTCTGCAGAACATCTAGATAGGTATTGATGTTGTCTACTGGAGAGACTCTGGAGATAGGGCTGTCTGTGAGAGTAGGGGAGTCATTCCTAGTGAAAGATCGGGTAGAGGAGGTAGAAGAGGTGGCAGGAGTTCTTCTACTCCTGCGATGGGAACTGTGTCGCCTCTCACGCGATCTTCTGGAACGTTCTTCCCTTGTCGGAGAACGAGATCTTCTGGAACGTTCTTCCCTTCTTGGAGAGCGAGATGTTCTGGGACGTTCCTCTCTTCTTGGAGAACAAGATCTATCTGGCCTTCTTTCAGGTTGTGTGGGAGGACTGACTGACTGTCTACCTCAGCAACCAGCCTTTGCAGCGGAGATCTATGTTCCGGGCTTACGTACTGCCGAAGGCGTTCTGTAGCCCCTAAATCCTGCCAATTTTGCAGTGGTGCATCCCATCTAGGGGACCGCCTCGCCCCAGGAGCAGAAACCTCTAACCGATGTGGAGGAGATTTATGGACAGGACTTCTGGTATTTGAAGATGATCTGGAGGAACCAGAAGACTGAGAAGATGAGTGACGCGAAGCCGATTCCGTAACAAGAACCACAGAGTGCCTCGACGTCGATCTATCTCTCGACGGTGAAGAATGAGGCCTCATCATCGAATCGCCAAGCATCGACGATGGAACTCTTCTCCTCGACGTCGACCGTCTCCGGGGCGTCGACGGAGCAATCACTTCCAACGTCGGATGTCTTGACGACGAGTGATGTGAAGAACGATGGTCTCTCGACGTCGAACGGCGATGACATGCCGACGACGGAGCCTTCTCTCTCGACGTCGAGTGTCTACGTGACGACGGCGGAGGAACTCTGGACATCCTCGACGCCGAACGTCGACGAGACATCGACGGAGATAACCTCCTCGATGCCGATCGACACCTGGTTGTTGACGGCGGAGGGGTCTTGGTCCTCGACGCCGGATGTCGCCTTGTTGACGCCGGCGGAGGAGTCACACTTCTCGACGCCGATCATCGCCGAGATGACGACAGCGGAGGTGTGCCGCCCCTCGACGCCGATCGTCGCCGGGTTGATGACGGCGGAGGGGTCTTGGTCCTCGACGCCGATCGTCGCCGAGTTGACGATGGCGGAGGGGTCCTGGTCCTCGACGCCGAACGTCGTTGAGATGACGACGATGGAGGGATCTTGGTCCTTGACGCCGAACGCCGCCTGGTTGACGACGGCGGAGGGGTCTTGGTCCTCGACGCCGATCGCCGCCCTGTTGACGACGGCGGAGGCGTGACCTCTCTCGACGCCGATCGTCACCTGGTTGACAACGGCGGAGGGATTTTCGCCGACGGTGCTGGCATTCTCAACGTCGGTGACGAACCTGATCTTCTTTTCCACGGCGAGCCCGCCGTCAATGGTCGTTTTTCAGCTGGAAAACTCACCGGTAGATGTTTCTTCAGTGCCGAGCCCGTCGTTGAAGTTGAAGGACGTGAAGACTTGCCTTTTGAAGGACTTCTGGGCTTCTTGATGCCCTTCCTCACTGGAGATCTTCCTCTGGTGGACCTTTGAGCCAGTCCATAAATGCGGTTTCTTTCTCTGTCCTTGAGAGTTCTCTCAGACAGGCATTCGCAGTGAGGACAGTATACAGATATCATGACTGTCTGATTTTGCCTTCTTGTTGCCACAAGAAGGACAGTTGTCAAAAAGAGAAGGCATTTTAAAATAAAATGACACACAAAAAACTGTCTAAAAAGACAGAACGTTACTTGACAAGATGTTAATAGTCAAAGTAAGCACAAAAGATTAGAAAATTGAAGTACATTTCTGTCAGAAAATCGTGGAGCTGTGTTACCAGGGTCCTTCCTGAAGGAGCCGGAAAGAACAACTGACCTAACTGTCACCCCTGGGGCATGATGGGAAGCTGGGGGTCATGAGTGCCTTAAAGGCACGGTGGCAGTTTTTTTGTTGCATGCAGCTACAGGTTAGCTTTTCAGTCTTTTTAGACTGTGTGTTTGCAATGCAGCCTGGGAGCTTTCTATGCTTTTAGTGAGTTATAAGAATGTCTATTGCTTTTTAAGCATTAAAACAGTTTCTAAACAATCGTTGGTGTTGTTTCTCATGTTTCTAATGCAAATGTTCATGTATGATGGAAATTCTTTACAGCATAATTCAGCTCTACTGTTTATTCGGCTGCAATTGCTTATTTTACATATATATATATATATATATATATATATATATATATATATATATATATATATATATATATATATATATATATATATATATATATATGTGGGGCACATTTAATATATTGTTTCCGGGGTCCAGCGCATGGGTGGAAATATTCTAATGCTTATGACTATTGATGAGGATCCCCTGGAAGAGAACCTGGAAGAGACCTGGGTTTTTGAGATATTTAATTTATAACCTGAGGATTTCCCAAACTCTTGTGTCACATACTCAATTTCACGTAATACTTGTTTTGGATCAGATGTTACTACCGCAATATCATCGCGTATGCTAGGACCCGTACATGATGATCACCCACTACCATTGATTTTATACCCAGTGTAGTTTCAAGAATTCGCAACAGTGGTTCAATATAAATAGCGAATAGTAGCGGTGAGCATGGGCATCCTTGCCTTGTGCCCTGTGTAATATAAACAACAATTGACTCTTGCCCCATCGCGCAGATCTTAGCCCTTGGTCGCTTATACATCGTCTGTAGGGCAAGCAAAAGCTGGGGCCCAAACCCAATTTTATTCATTACAGACCACAGGAATTCCCATGCCACACGGTCAAAAGCTTTTTCAGCATCTAAAAAAGCCAGACCAATACTTTTATGATACACCGAAGCGTAGTCCAGAACGGCGATAACCCTATGTAAATGATTGGCCGTGCTTCTTCCGGGAAGAAACCCATGCTGATGATCAGAGACCAGTGATGGAACAATTTGAATTAAGCGAGTAGCAAGTATTTTGGAATATATCTTGGCATCTGCGTTTATTAGTGATATGAGTCTATATGACCTGGGAAGATTAGAGGGTTTATCTTTCTTTTTGAACACCACTTGTAGATCAAGTCTGGACAAAAGCTGGTCAACCTGAACTTGAGATATGCAATCCTGGGTGTATAATTCTTTATAGTACTGGTGAAAGACATCCATTATGCCATCCAACGTCTCCACCAGGCATCCCTGATTATTTTCCAATGCCTCTATGCGTTGCGATGCTTGCCGGCCACAAAGTCTTTGAGCTAGACATCTACCAACAGTTTCACCATACTCATATCTCTCTGATTTGTTCATTTTATACTGCATTGCTATATCTTGATTTCAGACCCCATTTATCTTCGCCTTGCAACAAGCAACCTTGGTCTGGGCAGTTTGACTATCTCTATGTAATCTAATTGCCAGGATAAGTTCATGTTCGGCCTCTTTCAAATCTGAGTACAGATTTCCCACTACAGCTTTTACTTCCTCTGTTGAGCCCACCTATAGCTACAAGTTTCACCCCTTATCCCAGCCTTAAAACAGTCCCAAACCATAGGTTGAGTAGCAGTGCCTCTATTATACTCTAAGAACCGCTTCGCCCATGATTGGATATGACTTATATATTCTTCATCGGCTATTAGCTTTATACTAAATGTAAATGAGCGTTGTACCCGCTTGATGTTAATAAGGCAAGTCCATAACTACAGGGCCAGGGTCAGACGTGAGGCATTACCTGCATTTTTGCCCCATTAGTTATAAATCTAGGCACAAAGATGTAGTCTAGCCGAACAAGCTTATTATGTGCAGAGGAAAAAAACGTATATCCAGGATCCCCCTGATTCACCAATTGCCATCCATCAACCACCCCATGTTGAGACAATAATTGACGTAATGCTCTAAATACTTTTGGCTTACGGCCACTGTAACTAGTAAATTGGGGATCCCAAGTATAATATTTGCCATGTATGTTGAAGTCCCCTAGCAATAACAAGGGGGTGCTCCACAATGCAAGCTCAACATTCAATAACTCCAAAATCTCAGTTTCGTCTAAATTAGAGCCATAGACAGTACATATTGTAGTCATAACTCCCCCAATAATACATTCCAACTATTGCCCACCGCCCAAAGTTATCCACCCTTTCGTTACCTGTAGCAGTTATCATTTGACGCCCAAGAATTGCCACCCCACGATTCATGGTAGCCTGCCTAGATGCTGCTAATAATGTAAAGCCCAATTCGGTCAATATTTTACGATTTCCCCAGGGTACGTGTGTTTCCTGAAGACATATAATATCAGGGTTGATTAACTGCAATTCCTCAGTGACACGTTTCTGCTTAAGCACATTGTTCAACCGACATACATTAAAAAGAACATATACGCAGACTATTATTAGCCATCCCCGATTAAGCGCTCAACATTTCCAGATGTACGGCTGGCAACCGCCGTTCCCTCAGCCACTCTTTCCACCTAACAACTATAGACCGCCTTTATTAGGCTGGGGCAGAAGGGGAAGAGGCAGGCGAAGAAACACAAATCAAGTACACTGGGAAGCAGAAGACCCGATGGGAAACCACACACGGAGCAGGGCACCACAAGCGGGCACCAGCAGCAGCAGCCCTAGTAACCAATCTGGTGACAAGACCTATAACCCCCACCGAAGAGAGTGTTTTAAACAAACTGTTAGGCTTTGTACCTACGTCCAGATTAGATAAGTTCCAACTCCACTGCGAACTGTCCAGTTTCTTTCGAAAATTGAAACTAAAAGCCTTCTTTGAAAGAAAGGGCGACACTAGAACCCAGGGATGATCCTAATGAAACAGGACTCCGCACAAAATCCTACTTTTTGCCACCACCACACACTACCCCTGTGGAATTGGCTGCCTTCGAGCAGGCTGTCTTCAATGACATTGAGAAACTACAACCAAACAAACCTTTCATGAACTTGAGCAGACAAGAGAGAATTGCTCTGGAGAACCTAAAAACTTGTAACACAATTGTGATAAAACCAGCAGACAAAGGGGATGACTTGGTTGTCCAGGACAAAGCATCCTATCAGAATGAATGCCTGAGATTACTATCAGATGAGAACTACCTGAAGCTCCCTTGTGACCCCACAGAGGACCTAAGAAACTAAATCAAATCTTTAGTCGACCACGGAGAGACAACGAGATTCATTTCCAAACAAGAGGCAGACTTTCTATGCAGTAGCGAGGGTAAAATACCATACTTTTATACCCTTCCAAAGATGCACAAAAATAAACACCCACCACCGGGCAGACCCATAGTGTCGGGGATAGGCTCCCTTCTGGAACCCCTATCCTGCTTCTGCGATGTCTTCTTCTAAACTCTAGTCCAAAAAACCACAACATATCTCCAGGATACCAAAAGCCTCTTACAACTTCTTGACCAGATTGAGGTCAATGATGATACTGTACTGGTCAGCCTCGACATCGAAAGCCTGTACACAAGTATACCCCAAGATGACACCCTGAAAGTCCTTAAAAAAGCACTAAACAAAGAGGAATGGACAATTAGAACACCCAAAAACTTTATCTTGGAGTGTGCAAGATTGGCACTAAAAAATAATTTTTCGAATTTGAGGGGACCCTGTACCTCCAAATCGGTGGTACTTCGATGGGCAGTACTTTTGCCCCAAGCGTGGGGGGTCTTTATGTTTATGATTTTGAGGAGAAGTTCATCCTCAACTAACAAAACCCGTTTGGCTCACATATCCTATTCAGGTGACAATATATTTATATTGATGATGTCCTTGTAATCTGGCAAGGACCAGATGAGACTTTAACATCCTTCTTTGAATGGATCAACTCCTGTGATGGCAATCTTAAATTTACCTCTACCAGAGGGCCTATAACTATGGTCTTCTTGGATCTTGTCATCAGCAAAGAGAACGGACGCCTGGAAACAAAGACACACTATAAACCTACAGCAAAGAACAACTTGCTTAGGTTTGAGAGCTTCCATTCCAGGCCACTGAGGGAAAATCTCCCCTACGGGCAATATTTGAGAATTTGCAGGAATTGCAGCAAATCCAGGGAGTACAGGGAACAAGCCACCAACCTTACGACCAAACTCTATGCAAGAGGCTACCCTACTAAAATTCTAAACAAATGCCAGAAGAGAGTACGCAACCAACCGCGAGAAGCATTATTGGAGAATACTCAAAAAACCAAGGACAACACCCCTTGACTTGTGTCACCACGTACAGCGGGGTGTCGTATTTGGTTACCAAATCCATCAATAAACATTGGCCAGTCCTGAATACATGGAATCTTAAGTGGGACAAGCCGCTATTTTCATTTAAAAAGGCAAGGAGCATAAAGGATTGTGTTGTCAACACAAGACCAAAAGAGACATGCGACAAACCGACCACAGTACTGAATGCCTGGGGTTTACCCAACATCATAGGACACTACAAATGTGGAAATTGCAGTGTATGCCATTTAACAGACAACACTAAAACTCTTTCCTTGGAACCTGGTCAAATATGGACCATACGAACTGCAACAGCACCAACGTAGTGTATAGAATTGTCTGCCCTTGCAATCTGCAATACATAGGAATGACCAGCAGGAAAGTGAAACAACGAATATGTGAGCACAGGATCACCATTAGGTGCAAAAAATCGATGGCAAAACTTGCCGAACACTTTCTCACACAGAACCATACCCCAAACGATATGAGATGGACTATCATCGAACAAATCAACTCAGGTGACAGGCTGCGACTGTTTGAGAAGGAACAGTGCTGGATCTACAGACTCTCGACACACAAAAGTCGGCCTGAACGATAATATACCATGGAATTCTATTCTTCCTAAGTAGATAGGCTGCACTGCATATCGCATCCAACAATGAATAACACCTCTATTGGGGATTGACGTGTTCTCCAAAGTTGTGCTGAATCTGGGTGTGACTGTGTAATCATCGTATTAAGCTAAAGACAACGGTCCTTGACAGGAAAGATCAACGTATCAATAACTATAGGCCACAATAAGCACTATAATGAAAAAAAGTCCAGCCGGACTTTGAAATTTATTCAATGTTTGAATATATTAAATCAGACGAACCAACAATTAAACAGTGGGACACAATCCTGCATCCACAATGCTACACATACAATCAAACAATACAAATACTTGGGGTATTTCAGGCATATAAAAGTTAGGAGCAAAAAAGAAATTTAAAGTGCATTTGCTTCACATATGTGGAAAACATACGAATTTAGGCCCATAATAGTACACTATTGTTTAAACCACATATCATGTCGACGGCGTTTCGATCCTACTAGCATTAAAGGATCATCATCAGGACATTCATTGCTTGCCTGAATGAAAAAAGCCTGTATTGACAGGAAGGAAGGGGACATATAACATTTCATTAGCCAACTGTGTTACTCACAGGATTTTTCAACGCAAACTCATGCCAAGTTTTTAAGGTGCTAATTGGTCATTCAGGTGAGCAGGTGTCAGACAACCTGTGCCAACCATACAAGGCGCAGTGGAAGGCAAGCCATGCCACGCTCGGAATCTATGCCGTGAACAAGTCGTGTTCAAAGGGCCTATAACATGCTCTAGGTGAATTCTGTCAAAATAGTGAAAGGGATGCAGGATTGTTTCCCACTGTTTGATTGTTGGTTCGTCTGATTTAATATATTCAAACATTGAATACATTTCAAAGTCCGGCTGGACTTTTTTTCATTATAGTGCTTATTGTGGCCTATAATTATTGATACGTTGATCTTTCCTGTCAAGGACCGTTGTCTTTAGCTTAATAGATACCCCAGGTCCTTGCTTACCTAGTGGGTTCCCTTGTCCTTTAATAAAAGTGTGTAATCATCGTAGTCACAATAATAATACGTATGAATCTGCTACTACGAATCCCATGTTGTATTTCACCGATTTGAGTGGGCTCATGTTCCTCGCAATTATATGCCACCCAGCTCGGGCTACAGGTGAATGTTTATCTGTCGCCTTCCTCCTTCCCATCCATCCCAGTCGTAATACGTAATTCTTTCCCTGCCTCTTCTTACTTACAGGCTGTGAGGCATTATGTATGGGGTGACACCCCCATCTTAACTGAATGTTCGCCTAATCCAGCGATAAACCACCCCCCCTTCGTTTTGTTCAATTCCAGTACACTGTTATAAGCAGCAGTGTTCTGCCCTTTGCCTATAATCACTTTATTGTATGACCCCCCCGTTTCTCTTGTAGTCACACTCCCTTTTTTTTAAGGTATCTTTATTGATGCACATTTTCACCTACACAAGCGGCTCGGCAGCCTCAGCACTGGTTGCCCTACCTACCAGCGACACACCTGGTACCATGTGATTTGATGTGACCACACCTACCAGCGACGCACCAGGTACCATGTAATTTGACATGACCACGCCCCCTTTTCCAAACCAGGAAGCACGTCTTTCTCAAAAGTCCCTACCGGGGCCCGCAGTCTGAATTCACGGGGCTCCAAGGAGGTCTAGTGGAATTGGCCTTCTATGATCATTCTACAAGTAAGTGACCGCCTGGCTTTGAACGACCGGAACACCCAGCACGCCATTGGCGTTGTCTCCGTAGCCTATCTAACACTTCCTGTCCCCTCCCCATCTCTTTTTTTCCCCTCCCCCAGGTTGCGGCATTGATCTTTTGCGGCAACCGGGACTCCCATGAAGCTGGAATTTGAAACGCTTCGAGTAAGCGCGTCCCCCTTTTTCTCTCTCCTCCGCACATAAATTTGGTTTGTTTGTGACAAGTAACAATTTGATTACCGGACGACTGTTTTTTATACTGTGTTTTGCGAAAGTTTTTAAACTGTAAATACGTACGTATGGTATTTGGCCAAACCTACGCTTCACTCACAATTGGTGTGAGGAACCCAACACCCACTAATAGCCTGTCTGTGTGATACCACCCACTCACGGTCGAATTAAAGTAGTGGGATATGAATGTGACCAACACAGTATCAAGTGGGTTGTACTAATGACGATTACAGGCTTATTCAGATGCCTAGCAGTGCGATTGTCTGGGCACTTTTAGGTGGACCAAATGGACTAGTCACCTTGTTACATCCATGATATTGTCTTCACATGGCTGGATGTGACTGATGAGGAGCACCTCAAGCACACTTTATGTTCAATGTTCATGTATTGTGTGTCTGTCGCCCCAAACCCCACCCCTCTTTTTGTCTCCACAGGTTTTTTTCTGGGAATCCTGGAGAAGAGCTATCAGCTTTTTAACAAACCACTAATTTGTGGTTTTTGTTACTTTTTTCACGTAGACTAGGGCAGGTTACACCTTAGCGTGTGTATACCACCCAGACTACCACCACTGGTCCTGACGAAAACCTTATACTTGCATCATGGTTGAAACATGTAGACCAATATTTTAACTCACTACACGACTCTTTTGACACCACTAGCCTACCTAATCAGGCCAAGGTGTCCCACTTTGTTTTATCCGTTGCCCAATCACTCCAGAATAAATTCTACGAGTGAGTAGTATTGGACAACTTTTAATATATTCACTTCCAACCTTGTACATATAAAAAACCAAAAACCCGCTCCACTGTAGTCAGGTGTTGCAGCACACCCGGATGGCACTCGGTTGTCCGGGTGGGACCCCGATGATGAAGCATGTCACCAACTAGGTTGGTGAGTGAGGGGTCTTCTAAAAAGGACAAAATGTGTCCCTTGTTGTGTGGCACTGTGTGCACCTCGATATCCTCCTGACGGAGGCATTATAAAGCCTCTAGGAGGTACTCCTCCATTTGTTGTTGAAAATTGGTAAAGGGGACCAGGAGTTTCCTCCCTACCTACAGTCAAACACCCTTTCTCTCTCATTTGTTTCTTATAATCCTTGCTGGTGACATACTTCCGGGGACTAGAGGGTAGAGGGGGGCGGTCTAGTCTTGCTGCTATCTCATCCATTTAACCCAATGTGCCAGTGGAAGCGCAGCGGGAGCGCTTAAGGAAAGCCCATCTGCGACCATCCGTGCTTGGACGATGCCAGACTTCAGGCATGCTGCCGGATTGTCCAATACAAAGCAGACCTACTCCTGGTGCAACTTTTTGTCTATCAGGAAGAGGGCCAGTTCTTGCACCCATCTAGCGAGTAACTTGCTTGAGGGCCCATTGTGTTTCAGAAGCTGTGGTTTCAATTTCTAGGTGATCACATTCCCTCCATCCCCTCCCAATCACGCTGTTAAACTCCTCAGTTTAAACTGCTGCTCCTTAGCAAAGCACTTTGCTGATGTGTATGATCTGTTGCAGGATGAGTCACCTGACATTCTCTTTCTGACAGAGACTTGGCTCTCAGCTGAAACGGTGGCTGAGCCTGGTTTGGCTCTGCCTCAGAGTTTTAGCATCGCAACTCAGAGGTGGCGGCATTCCAGTTATCTTTAAAGCCAGCTACACCTGCACCCTTACGAAAGAGAGGTCTTGGTGGGCATTGAGTGTGCGCACTTTGGGATTATCCTCAACGCCACCTTCACAATGTCTGGGCTTCAGGTCTATCGCCTGCCGGGCCACTCTAAAGAGTTCAGGGATGCACTGATTGATGCAGTGCCTTGGTAATCAAATTTGCCAACTTCAGCATTATTGGTGACCTGATCCTGCACCTGGATAACAAACATGACTATGAAATGGGTAACTATCTCGCAGACCTTGCCAACCTTCAGTTGACACAAATTGTCCCTGTTTGTACCCATTCTGCTGGTCACTGGCTAGACCCTGTTTTTTCTAATCATTCCACCCTCACAGTCTACCCACCTACCCCAGGAGTTGGTCCAACCACTATATTGTACCTATGATACTTTCGGGGTAGAGCCCTTCCAGAGGGTGGTCCGGAAGTCCGTCTTAAAACACCCCTGGCACAAACTGGACATTGATCAACTTCATGTCCTCCTCCTCAGGCATACCCCTAGCATGCCGGATAACCCTTATGCGGCCGATAAAGCCATATCTGATTGGATTTGGTGGCCTCTTGACACACTCATTCCTGTTAAGTGGTCACCGAGTCGCAATAGCAAATCCAGTCCATGGTACAACAGTAAGCTAGCCACAATTCGTAAAGCATGCAAAAGGCTGGAAAGAGCATGGAGATGGGATTACGGCCCTGTTCTGAAGGGGCACTATCGGGTAGCCACTAAAAATGACCATAGAGCCACCCTGAAGGAAATGGCGGCCTACTTTGCAGACAAAATCAGAAATAGCAGAAACACTGCTAAATGCATTTTCTCAATACTTAAAGATCTTAAATCTGCAGGGTCACCTAAAGCTCCTCTGATTTCATCTGACCAGTAATGAGGATCTTGCTGCCTTTATCATTATGAAGGTGGAGAATATATGCAGGACCTTCCCCCACACCCCGATCAGATCAGGCCCTGTCCACAGGCCCTATGCCACTCCCACACTCTCTGCTTTCCGCCGATCTCTCAAGATGAGATGCTTATGATATGCAGGAAAGTTAAATTAGGTTCCACTGCAGATCCTCTTAAACCTGAGCAATTCCTTACATCTCTGCCTCTGCTCCTCTCACCTCTTTGTCAGCTGATTAATATGTCCCTGTCCATGGCGGTTGTCCCCAGGGCTTGGAAACGAGACATGGTGGTCCCCCTTTTAAAAAAAAACCACATTGGACACCTCTAAACCATAAAACTTTCGCCCTATTTCTCTCCTGCGTGGGTGTCCAAGATCGCCGAGGCCTACATCAACTCCATTTTGACAAGATTCCTAAAAAACAACAACACACTTGACTCTTCTCAGAATGGTTTCCGCCCAGGTCACAGCACGGAGACTGCCCTCCTAGCTGTAACCGAACATCTGAGGGATACCTTAGATGCCAGTCGTACATCGGTGATGATACTATTAGATCTTAGCGGCAGGGTCAACATGGATTCCCATCAGATTCTGTTGCAACTTCTGGAGGACGCTGGCATTGGGGTCCGGCGCTGCGCTGGTTCACCTCTTTTTCATCCGAAAGAACCTTCCAGGTGTCGGGCCCCCCCTTTCACCTCCCTGACACACTATTAAACAAGGGATACCACGTGGCTCATCGTTGAGCCCAACTCTATTCAACTTATATGTCCATCCTCTAGCAGCGGTTGTCAGGAGTAAAGGACTAACGGTCGTATCATATGCTGATGATACCCAGCTGGTAGTGGCACTCTTCGACGACTCCATGCAGGATGCACTTAAGTTCAGGAGCGATCTAACAGCCATTGCAGAGTGTATTACTGCCAAATTACTCCATCTAAATGCGAGTAAATCAGAGATTTTGCTAGTGGGGAAAGACACTGAGTTGTGGAGTGAGAGTTTGGGGCATTTGACTTTTGGCTGCGCACCCGCTCCTCAACTTGTGGTCAAATGACCTGGGTGTTTGGGTTGATTCGGCCTTTAACTTCCAGGTACAAACTAAACAAGTAGCTGGGACCTGCTCTGGACTCCTGAGCGGGCTCACACTGCTTCTGGGTTTCTTTGATCCCACAGTTCGCCAAGTCATCATCCAGGCCTCTATTCTATCAAGGCTGGACTATGCCAGTTAACTTTACCTGGGGGATAATAAGGCTGAAATCCGACGTTTGTAAAGGGCTCAAAATGCAGCTGCTAAAACCCTACTTGGCCTCCCAAGAACATGCCCCACGACCAACACCATCCGCAGACTGCACTGGCTGCCGGTGGCGAAACGCATTGAGTTGAAGTCTCTCTGAATTGCCCATAAAATCATGAATCTCTCTCCCCCAGATATCCTGGCGAACCTGCTCTAATCCTACATACCCCCTCTCCACCTTCGATCCATGGGCCAGCATTTGGGGGTTGCGTTGTTTCTCGGGTGAGGAAAGGGCAAGCAGGAGGATGCTCTTTCCACGTCCTGGCTGCAAAACTCTAGAACTCTCTTCCGGTTCATATCCGTAGCATTAACAACCACATTGCATTTCGCAAAGCCTTTAAAACTCATCTTTTCCCTATGCTATAAGCCCTGCTGTCCTCTTTCAGTACTCTCTCAACTTCTGCTACAGTTATCGCTGGGAGGCCCCTTTGCTGGGGCAGCTGTGCGCTCTACAAAACTTGTAACACAATGCAGTGAAGACGGATATCTGCCTGCATACATTGCTATGTTAGCATAACTGCATTAGATGTTTAAACGCCATTATGCAACTTTGCCGCTTTTGCACAGGACACTATATATATCTGTTATTTAAGTTAACCTGCTTGATTTTCTTCACATGAGAACGGTCTACTTTCCACATCCCTAGACTTACAAGGCAGCCTCTGTCTGTATAGCTTGTGCTTACAGCGTCAAGGTGAAATAACAATGTATGCTGTTGAACTCGGGGTGATCGGCCCACACTCTAGACATAACATGCACACAGCTGCAAGAAGCTGAAAAGAGTGCCTTTAATATTACACTGCATGCATGTTTACAGGCACTTGGAGAAAAACCTTTCCATCTACAAGAGAGCTGGCTGATCCTTTGATGTGATTCACCTAAGCTGATCTTTGAGGTATGGGGTTCCCCATTGTAACCTAGAGACCTTCTATTGTTATAAAACTTAGCTTCGAGCAAGGGGAGGGTGGTACACAAGGCGATATATTTATTTATTATTATTTATTACCGGGTTTATATAGCGCTGTGAATAAACTCCTGGAGGAGTATCTCCGCGCTTGTGACAACCTGCCGGAAGAACTGAAAGAGGGAGTAATGATATTAAAAAGTTTCAGATAAGAACTCATTAAAACCCAAGGGTGCTTTGCTAAAATGAGCTAAACAGAAAAGTTTTCAGGTATTTTCTAAAATGAAAATGGTTATAGCATTGTCTCAATGTGAGTGGGAGCGCGTTCCAAAAATTAGGACCCACCACAGACAAGGCCCTACCACCTAGCCTAGTTTTGTTTATTTTAGGAACGTTCAGTAACAGCTGTTCACTAGACCTAAGGGTACGGGTGGGGACATATGGAACACATTTATTAGCCAAGTATTCTGGTCCCAATTCATTGAGGCCCTTATGAATGATGCAGCAGGTTTTAAACTTCACTCGTTGACGTATGGGCAACCAGTGAAGTTTGTGTAGTAAGGGTTTGGATGGAGATCTGGGAGGTGCATTAAGTACTAACCTAGCTGCTGTATTCTGCACTACCTGCAGACGATCCAAAACCTCTTCATTTGCACCTGCCAGGAGACCATTGCAATAATCAAGACGGCTGATGACTAGAGCCTGAACTAGAGTTCTCCTATGGGAGTAAGGGAGGAAAGGAAATATCCTACGGAGGAGACCTATCACGTGGAAACAAGATCCCACAGTGGTGATAACATGTTGTTTCATGGTCAACTCCGGTTCCAGTCGAACTCCCAGGTTCTTGATTATAGATTTAGGTTCAGGAACTGGGCCCAGATCCGGAGGCCACCAATCGGGGGACCATTGGACCCTGCCTTCACCGAAAAGCATCACCTCAGTCCTTCCAACGTTACATTGAAGAAAGTTGGAGGACATCCACCTCGCAATTGCCTTCAGCCCATCAGAGAAAGATTGTATAATCCCCGGAGTTAGTTGTTTGAAGGGGAAAAGCAGCTGTGTATCATCAGTGTAGGACACTGGGCAGAAACCAAAAGCTCTGGTTATTTCTGCCAAGGGGGCCACATAGGTGTTAAATAGGGTAGGGCTCAAACAAGAACCCTGCGGGACCCCCTTGGTAATGTTAACCTCTTCCGACCTAAACTCACCCATGGTGACACTTTGGGTGCGGTTGGAGAGGAAGCTTTTAATCCAATCCAGTGCCCTACCACCGATTCCACTCACAGACAGTTGTTCGATCAAGATGTTGTGAGAGATGGTATCGAACGCTGCCGATAAATCTAGCAGTACCAGGACAACAGAATAGCCTTTGTCCTGGTACATCGTAGATCGTCCGTTATCGACAGCAAGGCCGTTTCGGTGCTATATTTTGGCCTAAAACCTGACTGTGATGGATCAAGGCTGCCTGATTGTTCCAGATAGGTAGATAGATGTTTATTGGTGTGCTTTTCGATGATTTTCCCCAGAAATGGCAACAGGGAAATTGGCCTGAGATTAGACATGTTGGTCCAGGGGAGGGATGTATTTTTCCTAATCGGTCTGACTAAAGCTTTTTTCCAGTGCTGTGGAACAGTCCCAGTTGTGAGTGAGAGATTCACCAGTCTCTGTACAATAGGACCCAGTGTTCTCCCTAAAGGACCCATAAGTCTAGCTGGAAGTAAGTCAGCAGGGCTCCCACTTTTAATATCAGTGAGCAGTTTCTCAACCTCTATCAATGATATTTCAGGAAAATCATTAAAGGAGTAGAGATTTATGGGCGATGTTTGCACCAAGGTATGATTATCCTGACAACTCATGGCAGGGATAAGTGTCTCTATTTTTTTATAAATGGCATCGATTTTTTCAGTGAAAAAACTGGAGATACTATCACAGAGATGTTGTGAGGCCATATCTGCATTCTCGCATGCTATAGGTTTTAAAAAGGTGTTGACAATCTGGTATAATACTTTCGAATTGTTACCAGCTGCCTCTAACTGTGTTGTAACATGATTCCTTCGAGCAGATCGTATGGCTTTGTGATAGATGTTAAGGGCCTTTTTATAATTAATTTTATCTTCCTCCAGATGAGATTTTCTCCATGTCTTCTCTGTCTTTCTAGCCATGCGTTTAAGACTACGCAGTTCTTCCGAATACCAGACCTCTTGTTTCCTAGCAGGGCTTATTTTAAAAGTTTTTATTGGGGCAATTTGTTGTACTGCAGTATTAACTGCTAGATCCCAATTGGAGAGAGCGGTGTTGATGTCATCCGTGGATAAAACGGGAGGGGGGAGATATTTCTGTTCAAAAGTAGCGTCAGTAATTTTATGCCACTGCCTTCGTTTAGATGGAAATTGAACATGGGGAATAGAGCGTACGCCCTTCATAGGCATAGAGAACTCAAGCACAAAGCGGTCTGTCCAATGGTATTGTTTAGGTGTACAACATTCAATACCAGGGAAATTAGATATTATCATATCTAAGGTGTGCCCTGCTTGATGTGTGGGTCCACTATTACATTGCTTAAGTCCTATTAAGGATATGTCGGTCAAAAAAGATTGTACCTCGCTATTATTCTCTTCCTCACTATGAATATTAAAATCCCCAAGCAGCAAGAATTCTTTATCTGGGCATACATGAGGTGCTAGTGCTTCAACTAACAGTTTGGAAGTATTTTTTATGGGGCCAGGAGGGCGATAGACCAAAGCTCCTTTTCTGCTATGTTTAGCAGATGAACCAATCCTAAAGATCAACATTTCAAAAGCCGGGTTACAACATTGATCAATCACCGAAATCGAAATATTGTCTTTGAATACAATTGCTATTCCCCCTCCAACTATATGACCTGTTTCCACTATCAGTATAATATGATTTCTCCCTTTGTGTTTTATGGAATTGTAACAATGCTGATTGTTTTACTTCTAATCATATGCCTGCTTATGTTAGCCAAAATACTGCATCTTAGAGCACGTAGTTGAAATAAATATTTTAAACTTTACGGTGCCTGATTACTCACGTTGTGGACTTGTATGAGATATATAAACGAAAGAGTGTTCTTGATTCCCATAATTCCTGACAGTATTCTAAGTTGCTTGTTCTAGGTTGTCTAATCATTGGTAGCTTTGCAGTAGGACGGAGAACGAATGAGACACTGATGCTTGTCGGATAGGGGGTTCTGGGTACTGAGGTGAGTTTCTAGTACACCACAAGTCAATGAGGGCCTGGGATCCTACGCACAGTTCTGTGCACACAAAGAATCCCCACAACAATAACTGACTATGTCATGAGTGATTTAATATATGCGTTCATAAGCAGTGCATTTCGGGGTGTGAATTATAGTTAGCTCAGGGAACTAAAACTGCTGAATTTCACTGGCTTTGCATGGGTGAAATTAGATTAACTATATCGTCCCTGTAACCTTTGTTTTTTTGAGTGATTATGTATATATATATATATATATATATATATATATATATATATATATATGTACATACACATATATATACACATATATTTATGTATATATATTCACTGAAAAAAACATAGGTTTTAGGGGTGTTGTAGTTAGTTGGACATTTCACTTGTACAAAACCATTGAAATTCCTCCGTTATAGTTAGTTGTACTAACTATAACTCGCGCACCCGCAATCCACTGCTGATGATGTCACATATTACATCATTCATGACATGGTCAGTGACATCACTGATGACATCTCAAATGACATCACTGATGACATCATCTAGTGAATGTGGTTTGGTTCGATATTTAAATAAGTATTATTTATATATACCATTCTGCCTTGAAGACTGAGTGGATGTGTAAGTGTCTGAATGGAGGATTTAGTAGCAATGTGATTGACTGTCTAAGTGATGAATTTGAAGTATCTCACTAAATATATGGGATCGTGATTAAACTGTGTGAATGCCTGTACCACTCTATATCTTGTTGTGTAAACTACTACATAAGTTGGTTTCTAGCTATGTGAAAGTCTATATTAGTTATTAATTAGTTAAATAAGTATTTGTATGGGATAGTGAATAAATGTGTGTGTGGTTGGGTGGGAGGTGTGTGGCTGTCCAAAGATGTGTAAATAGTTGATTTAGTGGGTATATGAGACTGTATGTGGAACCAGTTGTTTGGGTGAGAGAATGTCTTTATGGGTGTAGTGATGAGTAAATATATTTCTCAATGATACATGTCCAACAAAGTAGAAATATAAAAGGCAGTGTATGTGACAGTTGTATATAAATAAGTATACATAAGACTCAGTGCTTGTATGAGTGACTGTATGTATAACTGTATACTTGTAATAGTGATTTTATAACACACTAAGTATGAGTTACTATCTATATGAATAAATGAAGTGGTGTTTGTATAAGTGTGTAGCTGAGTAAATGTAAGTATGATCAATTGTTTGCATAAGTAAGTAGGATGACTGCATACGTGAATAGGATGTATGCTGATGTGTGATGTAGGTGTATGAGAATGTTTGATAGTGGTCTATTGAGCTTTGTCAGCATGTACGAGTGAATCGATAGGTAAGTGTTTAGATGTTTGTGTGGATCTAGGAATCACTGAGTAGGTTTTTAGAAACTTGTATTGGTGTGTCAACCGTTTCAATTATGGTACTCCATATTTTATACTAAGTGTTGAAAGGTTATACTAGTGTATGAGAAGATGTATCAGATTGTCACCTGGATGATGTCATCAGTGATGTCATTTAAGATGTCATCAGTGATGTCACCTACCATGCCATGAATGATGTAATATGTTACATCATCAGCAGTGGATTGCGGGCTCGCAAGTTATATTTAGTACAACTAACTATAATGGAGAAATTTCAATGGTTTTGTACGAATGAAATGTCCAACTAACTATACCACCCCTAAAACCTATGGTTTTTTCAGTGAATTTCTAAGGTTTTTTAAATGCAAATTCCTAACTATAACATGTCTGAAACCTATGTTTTTTTCTGTGAATTTCAAAAGGTTTTTTAATGCTAATTCCTAACTATAACATGTCTGAAACCTATGGTTTTTTCAGTGAATTTCAAAGGTTTTGTAAATGACAATTTTTAAATGTATTAATTCTTATATTTATTTTCTTGATGCTGATTTACTAAATTGTTTTAACTATTTATTTTTACATATTTTATTTTTTAAATTACATTATAATTACATTACAAAATATACTTTCTCAGAATGAATTACTTTAGTTTAAATAATTTGCAAATAGGCAATAGACTTTTAAGTACAGTAGTTACAGTTGTTGCAATGGGCAACAACCTTTCAAACACAATGCAACATTGAGTTGAATGGGAATTTCTAATTAGATGCAATTATTTACTTTATGGATTACTTTGCTAACCACAGGACTGGATCCTAGATTCAGTCCTGGGACATCTCCTATAAACAGTTGCGTAAAAGCGTTTTGGTTACAGTAGTGATTTTTAAGGAATATTATTTTATTTTAAAAGTTGACACGTACCAACTTTTTCGCATAGAAATACCAATGTAATCCTATGGGAGGAAATTAACTTAGCAAGTAAGTAGTGTTATCGTTACTTTTCTTACTCAGTGGTGGATCCTGAATCCAGCACTGGTGCATCTCCTGTAAACAGTTGAAAGAATGCGTTTAAGTCACACAGGCGATTTTTAAGGAATATTTGTAGTTTGTGAAAATAGACAAACTTTTCTGGTGAAAAACCAGACAATGGATTCCTGTGGAAGGAAATACAAGTTACTTGTAAGTATGGTTAGAATTACTTTTCAGGGTCAGTGCTGGGATAAAAGATGCTTACAAAAAACAATTTGATGGACAGAATGTAGATCAATGTCTTACATTCACCCCAGTACAAGGATCTGGGTCTAAATCCATCGTTTTTTGCACTCCACACCACCCTGGGTCAGATAATGGCTTTATGCAAATCAGCTCTGACCCTGTGCCCCATGAGAACAGTCCAGTCCGAACTACAACAGCCATATCTTTCCCAGACCGGAATCAAGCATCCGAGGACCGGACCGGTTTCGAGGTAACACCTCTCATCAGCCCGGCTAGCTTGACTCCAGTGGTGTGGAGGCTCTGGGACCCACGTCTGAGCTACCCCAGTACACTCAGGGAGAAAATTACAAAAAACAATTTGATGGACAGAATGTAGATCAATGTCTTACATTCACCCCAGTACAAGGATCTGGGCCTAAATCTATCGTTTTTTGCACTCCACACCACCCTGGGTCAGATAATGGCTTTATGCAAACCAGCTCTGACCCTGTGCCCCATGGGAACAGTCCAGTCCGAACTACAACAGCCATATCTTTCCCAGACCGGAATCAAGCATCCGAGGACCGGACCGGTTTCGAGGTAACACCTCTCATCAGCTCGGCTAGCTTGACTCCAGTGGTGTGGAGGCTCTGGGACCCACGTCTGAGCTACCCCAGTACACTCAGGGAGAAAATTACAAAAAACAATTTGATGGACAGAATGTAGATCAATGTCTTACATTCACCCCAGTACAAGGATCTGGGCCTAAATCCATTGTTTTTGCAATTGCCGCCCTAAGTGCGCTGGGGATGCCCGGACGTGGGTCCCAGGCACTCCACACCACTGGAGTCAAGCTAGCCGGGCTGATGAGAGGTGTTACCTCGAAACCGGTCCGGTCCTCGGATGCTTGATTCCGTTCTGGGAAGGACATGGCTTTTGTAGTTCGGACTGGACTGTTGCCATGGGGCAACAGGGTCAGAGCTGATTTGCATATCGCCATTGTCTAACCCAGGGTGGTGTGGAGTGCAAAAAAACGATGGATTTGGGCCCAGATCTTTTGACTGGGGGAGTGTGTGACATTGATCCACATTCAGTCCATCACTTGTTGTTGTTGCAATTGCCGCCCTAAGTGCACTGGGGATGCCCAGACGTGGGTCCCAGGCACTCCACACCACTGGAGTCAAGCTAGCCGGGCTGATGAGAGTCAAGTCAAGTCAAGTCAATAAATTTATATAGCGCGCTACATACCCAGAGGGTCTCAAGGCGCTTGGAGGAGGGTGGGGAATTACTTGTCAAATATCCACGTTTTAAGTTGTTTTCTGAATGCTAGGTGGTTCTGAGTAAGGCGAAGGTGAGTGGGAAGTGAGTTCCAGGTTTTAGCTGCCAGGTAGGAGAAGGATCTACCTCCCATTGTGGTTTTGTTGATGCGAGGTACAGTGGCAAGGGCTTGGTTGGCGGATCGTAGTTGGCGGGAGGGGGTGTAGAAGGACAGTCTTGTGTTGAGGTATTCGGGTCCGATTTCGTAGAGCGCTTTGTGTGCGTGGGTTAGGAGCCGGAAAGTAATCCTTTTATTGACGGGGAGCCAGTGGAGGTTTTTCAGGTGTCCAGAGATGTGATCTTTACGCGCGATGTCTAATATGAGCCTGGCTGAAGCGTTCTGGATGTGTTGGAGTTTTTTCTGGAGTTTTGCGGTGGTACCGGCGTAGAGGGTGTTTCCGTAGTCCAGACGGCTCGTGATCAGAGCGTGGGTGACTGTTTTTCTAGTTTCGGTGGGGATCCAGCGAAATGTTTTTTTGAGCATGCGAAGAATGTTGAAGCAGGATGAAGAAACGGCGTTGACTTGTCTGTTCATCGAGAGTGAGGAATCCAGGATGACGCCCAGGTTCCGAGCGTGGTCCGTCGGGATGGGTGCTTTTCCAAGGGCCTCTGGCCACCAAGAGTCATCCCAGGCGGAGGGGGAGGTGCCTAGGATGAGGACTTCTGTTTTGTCGGAGTTCAGTTTCAGACGGCTGTGCTTCATCCATTCGGCTACTTCTTTCATTCCTTCATGCAGGTTGGTTTTGGCGGTGTTAGGGTCTTTGGTGAGTGAGAGGATCAGTTGAGTGTCATCAGCGTAGGAGATGATGTTGAGGTTATGTTGGCGTGCGATGGCCGCGAGGGGGCTCATGTATACGTTGAAGAGGGTGGGGCTGAGTGAAGATCCTTGTGGTACGCCGCAGATGACTTCAGTGGCCTCCGATTTGAATGGTGGAAGGCGGACTCTCTGGGTTCTTTCGGTGAGGAACGAGGTGATCCATTCCAGTGCTTTTCCTTGGATTCCGACGTTTCTGAGGTGTTGTAAAAGGGTGTTATGACAGACCGTGTCGAAGGCTGCGGAGAGGTCGAGGAGGATGAGGGCGACTGTGTCTCCATTGTCCAGTAGAGTTCGAATGTCGTCTGTTGCTGCGATGAGGGCGGTTTCAGTGCTGTGCTTGGCTCGGAAGCCGGATTGTGAGGAGTCGAGGGATTTGTTGGTTTCGAGGAATGCGGCGAGCTGGTTGTTGATCGCTTTCTCGATGACTTTGGCCGGGAAGGAAGGAGTGAGATAGGGCGGTAGTTTTTTAGTTCGGTGGGGTCAGCTGTGGGTTTCTTCAGGAGGGCGCTGAGTTCGGCATGTTTCCAGCTTTCCGGGAAGGTTGCGGAGTTGAGGGAGCAGTTGATGACGTCTCGGAGGTGCGGTGCTATAATGGAGTCTGCTTTGTTGAAGATGTGGTGAGGGCATGGGTCTGTGGGGGATCCTGAGTGGATAGAGTTTATCAGACGGATGGTGTCCTCAGTCGAGATTGGCTTCCAGTCATTGAGGATGTTCAGGGGGGGTGGGGGTCCTGCAGGGGGTTGGGTGAGTTGGTCATCGGGTAGGTTGTCGAAGCTGTTGTGGATGTCAGCAATTTTGTTGTGGAAGAATGAGGCTAGGGAGTCGCAGAGGGCTTGAGAGGGGGTGATGTCGTTGGAGTTGGCTGAGGGGTTGGTGAATTCCTTGACGATGTTGAATAATTCCTTGCTGTTGTGGGCGTTGTTATCTAGTCGGTCCTTGAAGGCGGCTTTCTTGGCATTCCGGATCAGTCGGTGGTGAATGCGGGTGGCGTTTTTGAAGGCGTCCTTGGTGCTGGTGGTTGGGTCTTTTTTCCAGGCCTTCTCCAGGGAGCGACAGAGTTTCTTGGATTTCTTAAGATCATCGTTGAACCAGGAGGCCTTCTTGCTGCCTAGTTTGATTTGTCGTTTTTTCAGTGGTGCTAGGATGTCGGCGCTGTTGGATAACCATTGGGTGAGGTTGGTGGCTGCTTGGTCTGGGTTTGAGGAGTGGGCTGGGGGGTTTTGAAGAAGCGATGAGGAGATCTGGTCGATGGTGATTTTGTTCCAGTTTCTTTGCAGAGTGGGTTTTGCAAACCGGTCCGGTCCTCGGATGCTTGATTCCGTTCTGGGAAGGACATGGCTTTTGTAGTTCGGACTGGACTGTTCCCATGGGGCAACAGGGTCAGAGCTGATTTGCATATCGCCATTGTCTAACCCAGGGTGGTGTGGAGTGCAAAAAAACGATGGATTTGGGCCCAGATCTTTTGACTGGGGGAGTGTGTGACATTGATCCACATTCAGTCCACCACTTGTTGTTTTTGCAATTGCCGCCCTAAGTGCGCTGGGGATGCCCAGACGTGGGTCCCAGGCACTACACACCACTGGAATCAAGCTAGCCGGGCTGATGAGAGGTGTTACCTCGAAACCGGTCCGGTCCTCGGATGCTTGATTTCGTTCTGGGAAGGACATGGCTTTTGTAGTTCGGACTGGACTGTTCCCATGGGGCAACAGGGTCAGAGCTGATTTGCATATCGCCATTGTCTAACCCAGGGTGGTGTGGAGTGCAAAAAAACGATGGATTTGGGCCCAGATCTTTTGACTGGGGGAGTGTGTGACATTGATCCACATTCAGTCCATCACTTGTTGTTTTTGCAATTGCCGCCCTAAGTGCGCTGGGGATGCCCAGACGTGGGTCCCAGGCACTCCACACCACTGGAGTCAAGCTAGCCGGGCTGATGAGAGGTGTTACCTCGAAACCGGTCCGGTCCTCGGATGCTTGATTCCGTTCTGGGAAGGACATGGCTTTTGTAGTTCGGACTGGACTGTTCCCATGGGGCAACAGGGTCAGAGCTGATTTGCATATCGCCATTGTCTAACCCAGGGTGGTGTGGAGTGCAAAAAAACGATGGATTTGGGCCCAGATCTTTTGACTGGGGGAGTGTGTGACATTGATCCACATTCAGTCCATCACTTGTTGTTTTTGCAATTGGGATAAAAGATGCAGCACTGAGTTCTCTCCTGATAACAGGTGAGTAAATCGGAATTCGTTGTTCGGATGATTTTTGGTGAATATTTAAAAGTAAGGGTGGGCGGCCAGCTACGCTCCGTGCACGCAGTGTGTGTAGTGCCGTCTCCTACGCATTTTGCGTAGCGGGCGTAGCCAGGCGGCACTACGCGCATGCGCGGGCGGCCGTGCATGCGCATTAGTATTCGAAATGGCGGCGCGAATCCAGGGACGGCGAGAAGGAGCCCCGGGGACGCGGCGGACAAGGTAAGTGTTTTTAAAAGCTTTCTATCCTTTTATTGCAGTATTTAGGGAGGGCGGGAGGGAGGCGGGCGGCGCGTAGTGGGGCTACGCGGAGTGCGCGTAGTTTTGTGCCCACTTCGCGTAGCTCCGCGTAGCCCCACTCCGCACACTACGCCCAGGGTTATTTAAAAGTTTCTAAATTCCACACACAGAAGAATTTCTAAGTGAAACCAGTCAATGTTAGCCTATGGAAGGAAATTCAAGTTACTGGTAAGTATGGTTAGAATTACTTTTCAGGATCAGTACTGGGCTCAAAGATGCGGCACTAAGTTCTCTCCTGATAACAGGTGAGTAAATTGGAATTCGTTGTTCGGATAATTTTAGGTGAATATTTAAAAGTTCCTAAATTCCACACTTAGAAGAATTTCCAAGTGAAACTAATCAATGTTAGCCTATGGAAGGAAATTCAAGTTACTGGTAAGTATGGTTAGAATTACTTTTCAGGATCAGTTCTGAGCTCAAAGATGCTGCATCGAGTTATCTCCTGATAACAGGTGATTAAATCGGAATTCATAGTACATCCAGTAAGGACCACAGAGCTGCCAGCAGAAAAATGTAAAAAGGGGTACGGCCTGCACCACCTCTCTGCAACGCAGCGCAGTGGCGCTTCCTGGAAGCACCTGGTGGGCTACTTGGCCCCTATGGTCCCTCAGGTTTGAAGTGGAATTTTTTCCCCAACTTAAAACGCACCACAGGGCTTGTTTGCAGACATGTCACCTCAGGCCCCGCCCCCTTCCTTCGCTATTGTGGAAACATGCCCTGTGGTGCGTTTTAAGTTGAGGAAGTAATTCCTCTTCAATCTTGAGGGTCCCTAGGGGTCAACTAGCCCACCAGGTACCTCCAGTAAGAGCCACAAAGCTGCGTTGCAGAGAGGTGTAAAAAGGGGCGTGGCTTCTGAACACCTCACTGCAACGCAGCTCACTGGCGCATACTGGAGGTACCTGGTGGGTTAGTTGGCCCTCAGGGACCCTCAAGATTGAAGAGGAATTAATTCCTCAACTTAAAACGCACCACAGGGCGCGTTTGCACAATGGTGAAGGAAGGGGGCGAGGCATGAGGTGACATGTCTGCAAAGTTGGGGAATTAATTACTCTTCAATCTTGATGTCCCCTGGTGGCCAACTAGCCCACCAGGTACCTCCAGTATGCGCCAAAGAGCTGCGTTGCAGAGAGGTGTTCAGAGGCCACGCCCCTTTTTACAACACTCTGCAACGCAGCTGTGTGGCGCTTACTGGAGGTACCTGGTGGGCTAGTTGGCCTCAGGATTGAAGAGGAATTAGTTCCCTAACTTAAAACGCGCCACAGGGCGTGTTTGCACACATCACCTCAGGCCCTGCCCCCACCTTCACCACTGTGCAAACGCGTCCATGGCGCTTTTAAGTTGGGGGATTATGTCCCCTTGAATCCTGAGGATCCCTGGGATCCAACTAGCCCACCAAGTACCTCCAGTAAGCTCCACAAGGCTGCGTTGCAGAGAGGTGTAAAAAGGGGTGTGGCCTGGAGCACCTCTCTGCAACACAGCCCTGTGGCGCTTACTGGAGGTCCCTGGTGGGCTAGTTGGCCCCCAGGGACCCTCAGTATTGAAGGGGAATTAATTCCCCAATTTAAAACGCTCCACAGGGCACGTTTGCAGAGTGTGTTTGTGAAGGGGCGGGCCTAGGGACGATTGCGTCTTTTTTTCTTTTTTGAAAGGGGAGCTGTGTGGCCCCCCCTTCATTTTACTTTTTTGGGGCCCTGGGGACCCCATCCCCCAGGGCCTCACCCCCCAATTAAGATTAAAAAAAAATATTTATGGAAAGGGGGCCACGTGGCCCTCCTTCTGTGGCCAATTATGGGCCCCAGGGACTCCATCCCCCGGGGCATGACCACATTTTAAAATATTTTTTATGGAGGGGGCTGTGTAGCCCCCTCCTCAGGCCACTTAAGGCCCCGGGGACCCTATACCCCTGGGACGGCCATTGTTTTTAATGGGGTGGGGGGGCTGTGTTGCCCCCCTCCGGGGCCACTTATGGCCCCGGGGACCCCATCCCCCGGGGCCTGTTCAGCTCATTGGGGACCGTGGGGGGTCCCCAATCCCCCCACGGTCCCAGCAGGCTCCCCACCTCCTGTGAGAGCCAGCATTGCTTTTCCACATGGGGAGCAGCTAACATGCTGCTCCCCATATGGAAAAGCAATCTGCTTTGCTTCATTGTAGTGAGAGCAGGTTTCCCTGCTCTCGCTTCAATGAAGCAAAGCAGTTTGCAATGGCAGGGTGGGAGCCGCAAGGCAACCAGCAGTGTCCTGGGGGTGGGCACCCTGGGACACTGCAGGAGCCAGCCCTGGGGGGTCGTGGTCCCCAGGGCCTGTAAGAGGCTCCAGGATGGGGGCTGCGGGGCCCCCCTCCCACATTTGTTCAAATCCCCGGGGGGTGGCAGTCACCAGGGCTGGGGGGCCTCAGAACACCCCCACACCTTATTTTAAGTAGCCTGGGGGTGGCGATCCCTGGGGTAGGGGGGCTCGAGATCCCACCCACCCAATTCCAGATGCCCCGGGGGTGGCGGTCCCCGGGACTGGGGGGCCTGAGAGCCCCCCACCCAATTCAAAGTAGCCCCAGGGGTGGCAGTCCCCAGGGCTGCGGGGGGCGGTGTGAGTCCCCCCACCTATGTTGAAGCCCAGGGGGTGGCAGTCCCCGGGGCAGTGTGGGGGGGTATTGGGACCCCCCCCACACTTTTGTTTGATGATGCCCCCGGGGACAAATTAGCATATTTAGCGCGGGAGACCACGCTTCGAATAATTTTTTTTATCGACAGGATGCACGCATACTATTATTATTATTATTATTTTATTTTCTGATTTATAGAGCGCCTGGTGACCCGTAGGCATCCCCGCGCTGTAGAGTTGTGAGAACCAGGAGGAGAAGGACCGGGAGAACTATTTGGGGAATAGGAAGGTTTTTCGTTTTTTCCGGAAGAGGGTGTGACAGGGTTCCAGACGCAAGTTGCGAGGAAGTGCGTTCCAACCTGCAGAGGCTTTGACCGAGAAGCGACGGTCACCGGTACGAGCCTTCTTAAATTTTGGAACTATGGCCAGATGTTCGCCGTCAGAGCGAAGTGTTCTGTGGGCTTTGTAGGGGGCGACCAGGTCTTTCAGGGCGGCAGGGCCGACACCATTGATGAGTTTATGGCTGGTGCACAGGGCTTTAAACTCTACTCGCTGGCGGACAGGAAGCCAGTGCAGAGCCTTGAGGGCCGGTTTGGCAGAGGCTCTGGGGGGGAGGTTCATAATGAGCCTCGCCGCGGCGTTTTGTGCCCGTTGGAGTTTGGCCAAGGTGAATTCCGGTGCGCCGAGGAAGACGGCGTTACTGTAGTCAAGCCGGGCTAAGATGAGCCCTTGAACCAGAAGTTTCCTGGAGAGGGGGGGGGGGAGAGGGAGAATTTTGCGAATTGACCGCAGGAGGCCAAAACATGTTCCAGCGGTCTTGGCTGCCTGGGTCTTCATGGTGAGGTCCGGTTCCAGCCAGACTCCTAGTGTTTTGATTTCTGTTTTTGGTGTGGGTGTTTCACCAAAGGCGTCCGGCCAAACAGATGGAGGGATGGAGGACCATTTGTTGCCCAGAAGCATAATTTCGGTTTTTGCACCGTTCAGCTTCAGGGAGGATTCGCACATCCAGGTGTGAATATCCTGGAGACAGTTCAGCAGGCTGTCTGGGTGTTTATCCAGGTGGGAAAGAGAGACGACAAGTTGGGTGTCGTCTGCATAGTTTGCTATTTTTATCCCATAGGGGGTCACGACATCTTCAAGAGGGGCCATGTAAACATTAAACAGGGTGGGACTAAGCGAAGACCCCTGAGGAACTCCACATGTGAGTGGGAGGGGGTCTGAGCGAGAGTTGCCGTCCCACACCTGAAATGAACGACCGGATAGAAAGGAGTCAATCCATGCATGTGCTGTTCCCACAATTCCTGCCCTGGCCAGGCGATGGAGAAGGACACGGTGATCTACCGTATCAAAGGCGGCACTGAGGTCCAGGAGGATCACTGCCACTGATCCTCCTGAATCCAGAATGCACCTTGCCTCCTCGATGACGGAGAGGAGGGCAGTGTCCGTGCCCTGGCCGTACTGCGCATACTGCGCACATCCTCCCGTCTCCCGTTCTTGTGGGACCCCCTGAACTTTCTTTGGGGGTCAGGGTGTTTCTACCCTGCCCCCTTTTCACGTTTCGCAACATTTTTTTAATAGGTTTCTTGTGCTTCGGTTCTACCGAAGCACAAGATGGCTGCCAACACTTCCTGATTTGGAGTATTGACAGCCTATTAAAATACAGCTCGTGCACGGCAGAGTGAGCTTAGGCTGCGCTTCGGGTGCGCGGACCATCCTAGCCAATAGATATATATGTACATTTAAATGTCATTTTCCCAGGAACTACTGAACTGATTTACACCATTTAAGCAAAAGGTGCGAGTCTGAACTAAGGACTACCTCTTAGCCAAATTTGGTGTAATTCCGTTCAGCAGTTCTGGCTGTAGCTGCGGCTAAATGTCCTATGGGAAATTGCACTGGGAAAACGTGTTTTGTGACCCCCATTTTTTTCTCACCCCCCGCTTGACAAATCACTGTGAAACTTTCAGAATAGGAGCGGACCGGAGCTGGCTAAAAGTTTTGAAAATTTCGCGAAAATTCGTCAACCAACGCTAAATAGAATAGCCAGTAGGTAATTTATATATATATAAATATATATATATATTTGTTCCGTTTTCCCCAAAAGGGGAGTTATTTCTTCATGCACTCTCGGGTATCTTTCATACTACACCATACACGTAGATTGCAGATTTGTATGGTTTATTTCATCAGATTGACAGCAAGCCAGCAACACCTTACGCGTTTCGGTCTCTAGGGAGACCTTGCTCACAGGAAAACCAAATCAGCATTTTTTTACTCTGTTTAAATAAAGTGCATCCTCATCACCAGTCCATCACTTCCTGTTAATTGCACAGGGCTTATGGGACATGTAGATTTATATGAAAAACATTTCAATCACATCACAATCTATTATGAATTCATTGTTATATACATGTTATCACACAAGTTGGAATCTTGCCCTCCAGTGGGTAAATTTATAATTCACTTGAATTATGGTCATGTCTTCTGACCCATTTCATTCTTGAATTAATAAAGAATTTTAACTAAGTCACTGTGATTATGCCCTCTAGTGGGCTATTAAACATTGTCATCCTAATCTCATTGGCAGTTACCTTCTTGTGTTTATAATGTGAAGAAAAAACAAAACAAAATTTGTGAAACAAATTCGTGCAACGAAAGTTTCATGTGATAGTGAAATTTTAAGGTACAGTTCGTGCTCGATGTTTCTTCAGTTTTTTTGAGTGTTAAAGATGGCAATGCAGTTCTTCGTCCTGGTTGTGCCCATGAGGGCTCAGAGTTCGGAAGCTCATTATGTGCTTTGATTCCTTCTGTCTCAATATTTTTTCACGATCGCCTCCTCTTTGATTTGGTCCAACACTCTCAATTCCATAAAATTTGAGTTCTTTCCAATTGCCATTATGTTCCTTTTCCATGTGCTTGGCCATTGCATTGCTTCTGTCTGTGTTAATTGTGGCTTGGACATGCTCCAAAATACGGACTCAAAGTTCTTTTTTGGTGCTGCCGATGTATTTCAGCAAACACGGGCACTCCAAAACATAAATGACAAATTGTGTTTTACAGTTAATTAGTTGATCAATTTTCCATGTCTTTTTGTTTGCCATGTCAAGTTCTTTGATGTTTTTAGCAATACAACAAACTTTACAACCAGAACATTTATAAAATCCCTTTGGTTTGTACCAAGCTTCTGTTTTTTTCTGATCTTGGAAATGACTGTAAATAAGTTTGTCCTTTAGATTTTTGGCCCTTCGATAGGTGATGTTAGGATGATCTCCCACAATTTCTGCTATTTTTGGATCCATATGCAAAATGTGCCAGTTTTTTCTTAGGATTTTAGTTATGGATTGGTTTGCCGTAGAGTGAGTTGTGATGAATCGGATTTTTTGGTCATCTGTGTTAGGTTTAGGTTTTTCTTTCAACAAATCAGTTCTTTTTACATTAGAGGAACAATTCAAAGCAGTTTGGATACTCGCAGGATTGTATTTGCGTTTTTCAAATCTTTTGGTAGCTAGTTTCTTGTTGATAATCCAATCTTCTTCTTTCAAACAGATTCTCTTTATTCTCAGAAATTCTCTGTATGGGATATTTTGAATTAAGCTGGATTGATGAAAACTTTGAGCATGTAAAACTGCAATTGTCGCAGTGCTTTTACGGTGTAATGTGGTCTGTATTGCATTGTTTTCAATAAAAATTTCAGTGTCCAGAAAAATCACTCTTGACTCGCTGATTGTGTATGTAAATTTTAGACCAAAGTTTGAATTGTTGAGTATTTCAAAATAAGCCTCAAATTCTTTGTTTGTTCCATCCCATATCAACAGTAAATCGTCTATGTATCTTAACCATGCTATGGTTTTTGATACTTGCAAAAACAACAAGTGATGGACTGAATGTGGATCAATGTCACACACTCCCCCAGTCAAAAGATCTGGGCCCAAATCCATCGTTTTTTTTGCACTCCACACCACCCTGGGTTAGACAATGGCGATATGCAAATCAGCTCTGACCCTGTTGCCCCATGGGAACAGTCCAGTCCGAACTACAAAAGCCATGTCCTTCCCAGAATGGAATCAAGCATCCGAGGACCGGACCGGTTTCGAGGTAACACCTCTCATCAGCCCGGCTAGCTTGACTGCCACGTCATTTTGACATGTCCACGGCCAAGCTTTTTCCCATTGTCCCATTGTCAGACAGCCATATGATGGACTGAAGGAAAAGCCCATCGCTGTGCCTTTGGATTGCCGGTAGATCTCTTTACCAAACATAAATACATTTTGCTCCAAGCACATTGAGATCATTTCTAGAAGCATATCGTTGTGCTCTGCGAATTGGATATTTCTGTCCATTAGGAAGGATTTACACGCTTCCAAACCAATTTTGTTTTGAATGTTAGAGTACAAAGATATGACATCCATCGTGATTAACTTGTAGGAAGATTGCCATGGAGTATCTTGCAATCTTCTCACAGGTCTCCCGTGTCTTTAATGTACAATGTTAATCCTTTTACATATGGTAGCAAAAAAATGTCAAGATAGTTTGCCATTGGTTCCAACAAGGCTCCTTTAGCCGAAATTATCGGCCTCCCTGGTGGTTTAGTGGGGTGTTTATGTATTTTGGGCAGGAAGTATATAGTGGCCGTTTTAGGATGAGATGTCTGAAGATATTTGTATTCGTCACTGTCGATTAGATTTTGTTTGAACCAATTGTCAAGTTTCTGGTCTAGTTCTTCTTTCAGCTTTGGCAAGGGATTAGTTTTCAGTTTTTCATAATATTCCCTGTTACGGATTTGAGAATGTGCTTCTTGCATGTATGATTCCTTGTCCAGGGCGATTACATTTCCACCCTTATCCGCCATTTTAATTTCGATAGTATCATCTTTCTGTAGTTTGTTTAAGGCTTGACGTTCTTCCTTTGTAAGATTGTCTTATTTGTATGAGACTATCAGTTGATAACGATCTTTTACTACGCATTCGTGGAAGAAGTCTATTTTATTTCCCGGGGGAGTTGCGGATAAAACTTTGAATGTGGTTTCATATTGGAGATACCAGCTCCCAATTGTACACAGTATGCTTGCACTTCCCTCCCACTTTTTTGCGGGTCTTGACTCAATTCCATTAGATTAACTAAATGTTCCGCTTCCTGTAATGGTATTTCCATAGTAGGCTGGGGTATACTTCTTCTCCAATTAGCCATATTGGGTTTGTCCACAAATAGTTTTGCCAATTTTATCTTTCTGATATATTTATATAAGTCTACGCGTGTTTCTGCCAGGTTCATTCCACTTGTAGGGCAGAAATTCATGCCGCGTTTTAACAAATTGAGTTCCAAGTCATTTAAGGTCTTTGAGGATAAGTTGATTACTTGCAGTTCCTGATTTTCAATTGCTATATCATCATCCACATTTAATGATTCCATTTTTTCGCATGTTCCTTGTCATAGTTCCTACACGGTTTGCGCCAATATTTTGTGCTGTGCTTGCGCTTGCCTCTTCTGGTTTGTTTTGAGGTGCATTTCCACGTCCTCTTCCCTTTCCTCTTTGATACGGTATTTTTGGGGGTCCTATTGATTTTTCCCAATTTTTTGGGTGGAATGCTAATTTCATTTCGTCTAAAAAAGAAACTCTTGCTCTTGCTTCTCTTTGTTCTTCTTCTCCTCCACTGATACTTGGCTCCATCGATGGAAGTGAGGATAGAGAGGGCATGCTTCCCATGGTCATCATATTTCCAGGATCATTTTGTCTGAATTTATCATATTTTCTAGCATATGTGAAAATACGACCCTCCTCGTAATCCTCTTTATCACGTTGAAACTTGGATTGTTTCCTCAAGCGTACACTTTCTTCATGTTTTTCAATATATTGATCAAGATCTTCCTTGAATTTTTTCATTTCTGGATTTAGATCCGGTGTGGCTAATTCCTTTTCCATTTCCTTTAGTTGTTTCGTCGTTTTTTCCAATGCAATCTCTATGTGATTCACTAGGATCTCCATTAGGCCTAAGGATGAATTTAGGATAAATTCTCCCCACTCACTCAGTAGTTCATTGCTTGTATCTTGGTGAATGGGCATCAAACTGATGCGTAGGCCCCGAGGGACCCGTTTGACTTCCAAGTATTTCTTTAGGGCCGCTACTTCCCACCATTTGTTGATTTCTTTTTTGGAAAGTTTTTCCCACGTGCGCAGTCTATTTTTAAGGTCAGGTTTGCGAACACCACCGCTTGCTCCAGTGGCTGTTATTTCTTCCTCAAAGCATGACTGAATTAGAGCACTTCTTGATACCTCTCTCTTATCCATGGTGAGCTGGCGTTTGTTTGTTTCAGCTGTGTTTTATCAAAATGCTTTTATATTCGTGTTTCAAATGTGTTTGTAGTAATTTCTTGGTACCCGACACAGCTTGTGTCAAATATGAGCCCTGAGGGCTCCTTTGTATAGTTTAATATTCCAGGAGAAAGTTCCTCGAGTATTTCTTTCACTCGTAATTTTCACACTGGATGACACAGTTGTTGAGACCAGCCGACAAACTAGTAGTTGCACTTGTAAGATTGTTGCACAGTTTGTGAACAACGAAGGAAAATTACAAGGTCGCTTACCAGTTCCAGGGTACTCCGGTTAACATGCTCCCTCCGGAACCGCTGCCTCCCGTTTCCAGCCTGTGCCGGTTAGTTTCCCTCAATTCCTTCCACAACGCTCGTGCTTTGCAATGTTCGAGTCGGCGTTCACCCGAACCCTTTCCAAATCGTCTCCCGTTTGATCCAGATTGCAGGCTTCCGGGTGCTCTACGGCGGTGTACACGAAGCGCGGCGGGACCCAGCCGCGTTTGAAATTCGTTCAGTTTCCCCAAAAGGGGAGTTATTTCTTCATACACTCTCGAGTATCTTTCAAATTACACTATACACGTAGATTGCAGATTTGTGTGGTTTACTTCATCAGATTGGCAGCAAGCCAGCAACACCTTACACATTTCGGTCTCTACGGCGACCTTGCTCACAGGAAAACCAAATCAGCATTTTTTTACTCTGTTTAAATAAAGTGCATCCTCATCACCAGTATATCACTTCCTGTTAATTGCACAGGGCTTATGGGACATGTAGTTTTATACGAAAAACATTTCAATCACATCACAATCTATTATGAATTAATTGTTATATACATGTTATCATATATATATATATATATATATATATATATATATATATATATATATATATATATATATATATATATATATATACCCATCGTTGCAGAGGAAGGAACCACACGGACACCAAAATGAGGCTCTGACTATCTTTAATAGCACCTTGCCAGCAGAGAGTATTTCAGGAGAGCAGTAAAGCCAATCTTGCCAGACGGGTTTCAGGAAGTTAAATCCTTTCATCAGTGGCTTAGGAGAGGGAGATGGAAAGCGTTTTCGGCACAAACTGTCCTTAATTAATTACTCCCGCCCGATGGGCGTGACCTACCGGCATTTTGGAAGATGAAGTCCGCGGCTTTGCGACCTCAGTGGGTGCATTTCCTAAAGTCTGAATGTCCATAAAATAATAATGCACACAATCTTGAAGCTCTCTGCCCAGCTTTGTAGTTGCCATTATGGCTCAAGACAGACTCCTTACTGCAAAGGAGCCAGCTTCCGTCCGTCCCGCTGATTGCAGCACCAAATAGTGCCACCACGGACCCACCATAAAGAGTAGTGGGCTCCTTCCACGACCTTGGTCCATGCAGTCATAAATCCATTGTTGCAGAGCCGACAAGGGCGTGGACTATTCAATTATAAGTGTGCAGCTGAACATTGCTTTCATTTTAGGAAGATGTGCCACTGACGAAGGGATGTGAAGAGTCCTGAAACACATTTGGCGAGTGAATTTTAGATGTCTGTCCTGTCCTAGCTGCCTGCTTGCAAAAACGGCAATAAAGATGTTCGAGCGAATTGTGTCCTGATTCTTCTACTACGTTTGGGGTTACCTGTTGTGATGGATGTAATACGGCTGTTGCCAAGCCAGGTAGTGAGGCCCACTGCATCTGGCAGGTCCGTGTCAGTCCTTCCCTGTGCTGACAACCACGCAAGACACGCAAGCCGCAGCCCCGTATGCAGGACGGAGCCGCCTTGAACGCTCAATATGGCGCTTTGAAAAGCGGGGCAGGCAGCAGATAGGAGGTGACACCAACCCACTTGGGATATTAAATTGACTTGATATTTCCAGAAGAAAGCATGCCCACTGGGGTTTGGAAATACTGCATACTACAAGGACCAGAAGGCCGTGAGAGGGCCACGCCCACAAGGGCGGGGACTATTTAATTATAAGTGTGCAGGTGAACTTTGCTTTCATTTTAGGAAGATGTGCCATTGACGAAGGGATGTGAAGAGTCCTGAAACGCGTTTGGCGATTGAATTTTAGATGTCTGTCCTGTCCTAGCTGCCTGCTTGCAAAACCGCCAATAACGATGTTCGAGCGAATTGTGTCCTGAGGCTTCTACTACGTTTGGGGTTACCTGTTGTGATGGATGTAATACGGCTGTTGCCCAGCCGGGTAGTGAGGCCCACTGCATCTGGCATGTCCGTGTCAGTCCTTACCTGTGCTGACAACCAAGGAAGACACGCAAGCTGCGGCCCCGTATGTAGGACGGAGCCGCCTTGAACTCTCAATATGGTGCTTTGAAAAGCGGGGCAGGCAGCAGATAGGAGGTGACACCAACCCACATGGGTTATTAAATTGACTTGATATTTCCGGAAGAAAGCATGCCCACTGGGGTTTGGAAATACTGCGTACTACAAGGACCAGAAGGCCGTGAGAGGGCCACGCCCACAAGTGCGGGGACTAGTCAATTATAAGTGTGCAGGTGAACATTGCTTTCATTTTAGGAAGATGTACCACTGACGAAGGGATGTGAAGATTCCTGAAACGCGTTTGGTGATTGAATTTTTTACGTCTGTCCTGTCCTAGCTGCCTGCTTGCAAAACCGCCAATAAAGATGTTCGAGCAAATTGTGTCCTGAGGCTTCTACTACGTTTGGGGCTACCTGTTGTGATGGATATATATATATATATTCTGAATAAGATTCCAGATTCCACAGTTTTTGCCACTGAAAGCATCCAGGCACTCACGAACAGGTTTTTGTCAAAAAGCTTATTTATTTAAGCATATATCATCAACGCGTTTCGGGAGTCACGCTCCCTTGATCACGATGTTTATGCGTTGGTCTGTATGTATATATATATATACACACAGCCGAAACGCGTTGTGACATTTCATTGTGAAAGTCGGCAAACTTGTGGTGTATATATATATATATATATATATATATATACTGCATATTAAAAAGTGATTGATTCTAAATCCCACATCAAGTTCCTAGGAGCTGAAATGAAGATTCTACAGTTGGATAATCTGTCTGTACTTCTGGCCTTAACTTGCAGCCATGAGTTTCACCTACACAAAAAAAAGTTACTTTTCTTCAGTGATGATCTTTATGGTGGATACTCTACTTGCAGATTCCTCACCTTTTGCATATACCAGACATCTGACTGAATTTGTAAACTTTTCAATAACTCTCCATATCGGTAAGAGGTGCTGGTTCTACTTTGGTCCCGGAAGGGACGCTTTTGTGAGGTCTTAGGAGCCATTAAGTTCCCCACTTGCGTCCTGACATCAGTGTCACGTCAAATCTTCTTAAAAGCTTTTGAGGTAAACGAGATGTGAATGAGATCAGTTGATTTAGGTGGAGAATGGTTACTAGTACTGGGACCCTATTAAAATTGTTGACTTCGTAACCATCCATTAAAATGGGCAGAAGGGTAAGTCAATGACAAATCTGCAAGAAGACTGAGTATTCACCAGAAAGATAGTTACTGAAAGTAACATTTTCTTCTAATGGATACCTAACCAGAAGGTGGTTGAATGGCTGTTTAACCGAAGATGTCCTAAAGGACAGAGTGCAAAGTGTCCTCCACTCCGTACTTTCCCAATCCAAGCAGTAATGCTTTGCAAAAATGTGGCGGAAAGTCCATGCTGACACTCTGCAAATGTCTGCAACTGGGACTCCACTTGGCAGAGTTGAGGTAGAAGATTTTGCCCTTGTGGAACAAGCCCTGATACCTTTCCAGAGATTCCTTATTAGCCAAGGCATATCATATCTTGATGCACAAGATGATGTGTTGTCCTGTGCACTGCCTTGTCTCTTCATCTTGCATGCATAGCTGACAAACAGCTGGTTGTCCACTCTGAACTTCTTAGTTCTTTCAGTGTAGAAGCTGAATGCTTCCTTGGGGTCAATTCTATGAAGTTTCTCTCTTCATCTTTCCTAGGCAGCGAGGGGGAGGAAAGAAGGCCAGCAAGGTGATAGATTGACCAAAATTAAATGCGTAACTAACTTGGGCAGGAAAGCAGCCCTGATTCTAAGACTTGTCAGGAAAGAAAGCCAAGAAACAGTGCTTGATGCTGAGCACCTGCAAATCATTAACACACCTCACCAATGTGAGGGCAACAAGAAAAACTGTCCTAAATGTCAGCAGTCGCAACTGGTAGAGGTTCGAACGGGAAACACAAAAACATGAGAACAAGAGAGGTTCTATTGAAGCATTGAGAAGGGGGATTTGTTGCTAAGGCCCTCTAGAAATCTCATAACTATTGATCACTGGAAGAGGACAGTTGGTCCGAGAGACAGAGGAAAGCCTAAAATGGGGACAAGTAGCCCTTAACAATGCCCACTGTACACCCTGGTTATGCCTACAAGAGGGTGAAGTGTGGGCTATTGTTTAAGTGGTTCTACACAAAAAAATGCAAGAGTCCAAATACAAGCAGTCCCTCATTTGAGGCTTACCAGATAGCCTACAGGGGTATTTCAAATATGGAGTAGTTTCTTACCTGTAACTCCAGTTCTGTAGTAGCGGCATCTCTGTTATAGTCATAATCTAGTGAGTAGTCCCGCCCATGTGTGTGGACCCCGGAGCAATCAAAAATAATCTCTTAAGCTGTCTTTAGTGCAGTCCTGCATAGACACTTAAGAGAAAATTAAAGACAAATAATGCAGCCTATACCTACAAGGCTACACTGTACAGTACTTAAACTAGAAATGCAAAAGATATTCCACCAATATCACATTTACCCCAGTCTGCCAAGTTTCACTCACAGAGAAACTTCCCCTTCACAAAATCCTTGGAATGATAGAGAGGAAGGGAAGGACAGACAAGCTCCCATAGGCTGCCATTATGTGTCTGGAAAAGGGATACCGTGCCTTTAAGGAACTCTCCAGAGACCCTTGGTATCCCAGAATGCACAGCCAAAGTCCTTTTACTTTCAGTTCTTTATGAAGGGGTATAAAGAAAGGCCTGTAGCATACAACAGTACCATTTTCTCCACCGGGGGGAGGGCGGGCGCTTATGACTATAACCGAGATACCCCTACTACAGAACTGGAGTTACAGGTAAGAAACTACTCCTTCTGTAGTAGGGGATCTCTGTGTATAGTCATAATCTAGTGAATAGAATGGCAAGCCCATCCCCACAACTAACCCGGCGGTTGAGAAAAAATACAACACCACTATTGTGCAAACAGATTTCTTAACGAAGCCTGCCCAACCTGAGCTTCTGCTCTGGCATCAGAGCCCAGACAGTAGTACTTGGCAAAGGTATGGACCGACTTCCACGTGGCAGCCCTGCAGATCTCTGCAATGGGAACATTACATAGCAAAGCCGTTGTAGCTACTTTGCCCCTGGTGGAATGAGTCTTAGGCTTACCTCCTAAGGTCTTATTAGCCTTATGGTAACACAACTGGATGCAGGACACAATCCACCTAGATATGGACTGTTTAGAGGTAGCAAGACCAGTCCTGACCGACCCATAGTTGACAAACAATTGTCAACCTTAGCAGGATGAAACACAGTATAAGGTTCCTGGCAACACAATGCTTGAATTTCACTCACCCTGCGGGCCGATGTAATGGCCATGAGGAACACCGCCTTCCACGATAGGTGCTGCAGTGAAGCCTTATGAATAGGTTCAAAAGGTTCCTTCATCAGCCTGGACAGCACCACATTCAGCTCCCACGAAGGCGAAGGACGCCGAACAGGAGGGCACACTTTCTTCAATCCTTCCAAAAAATCCTGTATCACAGGAATCTGAAAGAAGGATGTCTGTGAAGGGCATTTCCTGTAAGCTGTTAATACTGCTAGGTGAACTTTAATGGAATGGAAATTAAGACCAGCCTGAGCCAAATGCAAAAGGTATGGAAGGATGACATCTTCCTTGCATGTCGTCGGATCATAGTTCTTAGATGCGCACCAGATGGAGAACCTCTTCCACTTCTAAGCATAAGAAGTCCTAGTGGAAGGTCGTTTAGCCTCCTTCAGTATGTCCATGCAATCCTCAGGAAGATTCAGGTGGCCATATTGCACTATCCCAGGAGCCATGCCACCAAACTCAATGATGAGAGGTTGGGGTGCACCATCTGCCCCCTGAACTTTGTGAAAAGGTTCGGCCGACACAGCAGTGGCAGGTGAGGCAGGAGAGACCGGTGAAGCAGGTCCGTGAACCACCACTGTCTGGGCCATTCCGGAGCGATGAGGATCATCCATGCCCGGACTGGGACAGCTTGATGAGCACCGCCGGAATCAGGGGAATGGGTGGAATAGCGTACAGAAAGCTGTTCGACCAGCTGATCCATAAAGCGTTCCCCAGAGTCCCCGGTTGGTAAAACCTCGAGGCGAAGTCTCTGCATTTTCTGTTTTCGGCGGTGGCGAACAGATCCACATCTGGAGTGCCCCACCTGGCGAAGATATCTGCGAGCACCTCGTCGTTTATGACCCACTCATGGTTTTCTTGAATCATCCTGCTGAGTGCGTACGCCTGAGCATTCTGCACACCGGGCAGATCAGTAGCCGTTATCGTCAGTCTTCTGGCTAGCAGCCATTGCCAGATCGTCTGCACTTCCTGTGACAGTGTGCCCGATCTCGAGCACCCCTGCTTGTTGAGGTAATACATTGTGGTCCTATTGTCCATCTGTACAAGCAAGGAGTCGGTCTGGAAGGACGAATGAAGGCCTTCAGTGCCAAGTGAACAGCTCTGAGTTCCAGGAAATTGATGTGATACGTGGATTCCACTGGGGACCACGTTCCCTGGATCTGTAGATGGTTTGAATGCGCTCCCTAGCCATGGAGAGATGCATCCGTGACGATAGTCTGAATGGGAATGTCCTTGTGGAATGGAACCCCTTTGAGGAGATTCTCTGCTGAGCACCACCACCTCAGGGACTGTTGAACATGCAGGGACAGTCTGATCCTGTCGTCCCAGCTTTCCCGCTTCTGGTCCCACTGATCCTCCAGACACTCCTGCAACGGTCTCATGTGAAGGCGTGCGTGTGGCGTGAGGAAGATGCAAGAGGCCATCGACCCCAGAAGAGAAGACACGTCCTCACTGTTGTAGATGGAAGCGCCATGAGAACCTGAGCCTTCCGAAGGATCGATAAGTGTATCTCCTCCGCAGGAGACACGCTGGCTGACAGCGTATTGATAGAGGCTCCCAAGTACTGTAGGCTCTGGACAGGAGTCGGGACCGACTTGGACATGTTTATGTGCAACCCCAGCTGGTTCAGCAGGATGGCCGTCCTGTTGAAGTGCAATTGTGCTTCCTGGAAGGTGGAGGCCTTGATTAATCAATCGTCCAGGTAAGGGTAGACAAACACCTTGTTCTTTCGTAGGTGCGCTGCCGCCATGCATTTAGAAAATGTCCTGGGTGCAGACTTCAGACCAAACGGTAGTACGGTGCATTGATAGTGATTGGTGCCGACTAGGAATCGCAGGAACTTCCGGTGTTTCCGTGCAATGGGCACATGGAAGTACGCATCCTGTAGATCTCGCTGCAGCCGAGGATAAATCTGGTGCAAAGACAGCATGCAAAACCTTTCTCTGCGAATCCATTTGTTTGCTTGTCGCAAATCCAGAATGGGCCTGAACTCGTTCTTGTCCTTCTTGCTCACCAGGAAGAACCGTGAGTAAAGACCCTTTCCCCTTTGGGACAGAGGAACGTCTTCTATCGCCCCTTTTTCTTAACAGGGTATCGGCCTCCACTTGAAGCTTGCGCAGTTGGAACTGCGAGCAAACAGGCGGAATCGCTGGAGGCGGGCTGATGAAACGAAGACTGTATCCATTGCAAACAATATTCAGTACCCACTTGTCCTGAGTAATTTTCTCCACTCTGCCAAGTAATTTTGTATGCTTCCCCCCACCGGAGCTGGTAACTGATGAGGAGGAAGAAACACCTCAGGGCCTAGACCCAGCCATGCCTTTAGGCGTGGCTGATGCCTGTTGGCCGCCCCTGCCCCTCTGGCGCTTCTGGAAGGGCCTTCGCTGGTACTGTTGCTGCTGTTATTCCTGCTGGCCAGCTTGACGACCTTGGCCTCTTCCCTCGGCACCAAAACGTCTCTGGAAGGGACGAAGGCCCTCTTCTACTCTTTCAGCTTTTCCAACCCGACAGCCGTTCGGGTTTACGCCTCCGCCTTCATGCGGCCCATCTCATCATCCGCATGCTTCCCAAAGAGCGTCGTGCCAGAGAACGGTAGATTGGCGACTCTCTGCTGTGCCTCTGGTTTCAGCGATTTTAGGCGCAACCAGGCATGGCGTCTTTGATTAATCCTGTGGCAGTATCCATGAGCCGCCAAGAGAGAGGAATCTGCAGCTGAGCTGATAACCTGGTTGGATACTATCATGCCCTCATTGATGATTTCCTGGAAGTCCTCCCTCCTGTCCCTAGGAAGATGCTCCAGAAACTGCTGCAGGGACTCCCATAAAGACCGGTCATACCGACCCAAGAGAGCCGTGGCACTAGCGGATTTCATGGACGTAGCCGCCGTACGGCAGATTTTTCGTCCTGCCGAATCCAGCAGACGGCTCTCCTTATCCGGAGGCACTGTCGATGACGGGGCAGTAGAGTGCTGCTTTCTGCCTGCCGTGACAATCACTGAATCCGGTACCGGGTCCGATCTGAGAAACGCCGGATCGGAGTCTGGGGCCCTATACTTTTTCTGCAGCCGGGAAGGAGCGGACTTTGTTGACGCCGGAGTCAAGAAGAGTCTCATCGCCGGTTCCTCCAGCCCCGGCACAAAGGGTCGAGACAGCTGCCGCTTGTGTAGGGTCTCAAAAATCACCGACGTAGACTGTGTGGGAACGGTCACATTAATCCCCAGCTTCGCTGCCCCTCTCAGTAACACCTCTTGGAACGAGACAATGTCATCGACCGGGGACACCCTCGTACGGGGGTAATCTGATAATGTGGGTGAGTACTCCCTGGCGCTGGAAGAATCCGTATGACGGGACATTGACCTGTCCCTCAGGTGGCGATGCCTAGACCGCGTTGAAGAGCGACGGCCTCTCCTTGACCGGTGTCTCCGTCTAGACCATGACCTAGATTTCCTAGGCCTCTGGCGATCCACTGTCCGTAAAGGAGGCGGCAACTGCGGAGGCAGAACCGGAACCAAAGGTTGCGGAGGTCTTGTAGGCGGTGACGGGAAGTGCGGCAGAGATAGAGACCGCGAAGCAGGCCGCGGTGGAAGAGGGGGAGGTTGATGAGGGGGAACAGGAGGAGGAGTTGTAGGAGGATGGGGAGGAGTCTCCTTAGGTAACGGAGGGGGCGTAGGAGTCCTGGGTCTCAAAGGTGAGTAGGCCTGAGAGTATTCAGAGTCGGAAGACCTCATCATTCTCCTCTTTTTCTTCTGCGTAGGCCTTGACGAAGATGTCCTAGAGGCCGATCTTTTGGAGGCTGAGAGCCGGCGCAACTGTGGGCTCTTAGATGCAGAAGACAGGGTTAACAGAGGCAGAGGACACAGTCCTGGCCCTGGCTCACCCTCTCGTTGCCAACCTATCTCCCCTCGACGTCGAACTCTTATTCGGTGTCAAACGTCTCAACGTCGATACATCCCTCGACGTCGACTCTCGAATGCCGATGTCACCTCGACAGCGAACGGCGGTGTTGCCTCGACGGCGAACGGAGGTGTCGCCTCGACAGTGAGCGCCGGTGCCTCTTGGACCCATCTCGACGTCGACGGTGTCTCGACGTCGATGCTGTCCTCGACGTCGACCTCGTCCGAGGTCTCAACGTCAGTCCCCTTGAAGTCGAACGGCGACATCGCTTCGCCCCTGGGACGACGGGGAGCAGATGGTGGTCATCCCTCCTGACGCACAGGCCGTCGACGGAGATCTGTGCCTTTTTCTGGCCTTATCTTGACTGGGGAGCCCCCCAGAGGCCGAAGCACGGGCAGAGGACAAAGTCTCTCCATGCCCAGACCCACCTTGGTCCTGGTGTCTCCATACCTCCAGGCCTTGGAGTCGAATTTTCTCCCTGTCCCTCAGGGTCCTCTTGGAGAAAGATTGGCAAATCTCACAATCTTCAGGGACATGAGATGATGGTAGACAGAGAATACACACTCTGTGAGAGTCTGATTTAGCTTTCTTCCTGGAACACTCAGGGCACTTGTCGAACAAAGCTGGCATATTAGACAGAAAAATGGCCAAAACTTGGCCAAAAACCCCCACAAAAGGAAGAAGAAGCAGTCCGACATCGATTTAAACACTCACAACACTTGAAAAGTGCCAAAAAATTGAAAAACACCCATAAAGGGAGAGCTCAATGCTCCAGGGTCCTGCTAGCAGGAGCTGGAATAAAGAACTGAAAGTAAAAGACCTTTGGCTGTGCATTCTGGGATACCGAGAGTCTCTGTAGAGTTCCTTAAAAGCACGGTATTCCTTTTCCAGACAAATAATGGCAGCCTATGGGGGCTTGTCTGTCCTTCCCTTCCTCTCTATCATTCCAAGGATTTTGTGAAGGGGAAGTTTCTCTGTGAGTGAAACTTGGCAGTCTGTGGTAAATGTGATATTGGTGGAATATCCTTTGCATTTCTAGTTGAAGTACTGGACAGTGTAGCCTTGTAGGTATAGGCTGTATTATTTGCCTTTAATTTTCTCTTAAGTGTCTATGTAGGACTGCACTAAAGACAGCTGAAGAGATTATTTTTTATTGCTCCGGGGTCCACGCACATGGGCGGGACTATTCAGTAGATTATGACTATACACAGAGAACCCCTACTACAGAATGATGGTTCTTAACTATGACATAAGTACCCATCGAATAAAAGTAAGAGTCGGGGCAAACCCATAGTAATTTTTACATCCACTGGATCCCTGTAATTATTCAGAACAATATCTTATATCAAGCTCCAACCTTTTGCTCAGCCCACTCAGGTGGAATTTTCCTACCCGAATGAGGGAAGACACCTAAGATGAGGCAGGTGAGGTGTCTTCTAGCATTTAAAATACCCATGTTATGTTAATGTTAGGTTGCATTTGTAAAGCGCTAATCACCAAAGGTCTCTAAGCGCTACAGCATGGAACAGACAATCCAGAGTTCTTCACGCAACTGAACTCAACATGGGGCAGCATAAGCATGACCAAACGCCTCTGTGAACAGCATCATCTTGAGTCTGGCTTCCTGACGCATACCACCCGGTAGCTTGTTCCACATCTGGGGAATGGTGACTGAGAAAGCCCGGCCTCTTGAGTGGCTCTATTGAAACGTGGGCATACGAGGAGGCTAGCCTGCGATGAGCGAAGGTGACGTCCCGGCTCCTAGGGCTTCAAAGGATCTTTGATATAGTATCTCTGGTACTGCTCAAAATCAGGGACTGTTTGTAATTGTACTCTCACATCTTTTTGTTGAGAACTAGTATTAACTGGAAGGATGTGCAAAGAGAGTGGGCCTGAAGACTTTACTAAATCGCACCATTTGGGTGGAGCATTTGCAGGAACATAAGATAACGCGGACCACTTCAGGAAGTAAGGCAAACAAACACACACAGGGGAGCCCTCTCAATTCCCAGACATGAAGGTGAATGCGCTGGAGTTTGGGGTGCAGAATCTACCGCTGTGACTGAGAGAGGAAGTCTACCCTGTGAGGGAGACAGAGTGAGGGCCACAGGTAAAGGTGGAGGGCATGAGTGGCTAGCCGAATGCAGGAAGCTAGCAGACATAGAAGGCAGTAAGACCATCAGGACTGGGACTTGCACTCTATTCCGAAACATCAGTATCATAGGCTCAATATCCTATACCCTCGGTGGACAGGGAAAGGTTTGACTCGCTGTGGTGTCCAGAACTGCCCTTATGAACAGAATGCGCTGAGAAGGTACCAGGTGAGATTTGGGCTGGTTGATGGAAAAGCCCATGTTAAACATCAGGCCAGCTGTGGCCTGCAAATGATGTGACACCACCTCTGGAGATTTGCCTTTGAGGAGCCAGTTGTCCAAGTGAAGGAACACTGGAATTTCTGATCATCTGAGATGGGATGCAGCGACCACCACCACCTTCTTTAAGTACAGTGGAGCTGAAGTTTGACCAAACAGTAGGACCACAACCTGATAATGTGCGATGTGACCGAAAAGCGAATATGCTTTTTGTGCGATAGCAGAATTGGTGTGTGGAAATTTGTGTATTGCAGGCCAAAAGATCACCATACAGCCACCTACTTCCAGTACAAGTAACATCTGAGCCAGGGCCAGTATTCTGAAATTCTACTTCTTGAGAAACCAGTTCATACAAAACTCTGAGGTCTGCGATGGCATGAAGATAACCATCCTTCTTTAGGCCCAGAAAGTACCAGGAGTACCATATTTTGCCTTGGCACCAACCCCACATCCCCATTTTGCAGCAAAAGATCTGCCTCCTGCTAACGAATCTAAAGGTGGTCGATTAGAAGGAGAAGTAGGAATAAGTGTAGGGGCCTGCTAAAATGGTAGGGCGTATCCCCTTTCCACAATTTGCAAGACTTATTGGTCTAAAGTGATGGCCTTCCATGCTTATGGAAATAAGGCTACCCGTCCTTCAACCAGCGCCCTGTTTTCCAACAAGAGGAACTAGTGTTGCTTCCCTCTGGTGGCTAGGTAGGAGGACGAGGAAGAGACAGAAGGGAGAGGAGGACTGCTCCTGTAATTTTGGGGCAGCGACGCTTTCAGTCTCTTTATGGATTTGCTGCAGTTGCCACATACTCTGCTGCATAATCTGCAGATTTTAACAAAAAATATTAGTTTCTAGGACAAAAGGATCAAAAGTTACTAAAAACATGGAAACGTGTTCCCACACACTGGAAAGTACTTAGTAAGAGTTGACTGGTCCTCTTTCAGTTGCTTATAGCTGTGTTTATTTGGTAAACTGATAACAATAAGGTAAATTGTTGCCCAGACAGTTTTATAATAAGTAAAAATGACAAAATAATATAGTAATTCTATAAGAAAATGTAGCACATTATGCTGCATAATTTGCCTTTTGCTGCTGCATAACTTAGTCAACACTGCTGCCAAATTTTTTCCTCCTGGCCGCATAATTCCAGTGGCCCTGGCGATAATCACTCTGCTGAGTTTGGAGGCTGAGAGATCTTGCAGTTGTCTTGCTCTCCTTGAACCTCCCAATAGCAGACTAAAACTTCGCTCTAAAGAGACGCGAACTATCAAAGGGAAGATCTATAACAGTGTATTGTATGTCCTGGGAGAATCCTGATTTTTACAGCTGTGCATGGGGGTATAGGGCTATTGTTGTTCCTATGGCCAGAGCCACGGAGTACACCACGTCCTGGCCAGACTGAATGACTTTGTTTACTGCAGCTTGGATGCCCTTATACCAGCTTTGTGATGCCAATCTTCCGGTAAGTTGGATGCTACAAACTGGGCCATGTCCCAGAGGGCGTTGGTGTAACCTCCCAAAAGATAGGTGGTATTTAGGGACATAAAAGCCACACTGCCTGCAAAGCTTGTTTTCTTGGCAAACCACTCAATTTTCTTGGATTCCCTATCTGATAGTGTTGGGAAAAGCGCCAGGTAAGAGTTTGAAAGAGCAAGATGATTGAAAAATGACGCTCTTCGGTGATGGAGTTGATGAAAACACAGGCAGGGTTAAATAGTTCTGGCCTGTATATCTTTGTTCCTACCCAATTCTCAACAATAGAAGATATGAGCCTTTCCCACACCGCTAAAAGGGCTTTATTAAGAGGAAGCAAGGGCACCGCAGAACGGGTCGTAGTATGCAGCACTTCTGTTACAATGTTTGCCTCGGTCTCAGAGGAGTGCAGTTGAATGCCCAAAGCCTCTGCTGCCTTCTTTATTACTGCATGGTAAGTAACTTCTGTGAGCAGCAACCCAGTCAGGGAAGTAAAGCTCACAGTCACACAAGGTGTTTAAACCACTTGCGTCCTTTAGACCCCCAAAGTCTAGAGTAGAAGACTGCCTGTCCACATTGTCCTGATCAAAACAGGGATCCTTGCACAGATCAGTCTCCAAAGAAATATGTCGTTCTATTAGACAATGTGTCTCTCCTAATCATCTGTGTGGAGGAAACTCAATCATAAGCAATGACACCGGGCTTGTGGGCTGTGGCGCCAGTGGTGTCGCTATGGTGCCATCAACCATGGTGCTGGAGGGGTCAGAGGCAAAGGCTGGTCTGGAGCTGAAGAAAATAGTCTGAAAGTATGTTTAGTGGAGGTGGCGTTGGTCAAGGCACTGAGTTCTAGGCGGGGAATGACGTCATAGCTTGAGTTAGAGCCATTGTTACTGGTGGCAGTGGTAGGAACAGAGCAAAAGAGTCTGGTGTTGGGAGTGCTCCAAACAGGTACTCCATAGAACACATGGGGCCAGAGGATGCTCCAGAAAATACATTTGGCTTGGCGAAAAACATCAAACAAGGCATTGAGAAAGAATGTCAGATTCGTTCTGGACAGGGGAATTGAGAGTTCAGTTAACCGGGCTAGATCCTTGGTTTTGCAAGTGGTAGCATGGATCTGGAGTACTGGATTTGGCAACAGATTCAATGGATCCACAGGCATCAGATCCTCTGTGGGCAGTTCCACAAGTCTGAAAAGCAGCCCTACCGATTCATTTGGAGTCATGACATCACTTTTCATGTTTTTTGCTTTGATTAAGTCAGTGACTCTTGGGTCCTCGATCTCAGTCTTGACTTCCTTTTATTTATTTATTTATTTATTATTTATTAATGACATTTATTGAGCGCAAACAAATGCCCGTGGGCGTCTCGGTGCTGACATATCTGCCAATAGGTTCACCAGTTGGGAGGGGAAGCTCTGAAGTTACTGGTTGAACAGCCAGGTCTTTAACTGCTTGCGGAATGACCAGAGTGAAGGGCTAGTTTTTATTGACTGGGGTAAGGTATTCCATAGTTTCGGGGCCGAAACCAAGAACCTTCGGTCCCCCCAAGAAGCTGTTTTGGTGCGGGGAACCACTAGGTCATTTAGAGAAGAGGAACGTAGAGATCTGGGTGGACGGTAGGGCATCAGGTATTGTTTGAGAAATGAAGGTCCTCGATTGTGCAGAGATTTATACACAATACAAAGAGTTTTGAACTTGATTCGGTTTCTGATATGCAGCCAGTGTAAATTTCTTATGGCGTCTGTTGCAGATTTATATTTGGGGATTCTGGCCAAGAGTCTAGCTGCTGAGTTTTGGATGGTTTGCATTTTGTTAATGACCCTGACTTGGGCGTTTGTAAACAGGGCATTACAGTAGTCCAGAGTGGACAGCACCAATGAGGTCACCAGGGTTTTACCGGCCGTTTCTGGGAGGAAGGGGGTTATTTTCTTTATTAGGCGCAGTCTGTGGAAGGCAGAGGAGGCAATTTGGTTGGCGTGTGGGAAAAAGTTGAGACGGTCATCGAAGACCACTCCCAAGTTCCTCACCTTGCTAGCAGGTTTAGGCGGAGTACCAAAGGCAGTGGGCCACCATACGGAGGACCACTCTGGGGTCAGTTGTCCGAATATGACGACTTCCGTCTTATCGGAATTAAGTTTTAGACAGTTGGTGGCCATCCAGTCCCCAATTGCCAACATGCCCTCTTTAAAGTCCTCTGCTACTTTATGGCCATTGTTTTTGATGGACAGGACCAACTGCGTGTCATCCGCATAGGAGGTAAGGCTCATCCTGTGTGCTCGAATGATGTTAGCTAGGTCCGACACATAGATATTCAAAAGTGTTGGACTTAGGGATGAGCCTTGTGGTACCCCGCATGGCAGTGACAGGTTGGACGATTGGAAGGAGCCCAATGTGACAGCCTGGATCCTATCAGACAGAAAAGACGCCAGAAATTTCTTGGCTGTATGTTGGATGCCGATGTTTTCGACACGGTGGACCAAAATCGAGTGATCGACCGTGTCGAAGGCAGCCGACAGATCTAGTAGTATTAGTACTGCTGTTCCACCATGATCTCGGATGGATCTGATGTCATCCGCGGCTTTGATTAGCGCGGTCTCCGTATCGTGGAATCGGCGGAATCCAAATTGGGTATCATCGAGTAGATGGAGTTCCTCTATGAAAGCAGATAGTTGTTGATTTATTGCTTTTTCAGCAATTTTGGCCAGGAATGGAAGGCTTGCAATTGGTCGATAGATTTTCAATTCGTCTTTATCAAGGTGTGGCTTCTTTAATTAAGGTTTAAGGAGGGTTTTTTTGAGGGCGTCTGGGTAGATACCTAATCTGAAAATGGAGTTACAGATTAGGGTAATGGCCGGTATAAGCACATCGATTATGGGTGGGAGAATTTTAAAAGGACAAGGATCAAGTGCAGAACCTGTTCTGATCGTGGTAATGATTTCCGCAGTTTGGGCGTTAGTGATATCTGAGAAATGGGAGAGCGTAGGTCCAGAGTGAGTAGAGGTGTGAGTGATAGGGAGGGGATTGGTGTTATTTGAGAAAGCCGAGAAGATATTGTTGACCTTTGTGAAAAAGAATGTGGCCAAGGCGTCACAGAAAGATTGAGAGGGAGGTGGGTTCAGATCGGGGGAGTAACCGGCTAGCTGCTTGGTGGTATCATAGAGTTCCTTAGAGGAATTTTTGGCTAGTTCTATCCGTTCGCTGAAAAATTTCTTCTTAGCATCACTGATAATGGTTTTATATTTAACCAACGCCTCCTTATAGCGCGTTTTGGTATCCTCGTTGTAGGCCTTCCGCCAGTGCCTCTCCTTATTCCTGCAGAGTTGTTTCTGGGTTCTTAGTTCTTCCGTGAACCAGGGTGCGGAAGGGGCCAGTATGTTACGAGTAATCTGTTTAGTGGGGACCAGTGAGTTAGCGGCGGTACCCAGCCAGTCATGGAATTGCGTAGTAGCAATGTTAGGATCGACGTAGAAAGTGGGGCTGGAATTATCAAGTAACATTTTCAGACTGGGACTGTCTATGTCGTTCCAAGCCAGAAACGATTGACGAGGATAGACAAGTGATTTGGGGGTGGAGGTTTCGTGAATGATAATTGAAGCCAGGATGGCATGGTGATCCGACCAAGTGAGGGGGAGGATTTGGGTTATGAGGATTTCCTCCAGATTGGAGAAAATGCCATCTAGTGTGTGGCCACCGTCATGCGTAGGGGAGTTGACTAGGAGGGGAAGACCAAAAGTCTGCATATCTGAGATTAGGGCTGAAGTATCCCTGTCCTCTGGTTTGTCTAGGTGAAAATTGAAATCACCCAGAACTGAGTCTTCCAGAGCCAGAGATTCCAAGGTTGAACTCAGGTCCGAGATAAACCCAGCTTGTGGTCCAGGTGGTCTATAAACGAGGATCCCTCTGAAGTTGTAAGAGGGGGATAATTTAATTGCGAACTGCAGGGCTTCACAATGGAATGACGGGATAGCAGTAATTCTCACATTGAGTGAATCCCGGGCGATAATCGCTAAATCGCCCCCTTTTTTATGCTGTCTATCATGTCTGTAGATAGAGAAGCCTCTTGGGACTGCTATCACTAGATCTGGATCGGAAGAATTGTCCATCCAAGTTTCAGTCATGAATAAAATATCTAGTTTCCTATCCTCTATGAAGTCTGCTATGTCCTGTCGGTGTTTACCGAGCGAGCGAACATTAGAAAGTGCCATTAATATGCTGGTTTGTGAGTTTTTGGTAGCACTGTAGGATGTTTTAGTGACCAGGGGGATCAAGGTCATACAATGAGGACATGGCTGGGAGGAACGACCAGAAAGGGATGCTGTGACAAGCTTCCGACATACCCGGTGGTTATGAGGACGCATCTGGAGGAGCTTGGTGTTAGAATAGTGTATACGCGATGCCGGTCAGGGGGACCAGGGGTGGTGGCCCTGGGCCCGGTCCGGGCGCAGACGGGCTTGCCTTTGGTGCGCCGCCGGCACGCCCTCTGCGCGGACGGGAAGGCTTGGTGTTTTTGAACATGTCAGGGGCGGGGTTAGAGGAGGGTGGGAGGCGTCCAACAACTGGAGCGCTACCCTTCCTCCCAGCAAGATGGTGTCAAAGTGTGGGCAGTTACGGTGACAGCACCTTAAATCGGCTGCACCGAACAGAACAAAGAAATAGGCCTGCTTCGGAGCGACGCTAGTCTCGCACCGAAGTGCAAGGAGTTATAGTAATTTTAAAAGAGCACAATTAAAATATGTACAAATTGTTAAAAAACACGTACTTCGTAGTCAAGAGCGTGCAGTGGCTGTGAGCAAAGAGTAAAGAGCCCACGGCTTCCGCCTCAGGGGAGAATATGGCAAATATCCGAGCTACAATGACCAACGCCCCTTAAGTATCGTGGGAGGGCGGGAGGCGTCTAACAACTGGAGCGCTACCCTTCCTCCCAGCAAGATGGTGTCAAAGTGTGGGCAGTTACGGTGACAGCGCCTTAAATCGGCTGCACCGAACAGAACAAAGAAAAAGGCTGCTTCAGAGCGACGCTAGTCTCGCGCCGAAGTGCAAGGAGTTATCGTAATTTTAAAAGAGCACAATTAAAATATGTACAAATTGTTAAAAAACATGTACTTCGTAGTCAAGAGCGTGCAGTGGCTGTGAGTAAAGAGCCCCGGGCTTCCGCCTCAGGGGAGAATATGGCTTCAGATTCATCCCTTGCCCGGACCATCAACAGATTAACCTCCCACTCCTTGGTGGCTTTCGGGTGCCTACTAAGGCAGGAGCTACAGGCCATGATGTTGTAGTCCGAACCCAAGGCCAGAGGCAGATGTCATGCACTGCAAGGCTTCAAAGCTGATCGGTTGGGCAGTGAATCTTGCACTGTGCAGCTGGAAATTTGAGAGCGATTTTGGCAAAAGATTTCCTAAGAAGTATTGAAGCTCTGGATTTGAGTAGATGTATGGGAAAAAGTGAACTGACATCACAGATGCTGGTGGGTGCGCTTTATCGCTCCAGTGACATTACGATGGCATGGATTCTGGGGCCAAAGTGGAACCAGCATCCACTCCACTCCAGCATGAAGATCAACTGACAAGTTTACAGATTCCGCCTGATGCCGGGCACATTCAAAAGGTGATGAATGTGCAGATATATGTGTCCATCAGAAACCAATCCTGTAGTTCGTTACCAGCTGGCGTTAAGGTGTGTTTTATAAATAAGTTGCTTTCTTGGACATTAGCATTTATTATTAATCTGTGGTAAGTGCAGAAGATCTTCCAACTCTTATTACGGACTGTCATAATAGTATAACAAACACAAAATCAACCATGTCACTCCACACGATGGAACAGCTGCATGCAAATCAGACTTGATTGCCCAGCAAGAAGAGCAGTCCAGGCTGAACTGCCTAGGCAGGTTCCTATTTCGGACCTCATTACAACTACCGAGGATTTTGTCAGAGAGATTATGTGGTTGTAGTCTTAGTGTAAAAATGTAGCCACTACAAGACACTGTCTTCAGAATGGATCGAAACACTTGAGCCAGTCAACACTGTGTCATTTTCACTGGTGATACCATATTCTTGGGACATTTCCACTCAGACTTTAGCACTCAACCTCAGCCCCCTAGACAAGGCAATTATACCATGTGAGAATCTGCACCCGGTAGTTCCATAGCCGGGTGTCTCCTCCCACCCCCCCCCCCCACCTCCACCCCTCCAAGTACAAGAATTCCGGCACACCTCCCAATCTCAGGATACTACTCCACCAGAATAATGAGACCTAAATGAGAACACAATCAGACCCAAACAACGTTATTCTATGTGGAGTTGGTAATTGTCCAAGACAGAGCTACACAGGACAATCCTTCACCCCACTTCTTCAAGCCTTTAGGTTTCCTTGCACGGAGGATGGCTAGTTGTAGGCTTGTGTTTGAAAGGCTGCTTTAAGGCTCACTTGCATAATGAAATCTTGTGCCTCGTCCTTCGCCATGTGCTCCCTCCTCCAATGGAGCCTAGCTGTATCTAAAACTAGATACGAAACAGAGTACCTGCATGAGCAAAGCTATCTGTCGATGGTTAAAAAAATAATATGTTGGCAGGCACCAGAAGTTAATTAAAACTCCTTATGTGTGTTGTTATTCCACAATTAAAAAAAATAATTAAATGTCTCTTCCTCTTCCCGCAAAATGTTTACCTCAACTATCTGATTGTCCTGGCTAGAAGAGAGAAAATGCTAAAAGAGCAAGTCAACATGTTGCTCCCTGACCTATCCAACTTTCTCAAAGTCATCTTTTCCTTGCAGATCACCTTGGATATCCGGTTACAGTCAGTAGGTATGGTCTATGTCAGTCTGGTGGACATAGCTTGCACTTGGGAGGAATGGTGGTATAACTGCCAAACTCTGCACCTCAGCTCCAATATTGTTTGAAAAGGTACAATGCACAGAGCTCAAATCCACCAGGTGAAGAAGAGGACACTATTAGAATGGGATAGCCTTCTGAATTATTATGCCTACTTACTTTGCCGATCCTTGTGGCCGAGATTTGCATCGCTCCAAGGCTCCCGATATTCAGATCTCCCTCCCGGCACAGCCGATTGAAGCGCTGACGCCGGGTGTCAGAGGGCTCATCCGCCATCTTAGGGGGAGGCAGGGTAGCGGTCCAGCTCTTGGACGCCTCCCGCCCTCCCTGGTTACTTAAGGCGCCAAACTCAGTTCACTTGCAGATTACTTGCTACTTTCCCCTGAGGCGGAAGCCGGGGGCGTTTCTCTACTATCCCTCACAATTTTAGATTTGCTGACCATATCGTGAGATTTTAAGGTTGTACATATTTTAATTGCGCTGTTTTAGCTATTCTGCCTACTTACTTTGCCGATCCTTGTGGCCGAGATTTGCATCGCTCCAAGGCTCCCGGTATTCAGATCTCCCTCCCCGCGCAGCCGATTGAAGCGCTGACGCCGGGAGTCAGAGGGCTAATCCGCCATTTTAGGGGGAGGCAGGGTAGCGGTCCAGCTCTTGGATGCCTCCCACCCTCCTCTAGTATGGATATAAACAATGGGACTTCCCGTCCGTGCAGCGGGCGGGCGCAGTGGGTGCGCCTAAGGCAAGCCCGTCTGCGCCCGTCCGCGCCTAGCCCGCGCCCAGCGCCGGTCCCCCTGTCAATTTGGCCAAAAAGATCTGCTGGACTAGAACTCAGCTCCTCGAGATGAGACAAGGTACTTGCGTGCCAGCTGCCCGCTGCTGCCCATTCAGCTTAGAGGGCCTTCCTTTTAAATGCGCACTCTGTGAGCTCACTCTCACCCCTTGGTTGAAACGTCCCCCTCAGCCCTCGAAGTCAGCTAAAGGCCCGAGCTACCCTCGGATGTTAAAGGCTGCTCTGATCAATTGCCGCTCCCTTCCTCGTCACGCTAGTGAGATCTGGATGTCACTCGATACCCATGCCTGGGACATCTTATTTCTCACGGAGACTTGGATTAAAGATACTTCAAAACCTGACATTCACTTAGTCATTCCCTCAGGTTACCGACTGGTGGGTATCAATCGTGAGAACGCTAAAACCGGGGGTGGTCTTGCCGTCATTCTAAAGTCACATCTTAATTTGACTTTTAAGAAACTAACCAATATAGGGCTTATTGAAGCCATGTATTTTACGATCTTGGATTCGGCTACTACTATTCTGGCTGGCATCTTAGTATACAACCCCCCCCAATGCTTTAACTTCATCATTAGTCACTCTTTTGCACATGATAGCGGACTTCTCCCTCAGACACTCACACTTTACTGTACTAGGAGATTTTAACCTGCATGCTGACAATCCCTCTTGTTCGCAAGCGTCTCATTTAATTGAGACCTTGCAAGGACTAACCTTGTCCCAATTAGTTCAGGGCCCGACTCACATAGCAGGTCACACACTTGACTATATATTTACAAATCATCCTGGTATTACCACTCTTTCCTCACTTCCCCTTACCCGGTCGGACCATTTCCTCCTTCCTTTTGATCTTACTATCCCTTCGCTACCCATCCCCTCTACTCTTAATGGGGAAATAGGGAGAAAATGGCATAAAGTCACATGTGATGCCGTTGATCCTCGCTTCTCTTATCAGTTTGATCCTCTCTCCAAGGACCTTAACGAAGAAGTGGCGAAATACAACTCCACTCTTTTAGCTGCTACTGATGACATTTCCCCATTAAAACCTATCACCTCCACTAGATCTAGGCCCTCTGCACCCTGGTTCTCCCCCGCCTTGCGAGAGGAAAAGAGCCGCTGTAAACAGCTGGAACGCAAATGGCGGCAGACATATGATTCTGAGTCTAAAGTGATTTACAAGACTGCCCTGAACAAATGTCAAAAATTAAAACGGTCCACTATGAGAGATTTTTATACCCAGCAAATTAAGAATGCAGAGAACTCTACTAAAATTCTTTTTAAAATTGTGAAGGACTTCGTTAACCCTCCCGCCATGATGGTTCAGAGTTCTCCTAGCCAGGCACTTTGCAAGCAATGGGCTATCGGACTATTTCCAGGATAAAATTATTAAGTTAACTTCTTCATTCAATCCGGTTTTGGCCTCCCCTCCGACCGGTGATCCGGACTCTCAGAAAGCCTCGTTGAATTCTTTTAAAGAGCTCACTTCTGAGACTGCCATAAATCTACTTGTCCAATGCAAATCGGGGTCACCGCTTGATCCGGCTCCTGCTAAGGTGATGGGCAAGCTTGCTCCTGTACTGATCAGCCCTCTCCTTTCCATTTGGAATTTCTCGTTACGCACGGGTCAATTCCCCATGGCATGGAAACAGGCAATGTTAGTCCCGATCTTGAAGAAAACAGATGCGGATCCCTCGCAATTCTGCAACTACTGTCCGATTTCTCTCCTCCCAAAGCCAGCAAAAATCCTGGAAAAAGCTGCCCAGAAACAATTGGCAGACTATCTAGAATCCAACCAATTGCTACATGACTCGCAGTCTGGATTTAGAACAGGCTATAGTACCGAAACCGCTCTTTTAGAGGTATCGGAGACTATTCGTGAGTGTGTGGATAGAGGCGAGGAGGCCATGTTAGTCCTCCTCGACCTATCCGCCGCTTTCGATACAGTATCTCACGAGATACTGCTGGACCGGCTGGGGCAGTCGGGAATCGGAGGTACTGTGTTGACTTGGATTAGATCTTTCCTTACAGGTCAGACTCAGAAGGTCTTTCTCCGACACTTTGAATCAGAGGGTAAACCTCTTTTCTGCGGAGTGCCTCAGGGCTCTGCTTTGAGCCCTCTATTTTTTAATGTCTATCTGGCTCCGCTGGCAAAAGTGGTGGAATCTTGGGGGCTCAGAGTGATCTCCTACGCTGATGATACTCAGCTTGTGTTTTCATTTGAAGATCACTCTGACACCAATTTCATCAATTTTCGCCACTGCCTCAGCAATATTTGCTCCTGGATGACCTCTAACCACCTTAGACTGAATACCGACAAAACTGAGGTTTTATTTTTTAATCAAAAAACCGTGCTGCCTGCTATTCAATGGTGGCCAACTGTACTGAATCCTCCTCCGGTCCCAGTCCACACAGCTCGAAACTTGGGCTTTCAATTTGATAATGCACTGTCCTGCAAATCACAAATCAACAGGGTCACAGCAGTTTGCTTCGGCAAACTACGTATGATCAGGAAGATCTTCCCTTCCCTCCCTTTGGACTCCCACAAAACCATTGTTCATGCCCTGATTACATCGCATTTAGATTATGCCAACAGTCTCTATTAGGGCGCCCCCCCTGTACCAAATTGAACGTCTGCAAATAGTACAAAATGCCGCTGCGAGACTGATTGGCAATATTCCTTTCCGCCAATCGGTTGTTCCATACCAGAAGAAGCTGCACTGGCTCCCCATTGTTCGTCGCATCCAGTTCGAAGCTTTGATTTTTGCCTTCCGTGCCCTCAACGGGTTAGGCCCTGGATATTTGAGAAAGAGACTTAAACTGTCCCAATCTGTCAGATCTCGGAGATCGAACAGCCTACGCCTCCTGGTGGTACCCAGATTCCGTCGTGCCAGGAGTGGGGGTAGAGCGTTCGGCGTAGTTACAGCTAAACTTTGGAACAGCCTCCCACTGGATCTTAGGTTCATTGACTCGGAGAATTTGTTCCAAAGCAAACTGAAAACTTGGTTGTTCACCATCTCATAAGCAGCTCATTTCTCTCTAGCTTGCAGTCTGTAGTGCCGGGACACCCCCGTTGGGGGTAGCCGTGCGCTTTATAACCTTCTTAATAAATAAATAAATAAAATAAATTATATGTCTCATCACCAGAGATGTAACATCACATACAGAATCCACAGGCAGAAGAACCTGACTTTAAGATGGTGACCTAGCCCAGTGGTTAGGAAAATGTCAGCCTAAGGAAGGCACGAGCTACCTCAAATTCAGAGAAGAGCTTGCTTTTATCTGACTGGTATGCTACCTGCTAACTAACAGTGAATTAAGATCAAACTCCTACTGCAAGCTGAACTCCCTTCATCAACATAGATTATACAATTTACTCTAGTTCTGGACAACAGATTGGAATATGTTTTTTTATACTTACTAACCTTGCACAAAACATTTTCTTAACACCTTGGGTGCTAAGGATTTTTCCCGCTGTGCGCTGGAAAATCCAAAATGACAGGGATCATGACAAGGTCAACTCGTCATAAGCACAGCCCAGGTAAAACCCATGACGAGTTGACCTTGTCATTAGCATGGAAGGGGTTAAACAATGGGTACTCAAGTGGTAACATTAGAATTTTTGCAATGTCAAAGCTGCAACTATTACTTCCCCCACAATAACAGTGGTTGCAGCAGAGAAGGCATTTCATTAGGTCGAGGGCCTTTCTGAATTCACTACTTCACAAAATCTAATTTGGAGACAAATATCAAATGCTCTCTATGACAACTCAATTGTCAGAGTCCGGACCAAGTGGAGTGTTGCCACAATCATTCTATCTAGGGTAAGGAATATGAAAAGGATGTTCACTCCACACCTATTATTTGCAGTCAGCAAGTATCGGGACAGTGATGGAATTAAGGGAATAAGGTTTGCATTGAATATATATAAAATGGCTGCAAGTACTGGTGGCATAGTAGCATTTACAATTTACATTTTACACAGCTGAGGTTAAATGAAACAAAGGACTCACCAGGCAAACCCTTTTAGATCTGGCTTAACAATGATCTATTGTAACCAGTTACAATAAAAAAAAATATCATTAAAACATTTTCTAAATTGTTATCTTGGTGGGGAAGAATTGAATCCAAAAACACAACCCTCGTAGTAAACTACCTTGCATGCTTGTCACAAACAGTGGCATAAAAATAACGCTGCAGCACCACAGTGCAGGGTAACTCAAGTTCCAGGGGGGCCCCTGCGGCATTGGGTAAGGGCAGTGGCCCCTGGCCGGAGACCTCCTCACTGGTTCTGGAGTGTGGGGGCCCCTTCAAGTTTTGCTACACCACTGGTCACAAATAAACCTAAACAAAACAGGATTTAATTCTTTGGGTAATGCTAACCTACATTAATTTTCCTTATAAATAAAGCATTCCTTAAAGGAAGATCTCTTTAAGTGTCATGTTGAGGACTCATTCAAGTCTGAGTCCCGATAAAAAACTCTGCCACTTGTTTGTTTTTAACCAATAGACACAATACCATCCATTCTATGAAGATTCTACTAGAGACCACAACGACCTTACTTCAATTGGACAGAAAGAAAGATACTTCCCTTTGGGAAAGATAATCCCGAAGGATGCATAATCTTTCTGTAGGTTCAGACACCTTCTTCCAGGTTTTAGGATGGTCTGGAAACACTTTTCCTCAGCAATGACTCTCCAGCACCTCAGTTGGCAGCATACGGCTCCAGTTGCAAGACTACTTCCAAACATGACTTCACCAGAGTACATTAGGCACCAACCTGCCCTGTAACATCAATATCTGGTATCACATCAAATACAGGTATATGTAGGGGAGCCAACGGAGCCATGCCAGCGACAAATATAACACGTAACATGCTTGCATATTTTGGGATCTTACAAGTTGTGGTACTTGCTCATCGGAGAGGAGGCAGGGCAGAGGAGCATTAAATATCCAACAGAAGTAGTCACTTAAATATACAGCTTTCCACAGACGTCCCCCCAATGCACGAGTCCTAATGCAGTAACTCTCTGAGTGGTGGGCGTAAGTAGTACATGTCAATCAAGGAAATCACACAAAAGAAGTCTGGCAACCCACCTATCATGGTGGGCTGGAGATTGGAGACTGCTTTTCTCAAAAGTATGCAAAATCAGCCACATTGCTGCCAAGCAGATGTCGACAACTGGGACAGAACTGCAGAGGCAGCCCGAGCCCTGGTAGAATGAGCATGAATGCTCATCCGAGGAACGGTCTTGGCCGGGGCCGAACAGAGCATACCTTGATACCAAGAATGACCCATCACAAAATTATGCACTTGGACACCACTTTGCGCTTTTTAAAACCAGGAAAGGCCACCAAGAGCTCGTCATCAACCTTGTCTTGTTGTGGGTGGTCGATATGGTATGACTGCACGTCTGAGTTCTGGACTTTGCTTTCTGTTTGGTCGAAGGAGGGAATAAAGACAGAGTAATAAATTGGTCAACATGAAAACTAGTTACCACCTTGAGTAAGAAGGATGGAGAGATGTAAATGACCACCTTACCCAGATTGAAAACTGTGAAGGGCAGACAAAACTAAAGGGCCATAAGTTCTCTTACAGTAGAAGTAATTGCCAACAACTGCTTTCAGAGTAAACATCGAACCAAGAAAGCTGTACATTATCTCAAATACAGAAGTCAATACAAGATTCAAACCCCACTAAGGAATAATAAACAAGTAAACCAAACCTTTAAGAAAACAGTGAAGGCTGCTCACGAAGACACAAAAACACTGAGCAGTCAGATAGGATTCAACTGAAGACACCACCAGACCAGTGCAAGAGACGCTGAAAACCTCAAGACATCAGGCAGGACAGATGTAAAAGGATTAATCCATTAAGACTCACACCACTACACAAACTCATTCCAGCAGTCTGCCAGAGGGATTTGATGGCAAACTTCCAAGCCGCCAAGATGTCTGCAATCTCTTCTGGAAGGCAAAAAGATTCTCAATGGCATCACTTAATCTCCACATGTGCAGCTGCAGGATTTGGGGATTGGGTCGCAGTGCTGTGAGACAAGGTCTGATCTGAGGGGAGAGGGGAAGAGGAGGCCATAAGCAAAGCGCCAAATATTGACGTACCGGTTCCTCCTTGCCCAGTCTTAAGCAATCAGTTCTGCACAATTCTATTGCACTTTCCATAGAATTTTTGACTGTAGCTGGATTGGTAGAAATGCATATAGCAGCCCCTCGACCACCTTAGTCTGCATGCATCCCCCAGGTAACCATTCAGTCATTAGTGTGTGGCACAAAACTGAGGACAGTGACAAGGAGATGTATGAAAGGAAAACCCAAGACAAACAAGTCACCTCCAGCACTTCATAGTAAAGCTCCCACTTGAGCTTCTCCAGTCAGAGATAGATAAGGGCATCTGTTCTTATTCTGAAGAATCAGCAATATGGGACTATCGTGGGGAGAATCCCCATCACTGCATCCATCTCCACAGGTGTAACCTCCCAACATAGGATCTGCAACCCCGCTTGTAAATATAATGCATGCTAGTGGTGTTATCCAATAGATTCAGGACGTTGCCTCCTTAGATGAAAGGGAAAAATGTCTTCAGGGCAAGACGACCACTAACACATGCATGTGCAGGCACTTCTCAGACACGAACCAACCGCCCTGCACCATCATGTAACTCAGAGGAGCACCCAAGCCTAGTGAAGGGACATCTGTGACCAAGGCAGACTGAGACTACAGGGGGCTGAATGGGCAACATCTCAAAAGGTTGACTGGTTCCACCCACCAGTGCAGATCCTCATGCACTGCCGAGACGATCTGTGGCTGATGACAGGGATTTTTCTTGATGTTGCAGTAATGGCGAGGGCTCTCAACATTCAACTGATGGAGAGGACCAACAGGATGCACTAATTCCTCAGCCCTAACAGGATCTGAGCTCCAGACTAATCTGATTCATCGCCCGAATATCAACAAACCTTCGGAATAGCCTACATGAGGGCTATGTCAAGCACCGCCTTGATGAAGGTCAGCCTCTGTGTGGCAGTGAGGTAAGACTTTTGAACATTGATAGTAGAGCCCAGCTTCTGGAGTCATTGTGTGCTGAAGATGGTCCTAGACCAGAATAAGGGATTCTACCTTTAGCAGCGAGTAATCCAAGTATGTGTACAAATACAGAATACCTGGACTCCCAACTGTAACAGTGAAGCCGTCATGAGCGCCTGCACCTCCACAAAGATGTGCAGTGCCATTGCCAATATGACTAGGTTAACAGAACCCGACTTGAACAGTCATCAGGCCTCCATTCTTATTATGTACCTAGAAGCTAGAAAAATCCCATGGCCCGCTCTTTCAAAAATAACAACTTTGATGACTGCCTAGAACAGCGAGACAAGGAAAACACCTCTAGGATTTAGGGGACAGGGAGAAAGCTTGCAAAATTCAAATCATCCAGCATTTTCACAACAGTGCGTGTGTGTGTGTGTCACTAGGTGGCTCCACGTGACCTTGTTTTACCAGTTGCGGCTGGCATGACTCGCGGGTGGGTGTGCGCGGTTGCGTGCAGGGGGATTAATTTAAAATAAAAATTAAATAAAAACTTACAATCTGCGGTCCGGTTCCGCGTCTTCTGTTCTCACAGGCAGCCTGCATTCCCTCCCCTAAGCCAATCACATTACTGCAATGGCAGCGTTGTGATTGGCTGGGCCGCCGACCACAGGCGTCTATGGGGAGGCCGTTTTCTCCATGCAGCCTACATGGAGAAAACGGGAGTGTGTGCATGACTGGGGCCGACCAAACAGTCAGCGCCCATAAGATTGGGCTAGCCACTTCCCCCCGATCCGAACCAACCAAACCCTTCTTCTGCGTTCTCGCAGTGCAAGAACCAGAAACATAAAATGGAATTCATACCATTTTATCTTTCTACTTCGAGCACTGCGAGAAATCAGCGGGGCAATGCTCCTCCACCCACATGGAGGAGCGGCCCCTGTGTTTCACCCAGAAGTGACAAAGCAATATGCATATAGGTGCACCCTGTGTGTACTAATGTCAGTTTCTTGCTTGGCTCGTTCCATGCCCTTGAATGCAGAGCACAAAACAATTGGAGGTGCCAGTGTGCCGATATCTAACTTTGGAACTTTTTGGATGGTAAAGAAATACCACTACGCAAAATGGGTATGAGGGAGGGAAGTGAAGAATCTGTGGTTAAATAAGTATCCACCAGAAAGAGAGTAAGTTTGCCTTCCACAAGACATGGCCTGCAAGGACATTTCCTTGAGGGATCTCAGGAAGGCCTTTAGAGCCAGCAAATAGCCTGCAGCACCAACAGATTTATGTGGAGCCAGCTCTCTATATCATCCAGAGGACTTAATCAACCCAGCAGAGACCCATCCATCACCTTTGAGTGGGGAAAGGAGAGTGGTCTGCAGCAGATCAAGTGACAGTCAAGGAGCTACCACTGCAAATCTTGTGCAGTCTCTTCGGAAACTTGGAATACATACAAGTTTCCTTGGCGCTGGCCCACTGACACTTAAGATGACACTTAAGATGCCTGTGAGTGAAGTGAAGTGAAGAAGCAGGATGCATGATGTCTGCAGGCCAAGCCTCAGAGCTGCTCTCACTAAAATCTAGGACTGCAATTAAAATATAAGGAAAGGCACTGAAGTGCCTTTTACTTCGTTTTTTTTGCCTATTATAAATGTCAAAAGTGAAAGGCTCTGGCATTCCATGCTGCGCTGAACCACTATACGTAAAAAAAAAACGTAATAAAAAAAAAACACAAAGGCGATGTGAGCACACAATGGCGCTACACAGAACAAACTCCTACATAAAGCCACTGGGGTGGCATTATAAAACTACACAAAGTCTGGTGCAGCTTTGCCAAGACAAGGTGGAACTAACCAGAATATGTTGTTGACAAACAAATGTCTAAAAACGTATATGATTAGAAGGGCACTTCATGCAATAACACGCTGTTATACCTACTAAATTGCATGTATTTAGTTAAGTTTTTCTGAGGGGAAAATGGACTCAGCCCAATTTCAGAGTCGTGTTGTGAAAAAAACTATAGCCAAACGTCTTCCACAAATCTTCTTTAAATAGAAATGTAAGGGAAAAAAGTAACGTAAACACAAAGGCTGCAGCCTGAAGCAGCTGAAGAATTATGCAGCTCCTCCAAATAGAAACCTTACATATTTTTTGAGTGCAGGACGGATGGGAATATGGAAGTAGGCATCCTTTAGATCTAAGGCCGCCATGAAGTCGCCTTTTTGTAGAAATGGAATGAGTTCCTGAAGAATGGCCATATGTGTCTGAGGTCATGAATGGGTCGTAAAGTTCTGTCTTTTTTGGGAATGAGAAGTATAATGAATATACCCCTTTTCCTTGATACAGTCTTTGGACTGGTTCTATTGCTGCTTTTATTAATAGAGCTGATATTTCCTGTTGTAGGAGATTTTGATATTCTATTAAAATGTTTTGTTTGCGAGGTGGAATATTTGGAAAAGTTGTAATGATCTCCACACAATAACCATGTTGGATAATATCAAACACCCATTGATCTTTTGTGATTGATCTTGCGGACAGAAAGTTTTGAAGACAACCCCGCCCACTGTAAAATGGTGGGGGGACTGGTAAGGAAGTCATTGTTTGGTAGTTGTGCTGCAATTACGGGTATTATTCCCACAACCTCTTCCTTTAAAATTGTTACCGCTGTATGAACTCCTGTAAAAAGTTCTGGCAGTAGAGGTTTGTCCTTGATTTTTCTATGCGGACCCTGTGTTATCTTAAAAGGCAGATCTTGCACCTTGTTTATAGTTGGGCCTACGAAATGAACCACGATAAGTAGGTGTTTGCCGAGCCCTCCATTGATTTTGCGACTTCAGTCTTTTTTCATTTTCTCAAGGGCTGTGCCCACTTGAGGGCCGAAAAGATTTTCCTTAACATATAGGAGAGTAAGAACAGTCAGTTGTAATTCTGGTTTAAACCCTGAGACACGGAGCCGTGCAGGTCTACATAATAGTAGGCTGGTGTTTATACCCCAAGCAGCTGTGTCTGCAGCATCTAGTGCACATTTTATTGTATTTGTAATGAGCTTTTCCTCACTGACAATTTCCTGCCCCCTTTCTGTGCTCTTCTGGGAAATGCTGGAGGAGCCCCTCCATTTCAACCCAGTGAGCTCTATCGTAGCAAGCTAATAGTCTGGCTGTTGGTTATACTCCAATGATTAGCTGGTTGGGCAGCGACATGTTTACCAGAGGCATCAATTAACTTAGATTCTTTCTCTGGGGGAGGTGCATCTCCCGTTTGAGTATTTGCTCCTTTCCTAACATTAGATACTACTAGAGAGTCAGGAGTAAACTGACCTCTAGTGTATAAAGGATCAGAGGGTGCAGCTTTATATTTTTTGTCAATGCATGGTGTTATTATCCTAGCTTGGACTGGAGCTGTGATGTAGCATTCCCTTAAGGAGTGGTAGATATTGTGCCCCCACCTTTGAACATTAGATAGGATTTCAAATCAATCAGGGATTTCTGAAGCGTGCTACTCACCTGTGAGTGTTTCAAAGCACGGGGAGGAAGGAACTCGTGTAGCTCTGCTTCACCCAAAGAGCCAGGTCTTGAGGTGTTCCTGAAAGCTTGCAGAGAGGGGAATTTCCATGATAGTCATAAACGCCGACGTCCCACCCATGCACGGGGACCCCGGAGCAGTAGTGATATATAACTTCTTAAGTGTAGATTTGAGTTAATTTTAGTGTCAGTCTGTAGAAATATCTCACAAACCCTTTTTTATCTTTATGATCGCGATGAAGAAGCAGGGCAGAGTAGCCTCATAGGCTGTCATATGTCTAAAAAAAGAACACTGTGCCTTTAAGGGACCAGGCGCTATCAGTATCCCATCGTGCATAGCAGGTACTTCAGTTCATTTGGAGGTTACTGATAACAGATATGGGGAGAAAAACAATTCTTCTGTCTTTTCAGCTGGGGAGGAGGGAGGGTCGCTTATGACTATCATGGAAATTTCCATGCGAGAGACAAGAAGTTACAGGCAAGAACCCATTCCTTCTCTCACAGGGGATTTCCATGTATAGTCATAAGAGCTGAATAGAGTAGCAAGCCCATCCCAAAGAAAGTGGCAGAACAGACAGAGGAGCAAAAGGACTCGAGAAAAAACATTTGAGTGAAGCTTGCCCTACTTGAGCGAATACTCTAGTATCAGAATCTAGGCAGTAATGCTTTGTAAATGTGTGTACTGTCTTCCAGGTAGCTGCTTTACAGATCTCTGGAATTGGGACATTACGTAATAAAGCCGTAGTGGCTGTTTTCCCCGTAGTAGAATGAGCCCTAGGTTTGGCTGAAAAGCTTTTGTTAGCTTTTGGATAACATAATAGGATGCAAGAAACTATCCATCTCGAGATGGACTGTTTTGAAGTAGCTAGTCCTGTTAGGAAGGGGCCATAGTTTACAAATAGCTGTTGTGATTGGCGAATACTTTTATTTCTATCCAGGTAGAACTTCAGAACTCTCTTTACATCCAGGGATTGAAGGGATCTTTTCGCTGGTGTAGAGGGTTTCTGGAAGAATGTTGGAAGGGATATTATCAGATTAACATGAAAGTCAGATACCACCTTAAGGAGCGTGGGGTCTTATAACTACCTTGCTCGAGTGGAAGACAGTGTAGTGTTCATGAGAACAAAGGGCTTGTATTTCACAAACCCTACGGGCTGAAGTGATCACCACAAGGAAAGCTGCTTTCCATGATAAATGTTAGAGTGATGCCTTGTGAATTGGTTTCAAAAGGGTCTTGCATAAGGCGACAGAGCACTATATTGAATTCCCAGGGAGGAGAAAGTCGTCCGATTGGAGAAAATACCTTTTTCAAGCCCTCGAAGAAATCCTTAATCACCAGGATTATAAAAAAGGAGGTTTGTGAGGGACATTCACTATAACAGTCAAAGCTGCTAAATGAACTTTTAGCGAGGATATTTATAAGCAGATTTTGCTAAGCTGAGTATGTAAAGGAAAAAGAACATCTTCCTGACAAGAGGTGGGATCCACGTTTCTGGAAGAACACCATATTTATTTATTTATTTGCAAGTTTGTATAAAGCTGGAATCGACTCCAACTGGAGTATCTCTGCGCTTTGGGCCGGTTTGACAACCACAGAGGAATTGGTGAAGGTGGAGCTAGATCTCATTTGTAAACATCAGGGTTTTAAGTTGTTTTCTGAATTTCAGATGTTCAGTGCAGAGTCTGAGGGTCAGAGGGAGTCCGTTCCACAGTGCGGGTCCTGCGACAGATGATGCTTTCCCTCCGTGCCTGGCTTTTTTGGCACGAGGTACTACCAGCAAGTGACTTTTACTGGATCTGAGAGATCTGGAGGGGATATAGGGAGTGAATTTCTGTTCTAAGTGCAGAATCTCTTCCACTTGAATGCATATGTTGATCGCGTGGAAGGTCGTTTAGCCTCTTTGAGGATCTCCATGCAGTCCTGTGGCAGATTCAGATGTCCATATTGTATCAGTTCAGGAGTCATGTTGTCAAACTCAAAGAGGAGGGGTTGGGCTGTACTATCTGGCCTCCAAATTTCGTTAGCAGATCCGGCATGCATGGCAGCCGCAGATGGAGATGGATGGACTGGTGAAGGAGGTCCGTGAACCACCATTGGCATGGTCATTCCGGAGCTATGAGGATCATCCTGGATGACGATTGGGTCAATTTGATGAGAACTTCAGGAAACAGGGGGATCGTAGGAAAAACGTAGACAAATGTCCCAGACCAATTGATCCACAGGGCTTTCCCCAGAGTTCCTGTCTGGTAGAATCTTGATGCAAAGCTTTGGCATTTTTCTGTTTTCTGCAGTGGCAAACAAGTCGACGCTGGGAGTACCCAATCGCTGAAATAAGTGTAGTACCACATCGTCGTGCTAAACCCACTCATGGTTTTCTTGCAGGAGTCTGCTGAGTGAGTGCGCCTGAGTATTTTGGACACTTGGGAGGTGTACTGCTGTGATCGTCAGGCCCCTGGCAAGCAGCCACTTCCAGATCATCTGAGACTCACGGGATAAGACTCTGGATCTTGTCCCCCTCCTGCTTGTTGAGGTAGTACATTGTTGTTGTTTTGTCTGTTTGAACAAGCAGGGACGAGGTGTTGAACAAGGGGCAGAAAGCTTTTAATGGCAGATGGACTGCCAGATGCTCCAAGAAGTTGAAGTGGTACGAAGTTTCGTATTCTGACCATTTACCCTGGATCTGGAGATGGTCCATATGCGCTCCCCAGCCCAGCAACGATGCGCCCGTGACAATAGTCTGAGGAGGAATCTCCTGATGGAAAGGAGTGCCCTGGATGAGACTGGATGGGGAGCACCACCATTTGAGAGACCACTCCACATGGAGGGATAGTTGTATCCTGGATGGGGAGCGCCACCATTTGAGAGACCACTCCACTCCTGTCCTCCCAGTTCCCCGTCAACTGATCCCCTTGATCCTCAAGACATTCTTGCAGAGGTCACATGTGCAGACGGGCATTAAGTGTGAGGAATATGCACAAAGCCTTTGAGCCGAGGAGAGAGGCAACTGTCGTGACTGTTGTATGGGAAGCTTTCATGAGCCTCTGACACTCTAGAAGGATCGATAAGTGTCTCTCCTCCGAAGGAAACACTTTTGCCTTTACTGTGTCGATTAAGGCACCTAGATAATGCAAGGTCTGTACTGGGGTGGAGATGGATTTGTCGCGGTTGATCTGAAGCAACAATCTCTGTAAGAGATCGCGAGTCCAGTTGAAATGAAGCTGCGCCTCCTGAGAGGAGGAAGCCTTGGTGAGCCAATCATCCAGATATGGATAGACGAAAACCTTGTGACTCCGGAGATGGGCTGCGACTACTACCATGCATTTGGAGAATGTTCTGGGTGCTGACTTTAGCCTGAAAGGAAGGACCCAGTACTGGTTATGGTCCTGTCCCACCATGAACCTCAAGAATTTGCTATGCTTTCTGCCAATTGGAATATGAAAGTACGCGTCTTGAAGGTCGATCAGACAAAGCCAATCTCCTTGATGTAATTAGGGGTAAATTTGGTGTAAAGCAAACATCCTTAACTTTTTTCGCCAAATCCATTTGTTGGCTGTCGTGAGGTCAAGAATAGGTCTGAATTCTTGTTTGTCTTTCTTCTTCACAAGTAAGTATTTTGAATAAATACCTTGTCCTCGTTATTGTTGAGGAACTGGTTCCACCGCCAATTTCTGTAAAAGGATGTTGACCTCTGCTTGTAAGAGAGGAAGCTGGAAGTTGGTTGGCTTCGGAGGGATGGACGGTGAAGGACTGGTGAACCACAGGCAATATCCACTGTGCAGAATATTCAGCACCCAAGAGTCTTTTGTTATGTTTTGCCATTCTATCGAGTAAAATACATATGCTACCCCCTCCCACTGGAGTGGGGAACAGAAGAGGGGGAAGAAACGACTCAGGCTGTTTACTCCCTTGAGGGTGTTTCTGGGAAGATCTTCCTCTTGTTTGGCGTCGCTGATACGACTGGTAAGGTTGTTTCTGTAGTGACTGAGGGCCACCCTGCTGTTGACTCTGGTACCATGAGGAAGAGTGACCTCTCTGGGAAGAGAACAGTTGTTGGAAGGCCGGAAAGATTTTCTTTGTTTTCCATGTCTTTCGTGACCTACAGCCTTATGGGTTTTCAACTCCGCTTTCATGCGCGTCATTGCATCACCCATGAGGGATCCAAAGAGAGTAGAACCTGAGTAGGGTAAGTTCAGAATTCTTAGCTTTGCCTCCGGCTTCAGAGAGGTGAGACGTAGCCACAATTTCCATCTGAGACCTATCCCATGGCAGTACTCGTGAGCGGCTAGTAGTGAATCATCCGCTGACACACTCAGTGAACCCAAAAAGAAATGACCGCCCACCTAGCGGTCTTTGGTACAATCGATGCAGAAGCTGAGCGATCTTTTGGGGTCCAAGTGATGCAGTATCACCTCCTTAGAAGGGTAAGTGGGGGACTGAACGCCAGCATGGTGATGGTTTGATTGACATGGAAGGCCGTCACAACTTTCAGTAGAAAGGATGCCCTAGTTTGAAAAGCAGCTTATCAGGAAGAAGGTGATGTATAGTAGGACACCCAGAGCCAGAAGCTCACTCACACGCCATGCTGAGGTAATAACAACAAGGAGAGGCGCCATAGGAAACAGCTTGAATGGAGTACACATCAAACAAGTGGCACGAAAGTGAGGTCCAATTGGGGCATCACAAAAGGAGAAGGGGGAAACAGATGCTGCAGCTCTTTCAAAAATCTCGGCACAACCAGTGATTTAAATAATGAATGTTAGATCAGGCAATCGCAGGAAGGCCGAAAGGGATGAATAATAACCTTCAACTGTGCCCAAAGCAAGACCTTGCCAGACGAGGGACAACACAAACAGGACATCAGACAAAGCCTGGAGGGGATCAATTTGACGCGTACTACTCCAAAACACAAACCTGTAACAGCGACAGGTATACAGTCTTTGTCGAGGGAAGCCTGGCTGCCAAGATGATATCAACTACCTCCGGAGGTAGATCAAAGGCATTCAGCTGGCACTGCTCAATCTCCAAACATCAAGGTGGAGATTGTGAAGGGCAGGGTGGAGAACCCGGCCTTTCTGCTGCAATAGCATGCCCTCCCAGAGGGGCAGCCTTATTGGAGGGCAGCCGCTCAGGCCCAGGAGTTCTGGAATACCATACTCTCCGTGCCCAGTCCGAAGAGGACATGTGCCTGTTCGGTTCTGATCTTCTTGAGAACTATGGGCAGGAGTGCACAGTGAAAAGGTGTACAGGTTTTCAGAGTAACACCTGAGGTGAAATGAGTGAGTGAGAGACACCTTGCAAACTCCAATGCTTGGATTGAGCTGCTTGCTTGTGAACAGATCGAGCCACCGATGAAGGGGAGCATCTCAGAAGGAATCAGGTTGAGAGTGAACCCCAAGGATGACAGGAGGTTCACCTGTCTTAAACAACCAGGCCGGTTGTCAAGGCAGGAAAAGACTGGCACCCCTGACCTACCATCACTTTCAGGAGCACCCGAGGGGTGCTGATGAGATCAAAGGGGAGAAAAGTCACCCGAAAATGCACTTGTCCAGCCACAGGTTACACCGATGGGCCGACAGGACAGGTATGTATGTGGAAATAGGCATCCTGTAGGGCTAAATTCAGCTGGTTGAAGCCTGCACCACAAGTCTTTCTGGAGAAGGGTGCTGTGACAAAAAGGCCGGCTTACCTGGAGGTGGTGTGAATTGCTGTCTTTTTTGGGGGTACAAATAGAAATCATTCCTCAGGGAGTTTTTGTTCTGTATTATGAAGACATTTCAGATCTCGGGAAGTAGTTTTTCCTTCCTTGAGGTTGTAGGTCTAGTTGTGCTTACGGGAAGCGGTTGGGAGGCAGGGCTTTAGTCAATTATCTTCACATGTAGGCCTGCAGCAGGGACGCGCGCAGCAGGTGCGCCTAAGGTAAGCCTGTATGTGCCCGTCCGCATCCGTTCTGCGGCCAGCCCTAGCCACTTTGCCGGCTGTAGCCCAGGCAAGCCGTTTTCTGTTAGTTTTTTTTACATAACTGAATGATATAGCTCCTCAGAGTCGACAGGCATGGGACCCTACTTATTTAGAAGGCCCAGTGTGCTATATGTTCTAAAAAAATGAATTTGACCTCTCGCCAGAGATTCTTTCCGATACATTCTTTACCCCTATATTTAATCAAACAATCTTTTCCTGAGGGGTTATAAACAGTTATAAATACTTGTTTCCTTAGTAAACATTCACATGAAGTCATTGATTAAATTAAGGATTCCCAATTAGACTTTTTGTTACTGAATCCTGGTTTAAACCATGGTGGAAACCGGACATCTTTTCAGCTCTACCTACGGGGGACACTATTATTAGACCTGATAGAGAAGGAGGCTGTGGAGGTGGTCTGGCGATACTTTTTTGCAAAACATTTCAATGTTGTACCTTTGATACAAACTCAAAGGAGCAGAGAGTTTAGGATTCTGCTTTCAGATTACTTCATTACAATCTTTTGTGGGAGGGCTTATACCAGGCTCAGAACCCTTATTTCTAACTACTTTAGGGGAAACTTTGGATCCCATCTATTGCAAAAAAACTAATTTTACCATTCTCAGAGATTTTACTTACCATCGTGAGACTTTAGATGATTCTGAAGTAGTCACCTAATTGTATATTCTTAAAATAATCAGTCTTACACAGTGTCTGGACCTACTCACATATCTAGACACACCTTAACTGGAATCTGCTCCAATTACTCTCAGTTAATAATTGACACTCCCATTATTCAATCATGGACAGATCATACTTTAAATTCCGTTTCAAATCAAACTCAATATACATGATTCTGTTTCGCCTAGTACTACATTTGATCTTTTTATCTTATGGAAATGGAATAAGATGACGACTAATCCGAATCTGATTAACCAACCAGCCTCTATTGCACCGGTTCTCACTGGAACATTGGACAATGACCGTACGTCATTTAACAACTGGATTTTAAACACAGCTATGGAACTAGTGCCCCAACTTCAGGCCAGTAAACACAATTTAATCCCCTCTGCTCCCTAGTTTTCCTCTAAAGTAGCAGAAATGAAGTAGCATTGTAAACAACTCGAACGTAAGTGGCGCCTGGCTTATAAACCGAAAGCCTTGTTTTGTTTTAAATCTGCTCTCAAGGCATATCACGAATTAATGCCACTAAGAAAGTTTGCTACACCAGGAAAATTGAAGAAGCCCATTATGACTCAAAAACAATATTAAAATGTCACAATATTTCCTATACCTAAAAAGCCCTGAATCGGAAAATACATCCCTCCCAAGATCTTTCTGACCAGATCTGTTTTTAAAGGACAAAATCCAGAAGATGCAATCAGGTTTTCCACTACATACCTTAACCTTCGATCAAGTCTCTCACTATACTCCTATTCCGAATGCAAGTATGGACACTTTCCAGGAAATCTATCTTGCACAGTCCCACCAAGCTGTTCTTTCATGCAAGTCCAGATCTCCTTTTGACCCCTATCCTCCTTCCTTTCTTCATAAGACTATAGAAGTAGTTAACCTGATGATGGATCAGATTCAGAATTTATCTTTGTCAACAGCAGAAGTCCCAAGTACTTGGAAATTTAGCTCTGTGAAAACGCTTACAAAAAAAAAAAAGGTATAGCAGACCTACCACGTTATCAAATCTTTGGCCTATCTCCTTACTACCCTCTCTGAGTAAAATGTTGGAAAGGATTGTTAATGGGCAGCTTACTTCATATTTAGAGGATAGGAATTTACTTCATCCTCAACAATCTGTTTTTAAGCCAAAATACTCCATGGAGTCAGCCTTGCTGAAGGTTTATGGAATTATCAAATTGGCCTTAGGAGCTGGGAAAAATGCAGGCTTGATTTTAATGGATCTCTCTGCATCATTTAACACCATTTCGTGTTGTGCATTACAAAGCACAGAGGGGCTGTTGAGGTCCTCTTCAGCCAATCTCCCCCACATTTCAGGCTAAAGACCTTGGGAGGACGGGGGCAGGGGGGAACAACACTAGAGCCTGGAACCAACTTGCAAATTTCCTCTGTATTATAATCACTGAAGCATTATTCAAGAAACGTCTGAAGAATTGGCTTTTTAATGCACCTCTTTGAGCGACAGGATGCTCCTGTTTGTTGCAGTGACAGATGCACTTTACAAGAATGCCTCTCATTCATTCATTAAATGGCGCCAGGCAATCTGTCTGTTAACTGGAGGGCCAGTACAAGCCTTAGCCCAAGCCCCTAGAGCCTAAGTATGGTGGGGAGCTGAAGGTCAAGGATTAAAGCTGTCCTGCACATAACCATAGGGTAGGAGGCAGATTCTTCAATGGCTGGGTTGGGAGGAAAGAAAAGTGAAGTCTACGGGGAGGTAACTACCTGATCAGCCTCCTACAAGTCTTCATAGTAATTGTCCTCAGCATAAGGCTGATCAAGCTCTAAAAATTTAAATTTTTTGAGAGAGAAGAAAAATCGAGGAAAAGGTATTTGAGAGAAAAGGAGAAGCTTCGGATCCACGTCTGGTGGTGAATGAGAAAATAATTACTTGCCTGTAACTGCGGTTATCCAGTATTGGTATCTTTCACAGATGAATCTTTTACAAGTCCATCAGTTGCACTCTTATTATCTTGATTTAGATCACTGTTTGAAACTTTTTTTTTTTAAAGTTGTGCGACTCTCTCCTATAGTGTTTTGTCTGGAAACACTGCCAGCATATATTCAAAAATAGGTGAGAGCAGAGATTCTACTCTCTGTTGGAGGTGTGCACATTTACACTTGGACCTGATTTGGTCCTGTTCACCGGTTCATCAAAGTTCAATAAAGTTTTCAATGAAAAAAGTTTTTTCAAATTCTTCCAATGAAATATTTGTTCCATATTTCTCTTTATTCAATATATATTTCAAATAGTTGTGAGATTCATTACTTAAAACATTTTGACAAAACCCAATGCATTTCGGGTCCAACCTGACCCTTCCTCAGGGGTCTCTAGGGAAAGAACAAACAAACATTTGAGCCCAAAGCTATGTTTAAGAATAATCATAATAATTATTTCATGATTGACAACACAAAGTTCTACAGCGAAAAACATTGACACTTATGTAACATTAGCATTTTCAAAGAAACGTAATTGCCAGTCAATTTCTAATTTGACCGCACGGTAATCTCACCCCTGTTGGATTGTACTGAATCTGACTGACGTAAAACAGTTCTGAAATATTAAACCTCCTTTCCACTGTTAAATCTTATTAACTGTGCCATCATAGTTAAACCGCTATGTCAAATGAAAAACACAACACTGTTTTAACTTCTAACTACTAAGTGTTCTATGACAGAAACGGCTCGCGTTTCTGGTTGGTTACTCACTGAAATGCTTCTGCACACTCGGCTTTCGGTTTCCACCAATGTCGGTGTAGCTTGGATAACCCGAATTCCTCCTTTCTATTATCTTTATACTCATTGGTTAAACATGCGATCACATGACCGCGATTTTACCGAAGTGTGAGCAATGTGTATTAACAAACTAAATGGTGAACAGAACATTATATAAGCTCCTGCAAGGTTATACATTGCTCCTCAAGGGTTTTCTGACCTAATTAAAAAATAAAAAACGGAGTGAGACAATATCGAACAAACACAAAAAAAACCACAAAAAAACCAATAAATTTACATCACACTGTAAGAAAACCCATCGGATGTGGATACCATATTTATAACCAATGTGGTTAATCGACAGGTAAACATTGCCATGGTCATAGCGTGCCGGCCATTTTGGAATCGGATGTAACCAGGGTAAACTGGTGTCAATTCAGGAAAAACAGATAATTTCCTGATACTCATTTATAGAAAACATGATAGTTCCAGTCTGCATTAAGACCATGTGGCTGAAGACTCCCCATCTTTTTTATTTTGTTAATACACATTGCTCACACTTCGGTAAAATCGCGGTCATGTGATCGCATGTTTAACCTATGAGTATAAAGATAATAGAAAGGAGTAATTCGGGTTATCCAAGCGACACCGACATTGGTGGAAACCGAAAGTAGAGTGTGCAGAAGCATTTCAGTGAGTAACTGACAAGAAACGCAAGCCGTTTCGGTCATAGAACACTTAGTAGTTAGAAGTTAAAACAGTGTTGTGTTTTTCAGTTGACATAGCGGTTTAACTATGTTGGGACAGTTAATAAGATTTAACAGTGGAAAGGAGGTTTAATATTTCAGAACTGTTTTACGTCAGTCAGATTCAGTACAATCCAACAGGGGGGAGATTACCGTGCGGTCAAATTAGAAATTGACTGGTAATTATGTTTCTTTGAAAATGCTAATGTTACATAAGTGTCAATGTTTTTCGCTGTAGAACTTTGTGTTGTCAATCATGAAATAATTATTTTGACTATTCTTAAACAGAGCTTTGGGCTCAAAAATGTTTGTTTGTTCTTTCCCTAGAGACCCCTGAGGAAGGGTCAAGTTGGACCCGAAATGCATTGGGTTTTGTCGAAATGCTTTAAGTAATGAATCTCGCAACTATTTGAATTATATATTGAATGAAGAGAAATATGGAATAAATATTTCATTGGAAGAATTTTAAAAAACTTTTTTTCATTGAAAACTTTATTGAACTTTGATGAACCGGTGAACAGGACCAAATCAGGTCCAAGTGTAAATGTGCGGATCTATGACGTTACAATGCGTTATTTTACAAAGCAGACCGTTACAACGCAATTTTTACAACGCAGGTACCATTACAATGCATGCCATTACAACGCATGTCATTACATAGCAGATACTATTACAACACATGCCATTACATCGTAAGTATAGGTAAGTATATCTTTTTTTTTTAAAGTAATAAAGTTAATTTAATTAATTTTAATTAATAAATATAATTAAAAAAAATGTAAACAGTAATTAATTTAATTTACTTATAGTAATTTATTTAAAATTAAAATTGTAATTAATTTAATTTATTTAATATAATATAATTAATGAAATATAATAAATTTATAAATAGTAAATAATATAATCTAATGTATTACAATAAATATAATTTAAATAAAATTAAAATACTTAATATAATTTAATTTAATATAATTAAAGAAATTTAATTAATTTAAAAATTGTAAATAATATTATTTAATTTAAATAAATAATACATAAAACAAGTAATTAATTTAATTTAATTTTAGTAATGTAATTCAATTAATTTAATAATTGTAAATATTGTAATTAAATTAATTTAATTTATTTAAAGTCGTAATACCCCTGTACCCCAAAAACCAAACCTAGCCCTAAAACCTAAAAATACCCCTGTACCCTGTACCCCAAAAACCAAACCCAGCCCTAAAACCTAAAAATACCCCTGTACCCCAAAAACCAAACCCAGCCCTAAAATCTAAAAATACCCCTGTACCCCAAAAACCAAACCCAGCCCTAAAAATACCCCTGTACCCCAAAAGCCAAACCTAGCCCTAAAACCTAAAAATACCCCTGTACCCCAAAAACCAAACCTTGCCCTAAAACCTAAAAATACCCCCTGTACCCCAAAAACCAAACCCAGCCCTAAAACCTAAAAATACCCCTGTACCCCAAAAACCAAACCCAGCCCTAAAATCTAAAAATACCCCTGTACCCCAAAAACCAAACCCAGCCCTAAAAATACCCCTGTACCCCAAAAGCCAAACCCAGCCCTAAAACCTAAAATACCCCTGTACCCCAAAAACCAAACCCAGCCCTAAAACCTAAAAATACCCCTGTACCCCAAAAACCAAACCCAGCCCTAAAACCTAAAAATACCCCTGTACCCCAAAAACCAAACCCAGCCCTAAAACCTAAAAATACCCCTGTACCCCAAAAACCAAACCCAGCACTAAAACCTAAAAATACCCCTGTACCCCAAAAACCAAACCCAGCCCTAAAACCTAAAAATACCCCTGTACCCCAAAAACCAAACCCAACCCTAAAACCTAAAAATACCCCTGTACCCCAAAAACCAAACGCAGCCCTAAAACCTTAAAAAAAACCAAAATTACTTAAATTAATATATTAATATTTTATTTTATTTTTAATATTAATTAAATTAATAAAATAATGTAAAATAAAATAAAATAAAAATTATATACTTACCTATACTTACGATGTAATGGCATGCGTTGTAATAGTATCTGCTATGTAATGACATGCGTTGTAATGGTATTTGCGTTGTAAAAGTTGCGATGTAATGGTAGTGCGTTGTAAAAGTTGCGTTGTAACGGTGCAATACCAAATGTGCACACCTCCAACAGAGTAGAATCTCTGCTCTCATCTTTCACAGATGCACATGCCTGAATCATTACCAGTCATCGAGATGGGAGCCCCGTGGGACTCCCATCTCGATTACGAGTAATAATTATGGCTTGTGAATCTATGAAAGATGCCCCAATACTGGATAGGAAAATAAGTTACTTACCTGTAACTGCGGTTATCCAGTATTGGTATCTTTCATAGAGTCACATGCCTGAATCATTCCCTGTCGTCGTGATGGGAGTCCTCTGGGACGCCCATTTCGACGACTGGGAATGATTCAGGCATGTGAATCTATGAAAGAAACCCAATACTGGACAAAGAAAAACTGACATCAGCACGGGTAGATTGACATTTATATAAGCCGTGCGCTTCATTTCTGGAGCGAACTGCATCTGCACGGAGCCACAAGATGAAACCTTTCTGCACACAGTTGGACGCCTGGAGAATATTCCAAAGGTAATGAATCTAACACTAGAAGTCTCTATCAGAATGTTAGTCATAAGGCATCACTTATGCTGTATTCGGGGAGTAAACAGACCGATATATGTAGACAGAAGTAACCACCTAATGTCACAATTACAGATGTAAGACCTGAATAATGATTCCATAAAGCACCAAGCAAAGCTTTGACAAGTTGGAAATGTCTCCTTCAAGACCTCCAGTTTGACAAAAGGCAAAATATGTATCAGAACTGTAAATGATCGATTTTGATGATCAAATCAAACCCTTAAATAAAGCAAATTGTCCAGGGATATAAGTATGCCAAATGTAAATGGGAAATGAGAACTGAGCCCCCTGCAGTCTGTGAAAGGCTCTGCTTAAGCAGGCTCTACTCTTAAGCATGGAAGACATCGTTTTGGAATTGTAAAAACTTCTCAAGAAATCTAATTTTAAGCAAAATAATTTCTTTCATTCCTAAAATGTTATTTATGTATGTTTAACACACCGTTGTCTGTGTATTATTCTACTGGTTATGGTTAACATGCCGTTATCTAAAAAAGCCTTTTTAAATTGGGGTTTTGTTTTTCATTCGAAAATATGGCTTCAGTTCGGTCACCAATATCGCTGATAGTGAGCGAAAGATAGCCGTCAATGTGGCAATACTACTAACAGGGGAAACACAAAATTTCTGTCACAGTTAAAACCATTCAAAATAGCTTTATAAATTCTGCCACAATTCTGATTTGTACATCATGAGTCTCATTCAGGCTTCCGAATACAAATCTTTAACTTTCAGAGGGGCTTCTTTTAGCCAATCTGCTTGTTAGTGCCCCTCTTTCATTTTATTAAAGGCAACTTTAGTTGAGCAGAAAATGACTGTCAACACTTATTTACAGAAGTACAACAGAAGGATGTAGGGAGAAAAGAAAATGAAATGTCCTTAATAGCAAAAGTATTCGGTAAAGGTGCCAAATAAAGTAAGCATTAATTCCTTAGACAAAAAGAAAACCAAAGCAACCATCTTTCGAAATTCGTTCGAGTGGTAACTTAGGCTTCCAAATGTAGTCCATCAATCACCAGGCTACAGATTTTCTAGTAATCAACATATTTCTGTGAAGTTTCTTGATAAAAGTCCACAGTCAGATAAATAAGAAAAGATGTTCAAGAAGGTAAACGAAAGAAACACTGTGTGACGGACAGGAGCATTGAGGGCCCCCAAAAAATGACGTGAACTGCATGGATTCTTGGACCTTCCCTCATCCCAGAAAATAACAAGTCTTTGTTTTCCACTAAATCGATTTTTTCCTAACTGCCAAACGAATCTAGAACATTACACAGTTAATGAGTGCAAATCCCGAAGAGCGGACTCCCATGTGGAAATGTTAAAGGGAGTCGACAGGCCATCCAGAAAAGACTGCCCTTTCTTAGCGATCCTTTTAAAGGTTGGGCATCCAAAGGGGCGCAATTTCTTTACTGCCTTCAATTGATGTGGTTGATTATGGGCTTTCTGGCCCCATGTCGCGGTACTCCTCAATCTCCCGTTTGTGTTTGCGCAGGTGCTTGTATCTCTCCACGTAGGCTTTAATCAGGTTGGCGACCTTCACTGGGTTGATTTCCCCACTTTTGCTGTGGCAGATCTGAGGAGTAAACAGAGCACAATATTAGAGGGTGTAGAACTGTGCTCTAAAGATTATCTTGGGAAGCACAAGGCAATTAAATTGGAATGCAGACTGGGGGCTTCTAATAAATTATCCTTCCTCATTGGCAAAGTGGAGTCTTAATAATACAGGGATTCAACAAGAGAAGAGGTCTCCTTTTCCAGTGCTAATAGCATACTCATTACTCATCATCGTACATGGGCTTCACAGATGATCACAGTTCTAAAACTGCACTTCATTAACACCATACTGCACAGACAGCAGGGCTATCCCCAACCAGGGTTAATGGCCAAGTTTCAGATGCCGCTTAACACTCCTCTGCGATCCTGTGCAGCTATTTTACCAGGTCATGCCTCACAACCTCAACTCCGCACAGAGCTTAGAAGCACAATTTACATAAACCACAGAACGACAATCAATACCGGGCTTGAGACATTCTCAAAGGTGCTCATTATGGTGAATATTTTCATTGGTAATGTTGGGATTTCAAACTGTAACATTTAGGATACACTGAGCTCCAAAACAGAACAAAAATAGTGTAGTGCTTTCTAGTGCAATTAACAAAAGTGCCTCGTTGCTTTAACAAGACCTAAAAACATGCATTTATTGACTATTCTGACCTTTGAAACAGCTTTTCGAAGAATATCCTTGTATTCATCCTTGGTAATCTCCCGACTTTGGTAAAAGGGCTTTATGGCAAGTTTCACCTCTTCAACAGCCCTTTCCTGTATATGAAGTTTTTTCAGGTACTGTCAAATAAAAGAAATATCAATTAAAACTGAAATCCAGCAAAAGTAGATTTTGCCACCGAAACATAGGGACTAATAATGTGGCATCTCAGACAAACCGAATGTAATACGCAAAACGCAACATCAACCATCATATTAATCAAAATAATTATCTGAGTGTCATTGGATGGGATTTGGTATGCATGCTGTGAAAGTCGCATATTCTCTCTTAATTTAAATTGTTCAATAACCATGACATGTTATGATACAAAATACCAAGACTTCAAAAGGTACAAAACCCCCATCTAGAATTGTTTTGCTCTGGTTTTATAAATCGCATCTCATCTACAAAACCCATTGTGCAAACATCCATGTACAAAATACCATAGGGAGTATCTTTCATAGCATAAGTACAGCAATGTAAAGAAAGGGAGGAGTTTATTATAACTGCAACCGTCTTCTCTCTTGAAACTGCCGAAGGAGCTCATCACTTACTTCGGAAAATGTACATTTAAGAGTAGCAGAAAAACTGCACCTATTTTCTACATAGATACTACTCCTAGATTACTTGGAACCGGTTTACGTTGCCAGACTTGGCAATAGCTAAATGTAACGGCAAACAACAATTGTCTATGTGATTTGTGGGTTTTGGTTCATTGAGAATTTGTTTCCATCATCTTACCAATGATCCTGGGTTGGTCAACTCCTTGGTAATGATTTGTAAGATGCGACTTGCAGGCCCAAACCAACCTCCCAAAGACTTTTTAAAAAACCCAATAATAGTGCATGCAAAATCACATTTGTTCTATAAAAAAAAACCATAACGGGCCGCCCATTAGGAATGAATTTATGGGTTATTTCATGGAAGCTGCAGGGGTGGTTCTCCTATATTTATCCCGTGAAACATTCCTTCATCATTAACCTTATGTGGATTATATTTAACAGAACGCTTCAGACAATGTATTAATAACAGCGAGACCACTATCAAAGTAGGAAAGTACCAGCAAAAACGAGCTTCTTCAGGCCAAAAGCCTTGTACCTTGGCCCCCAAAATCTCCTAAAAAAGAATGTTTTATACAATAGCACTACATGGAGCACACCTGGGAGAACCAGCCAGAGTGACACGGTTGGGCCAACTAGGGTGTAACTAGATAACTGCTATAATGCTCTTTTGGAGAGCTTGCCTGCTGCATGGGCATCTCAGATTCGAAATTAGGAGTCTGTAACGGCGACAGCCCATCCCCATCCGCCACTTCCAAGACCTGAGTGATTAGATACGTGGATGCCTTTAAACTGCGTTTGGTGGTGTAGCATTCGTCTGGTCTTGTGCATGCCCCCAGTTTTTTCAACGCCATGAATGGGGGCGGAGGGCTGAGTCCCAGCATAAGGACCAGTCTCAATGGCCTGGGGAAGATGAGATCACTGGCGACAGAGGGGAAGCTCATGCTCTCATCACCCTATCTTGAGCTCTGTTCACTCCGGGGCGCCCACCAACCCATGCCCCCACCTAATCTTCAACCTCGGAGTCCCCAGGATCAGCCTCAAACTCACCACTCTGTTCAACACCTCGATAAACACAGACACCTTTCCTGAAAAGTGGAAACACACAGAGGCCAGGGCCCTACTCAAGAAATCATCACCCGGCCCCAGCAACCTCAACAACTACCAACCTATCTACCTGCTCCCTTTTCCAGCAAAGGTCCTAGAGAAAGCCATCAACCAACAACTCGCCAACCATCTGGAACAGAACCATCTGCTAGACATCTGCCAATCTGGCTTGCGCACCAATCACAGCACCAATACAGCCCCGATTGCAGCCACCAAAGAAATCCAAGCCCTCCTCGACTGGGGAGAGACTGCGGCCCTGATCCTCCTCGACCTCTCAGCAGCATTTGACACCATCTGTCACCACACACTGATCGCCAGGCTGCAAAACCTCAGCATCCAAGGAAAAGCCCTACCAATTGATTGCGCTCTTCCTCACTGGAAGAACATTGAAGGTCCACCTGCCAACATTCACCTCTGAACACAAAGAAATCATCTGTGGAGTACCCCAAGGCTCATCACTAAGCCCTGCCTTCTTCTACACCTACATGACTCCTCTGCCCACCCTTGTTAGATCCATGGACTCAACATCATAACATAAGCCGATGAACCACAACTTATCCGCTCCCTCTCTGAAGACCCCACTACCACTAAAACAAACTTCAACAAGAGCATGACCAGGATCGCCAACTGAAAGAGGACAGCTGCCTGAAACGCAACACGGACAAAACATATGTGCTGATCTTCTGCAACACTATCTCACCCTTGGAGGCCCATGGATCTAGGACCAACACCCAACCCTTCCGACCAAGCCAGAAACCTCAGCGTCATCCTGGAAAGCTGCCTAACCTTGACACCCATGAGTCAGAAAAGGGGGGTGGTGATGAACAGAGTGTCTGAATTAAGCAGACCACTCTTACCCAGTCCAAAGATCAGGGCTTGATCCATCACCGTTTTTTAGCTCACTGCACCATCCCAGCTCAGAACTTGGCTATATGCAAATTAGTCTGACCCTGGCCCAGTGCATCATGGGAACAGGGCAGACCAAACTACCAAGCCAATTCTTATACTGGGAAGGAAACAAGCTACCGGGGACCGGTTTCGGGCATTTCAGCCGTCTTCGGCCCGGCTTGCTTGTATCCTGATGGTGCAATGAGCTAGGGACTCACATCTGAGTATGCCCTTCCACGCTTATGGTGGACAAAAATGATTCAGAAAAGGGGGGTGGTGATGAACAGAGTGTCTGAATTAAGCAGACCACTCTTACCCAGTCCAAAGATCAGGGCTTGATCCATCACCGTTTTTTAGCTCACTGCACCATCCCAGCTCAGAACTTGGCTATATGCAAATTAGTCTGACCCTGGCCCAGTGCATCTTGGGAACAGGGCAGACCAAACTACCAAGCCAATTCTTATACTGGGAAGGAAACAAGCTACCGGGGACCGGTTTCTGGCATTTCAGCCGTCTTCGGCCCGGCTTGCTTGTATCCTGATGGTGCAATGAGCTAGGGACTCACATCTGAGTATACCCTTCCACGCTTATGGTGGACAAAAATGAATCAGAAAAGGGGGGTGGTGATGAACAGAGTGTCTGAATTAAGCAGACCACTCTTACCCAGTCCAAAGATCAGGGCTTGATCCATCACCGTTTTTTAGCTCACTGCACCATCCCAGCTCAGAACTTGGCTATATGCAAATTAGTCTGACCCTGGCCCAGTGCATCATGGGAACAGGGCAGACCAAACTACCAAGCCAATTCTTATACTGGGAAGGAAACAAGCTACCGGGGACCGGTTTCTGGCATTTCAGCCGTCTTCGGCCCGGCTTGCTTGTATCCTGATGGTGCAATGAGCTAGGGACTCACATCTGAGTATACCCTTCCACGCTTATGGTGGACAAAAATGATTCAGAAAAGGGGGGTGGTGATGAACAGAGTGTCTGAATTAAGCAGACCACTCTTACCCAGTCCAAAGATCAGGGCTTGACACCCAAGCTTAACACAGTCTCCTCCGCCTGCTTCTTCAACCTAAGCATCTTTACATTCAAATACCGAAACGTTGAACATTACCGCATCCGGACTTCCCTCATCGGGAAGTTATTGGTTATGCTTACATCAGTTATTTGATCAATTCAATTTCAAGAAAACGGAGGAAACTAAGAACTGAATACATCTTTGGGTTTTGAATCATAAGTGGGCTTTGCATTGATTTTTTAATGTCACTTTATAATGTGCATATAGTTGATTTAGAAATGGGCACCATCAAAGGGAGCATAAAGATATTTGAAAAATAACTACTCAAAAGTCAATCATACTAACATTAGAAACATATCTACATGGGTGCAGATAAATCAATTAAAGTGTTTATACGGCCAACTGTGGTACGTTTGTTTCATGTAGATTGCTTTTTGTGCCATTTCTCATGAGAAGGCAACTCTTCAATTGAAAGGGATACTGTTTTGCTCGACTTTCAGGGAGACCACAAAGTTTAGACTTTCTTTAATCGGATTGGGGTGCACTGGTGCAAACCTGTTGCACAACGTCTTGTCATCTGCTTTTCCTCAGCACTACGAATATTTGGAATATAAGTCTGTAACAGACATCAGTCTGTGATATTTCCCAACAGGGCTTAAAAGCCAAAACCTACGAAGAGCACACTGTCCTGGGAAGAACACCAACCAAAATCGAAAAATTGTAAAATAGAACAGCAGCCTCTAGTATCCAACATTTGTAATCCTCAGAAAAAGAGTAATTAACATCACTGGTGCCCAATATGAGACCCAGATGGAAATTTCCCCTGAGACCTCTCAAGCGACAAATGAGGTTGCAGAGCGCTCCCTGGCGCAGATAAGATTTAGTTTGGCACCTGAAAATTGTTCACATTGTCAAGCTGTGAGAATCAGTATCTGAGGGAATTTTGTTTTCTTTTATGCATACAGATATTAATGATTTCAAAATAAAAATACTTATGCAATACGCCCTTAAGCAAGAAAAGCACAAGAGGAAGAATAGCAACAAATGAACTAGTTCTAACTCATCAACCACAAATCCTTTCACATATAACTCCAAAGGGCAGACAGATATTTAATGGCCACTGCAAGGGCTTTAGGACCAAAGAGAAAAGGAACCGTAAAACATTAACAACTTGGCTTGCAATAGGTCCCAGCATCCAGCAAAGATGACATCCAAGACTTCGAGTGGCAGGTAAAATGAAGATAATTGCCCCAGCTCAATGTGTACGTATGGAGGACTTCATTGCGCAGGTTCAGGTGAAGGACCTTGCTCTGCAGTAATGACTGTAGATCCTCTTGAAGTGGTACCCAGACTGGAGGATAGAGACTCATGCCTAGAAGTTCCAGGTACCATACTCTCTTGGTCCAATATGGATCAACTAGAATGACTTGGGTACAATCAATATGGATCTTTTTCTGAAGGCAGGGGCGGGAAGGCCGGATTGCAACTCCTATTAAGTGTCTTCTCAGAAATCCTAATGTGAAAAATGTTTGACACACTGGGTTCAATGGTAGCTTAAATTCGTTGTCTGCCATTGGCTAATCACTTCTGCCATCCCTGACACTTCAGCCAACTACAGGGGCATAACGCAGGTTCTTGTGGCGAGAGGAGCCCCCAAACCTTCACGAGGGCCCTATACACGCCAAGGGCAATACAATATTTGTGAGATATAGGAGACACCTGGAAGGGGTGGATGTGGGGGGGCTCTTTACATTCTGCCGTGGGTCATAATTTTGCATTTAGCTATAATCCAGAGGTGCAAAGCCCATTAGCGCAAGACCCAGGAAACCTATCAGCCTTGCTTACTGCAGTACCACATGGCAGAGGTGTTGTCTTTAAACCTACACCAGCCTTCCATTGATGGATGGCAAAAAGGCCTTCAAAAGTAGATAAATGGCATGCAAGCCAACTGATTGATATGGACCTGTGTTTCTGAAGACTAGAGTCCACTGATATCCACCTTCCCAGGTGACCATCCCGAACAGCGGTGAGGCATCAGTCGCCACTCATCTCGGGGTGAAGAAGGATAAGGGGGAGGGAAGGGGGGAGAAAGGTGCCACTGGTCTAATTGTGGTAGAGCAGCCACCATTGCAGATTGTGTGCAGTCGCCTCAAATTTGAATGAAATCCAACAAGTTTCCTCGTTGCTGGGAGCACTGAAACTATTGTAGGGCTACCCAACATGGTCGACAAGCAGGATGCAGGAGGCTAAAAGGCCAAGAAGCCTCAGAATTGCTCTCAACCAGAGCCAGGACTGAGGCTGAAACAGATTATAGCCCCAATAGTCTGGACCCGTTGAAATGGAAGGAAGGCTTGACCTGTACCATATCCAGGGTAGTGCCAAAGAAAGGAAGTCTCTGCAAAGGAATCCGCAGCAACATCGGTTCATTGACTGTGGATCCCAAAGATGTCAGGAGGTTCTCCATGATTTGGAGGTCTTATATGAACGACTGTGGTGATTTTACCTTCCGCAGCCAATCATTGAGATAATAGAAAATTGGGATTATGACCTTCGAAGACGAGCGGAAACCACAGTCATCACTTTTGTGTACACCCGAATGGCACTGGTGAGAAAAATAGACAAGCGCAACAAACAGAAAACTTTCAAGGCCTGCCTTGAACCACAGACTGAGTCTGTAAGTCTGCTGGAAGGTTATATGAAAATACTTGTCCTGCAGGTTCATGGACATTATACAGTCAAATGGGTCCAGAGCAGACAGAGTCTGGTCCAGAGTTACCATTTGAAATGTGTCCTTCCACAAGAAGGCATTCAGAGGACGCAGATGTAAGATGGGGCAAAGAGCCATATCCTCCTTCAGTACAAGGGAATAGCGAGAGTAGCAACCCTCCTATATCTCAGTCGGAAACCATCTTGATGGCCCCTTTGCGAGAAAAACGTGCACGTCTTGCAACAGACTGGAAAGATGTTTTACTTTGATTCGCTCTGAGGAGAGGGGAAGATTTGGCAGAGTGGAAAGATAGGGTAGGGCATAGTCATTCGAAGGGTTTTGAAGGACCCATCTGTAAGATGTGATGAAAGTGCTGGATCATTCTTCATAAGGGTGGTTGTACACCACCAATTTTTTTAGGTTTGTATAGCGCCAAATCACCGTCAGGTCTCTAAGCGCTCATGACAGAAGCAGTAACAACAACTGAGTAGGTGAACAGTGGATACAGATGTAACAACATTACTCAAATGGGACAGAAGGCTTCCTTAAACAAGAGTGTTTTCAGTGATTTCCTAAAATGAAGAAGATTTACTTCTTTAAGGAGAGATTCCGGTAGTTTGTTCCACATCTGTGGGACCTGGACAGAGAAAGATCTCCCACCCTTGGTTGCCATTTTAAAACACGAACAAGACAACAATTGGGAGTTAAAAGACCTCAGCGCTCGTTTAGGATTATAGACCCCGAGCCGTTCTTTTATGTAGGCAGGCGCATGCCCATAGGTTGCTTTATGGGCAATACATAAACTTTTAAATTCTACCCTTTGCTTTATGGGGGGCCAATGTAACCTGCGCAGTAATGGGGAGGCATGGGTCTGTCTAGGTAATCTGAAGATCAGTCTCGCTGCATCATTCAGAGTTACCTGCAGGTGATTGGTCAGAATTTTTGGCAAACCTAGATAGAGCGCGTTCCCATAGTCTATCCTTGAAATTATTGTCGCCGAGACAATGGTCCGGAGCATATTTCGGGAAAGTAAGGGAACTAGCTTGCGTAGCTGCCTGATTAGGTTAGTACAGGTCCCAACAACAGAAGATATCAGGCTAGCCATTGTCAGCTCATGGTGGATCTTAATACCAAGGCTTTTTACATTGGAGCACGGTTTCGGGGTGGGGCCAAGTTCTTGGTGCCAAAACAGATCACTCCAGGGCGAGGCAGCGGTTGAAACCACCAAAACCTCAGTTTTTTGGGGATTTATTTTCAGCAGATTTGCCGTCATCCAGCTAACCGTATATCTAAGTATATTCTGGGCCTGGGTCTGTGCAAATGCCGTGTTGTCAATACTCAGTAACAACTGAGTATCATCGGCATAGTTAAAAATTCTGCAGCCCATGCTTGCCAGGGAGTCTATCAGAGGTTGTAAGTACAGATTGAACAAGAGTGGGGACAGTGCAGAGCCCTGTGGGACTCCGCACTCAAGCACACCCACCTCAGATATACAATCCCCTAATTGAATCCTCTGGGTCCTCCCCGAAAGAAAGGATTTTAGCCATTGGTATGCTAGATCCTTTATCCCAAATGCGGCCAGTCTGTCCAGGAGCAGGGCATGGCATGGCTGACAGTATCAAATGCCGCTGATAGATCTAAAAGTATCAGTGCACTTGGTTTCTTACTGTCAGCCATACCTCTAAGCTCATCCAGCACCGCAAGCATTACTAACTCGGTGCTGTGATGTGTGCGGAGCCCCGCTTGATGTTCATGAAGTAGATGGTGTGACTCCAGGAACGAAGACAGGGACTTTAGCAAATGTTGTTCCAGGATCTTGGACAAGAAAGGCAGCTGGGATATTGGCCTGTAGTTTTTCAGAATAGCTGGGTCAGTCCCCGGCTTTTTTATCAGGGGCTTGACTCGTGCTTCTTTAAAACTAGCTGGTAAAAGGCCAGTGTCTAACGAGTTGTTTAAGAGGGAGATGATATGGTCCTCTACAACGGGAAGCGCCAGACAAAAAACTCTGGGGTGGGGGGTGGGGGGTGGGGGGGGGGGGGGGGGGGGTACATGGGTCTGCAGGGGACCCTGATTTGGTTCTACTTATAAGCTGCCCAAGGGTTGTAGGGTCTATATTTGGAAACCTAGAGATGATGGATTTTGGGGGGGCTTGAGAGACCAGTGGTGCAGGGGGACCGCTAGACAACGGAGAAACAGCAGCCCTCATCCTCCTAGACCTCTCCGCGGCCTTCGACACTGTCTGCCACCGTACTCTAGTGCAGCGCCTCAGCAACGTCGGAATCCAGGAGAAGGCACTGGAATGGATCATCTCCTTCCTCGCCGGAAGGACACAGAGTCCGCCTCCCCCCGTTCAGATCTGAAGCCACCGAAGTCATCTGCGGCGTTCCTCAGGGCTCCTCGCTCAGTCCAACCCTCTTCAACATCTACATGAGCCCCCTCGCAGACATCGCACGCCAGCACAACCTCAACATCATCTCCTACGCCGACGACACCCAGCTGATCCTCTCCCTCACCAACGACCCCGCCACCGCCAGAGCCAACCTTCACGAAGGGATGAAAGAGGTAGCCGAATGGATGAAGAACAGCCGCCTGAAACTGAACTCGGACAAGACGGAAGTCCTCATCCTGGGATCCTCACCCTGCGCCTGGGACGACTCCTGGTGGCCCCCCGCCCTAGGCAGCGCAGCCAAACCAACAGACCACGCACGCAACCTGGGCTTTATCCTGGACTCCTCCCTCTCCATGACCATAAAAGTCGACGCCGTCTCCTTGTCGTGCTTCAACATCCTGCGCATGCTACGTAAGATCTTCCGGTGGATCCCCACCGAGACCAGGAAGACGGTCACCCAGGCACTCGTCACCATCCGTCCGGACTACGGCAACTCCCTCTACGCCGGAACCACAGCCAAACTCCAGAAGAGACTCCAGCGGATCCATAACGCCTCAGCACGACTCATCGTGGACATCCCCCGTCGCAGCCACATCTCCGGACACCTAAGAGACCTGCACTGGCTCCCGGTCAACAAGAGGATCACCTTCAGTCTCCTCACCCACGCACACAAAGCCCTACACAACCAAGGCCCAGGATACCTCAACAGCCGCCTCAACTTCTACGCCCTCAAACGCCAGCTTTGATCGACCGGCCACGCCCTCGCCGCCGTCCCCCGCATCCGCAGAGCCACCACAGGGGGACGGTCCTTCTCCTACCTCGCCGCCAAGACATGGAATTCCCTCCCGACCCACCTCCGCCTGACCCAGGACCACCTCGCCTTCAGGAAGCAACTCAAGACCTGGCTGTTCGAGCAGTAGCGGACCCCCCTCCCCTAGCGCCTTGAGACCCTCTGGGTGAGTAGTGCGCTATATAAATGCTTGATTGATTGAGAGGTATCCTTCTTAATATCAGACAAAATAGTTGCCACTTTCTCAAGAAAGTAACTTTGGAAGGTGTTACAATCTATCATTATTTCTGATTTTTCATCTTTCTTGCTCAGTTCTTTTAAGATTTTAAAAGTTTCTTTCTGGATATTGTCTGCATTATTTATACGGGTTTCATAATATTCCCCTTTAGCTAACACAATAAGCTTTTTATATGAATTCAAAGATATTTTATACTGTTCCCGATCTGTACAGTCTTTTGTTTTCCTCCAGCATCTCTCAAGATGGCGAAGCTTTCTTTTGTGATCCCTCAGAAGCGGGGTAAACCAAGGGGCCCATTTTTCAGCACCTTTTATTTTCTTTACCTTTTCAGGTGCTATCTGGTCGATAGCCTGTCTAAGGTTCGCCACCATAGTACTATAGTCCTGGTCTAGATCACCATGGGGGAGCGCTGGTTGCATATATTTAGGAAGGACGTCATTTAAGGCTTTGGAATCGACTTTTTTCCATTGATGTACTTATTTTGTTTTTAAAGGTGGTTTGACCAGATCGCTGTCAATGGGGATATCACACTGGAGTAGATAGTGGTCAGACCAAATACAGGGTATGATATTCGTAAGGACCACTTCTGGATCAGGGGTCCAGATTAGGTCGAGGGTGTGACCCTTAATATGTGTTGAAGCTTCCTTGAGCTTTTCAAGGCCCAGCGAAGTCATAGAGGTCTCCAACTGGCGGGTTGTCAAATCTTTACGGGCACTATCCCAGTGAACATTAAAATCTCCTGTCACCAAGACTTTTTTATATCGAGTACATATATCTGAAATAATGGGGGCAAATAGTTTGTTAAACACTGAGGTGCATTGTGGTGGACGATAGACAGTAAGGACAATAAGGCACGTATTATTCAAGGTGATCTTCACTCCAAGTATATCCGCCGAATCTACTGTTTCAGCTATTAATTTGACCACTGTTAGATGTTTTTTAAACATAATTGCTACCCCCCCCCCGAACGTTACCCGCACGATTGTGCCAGACAATTTCGTATCCATTTGAGAGGGCTGCTATAATATCGGGTGAAGAGTTGTCACCAATGGCAAGCTAAAGTGGTTTGCTGGATGTTGCTGCATGGGAAGGGGGCTGAGAGGACTCCACATTACCTGCTTGTTACATGTCCCTGGACTCCAAATGATTGGGGTGAATGCTGAAAAATCTGGGGAGACTGACATTCCCTATTTGCCAGCTCCCTAGAGTACCCTCAGAATTTCTGAAATTGGTGCGGAAACAGATTTGCAGGGGTCAAAAACCCAGAAACCAAGCCATAGCCCTACTTACTACCCTACTCTACTCTACTCAATGGCAGAAAGGTCTTTTTTGCTTAACAGGAGTAAGCCATCAAAAGGAATATCCATGTGAGAGGCCTGAGATGTCTCCAGAGAATCCTGTGAAGAACATTCATGCCACCAATATCCCACTGGTTAAATACCAGAGGGTGTGCATATAGCTGCCCAAAATAAATTGCCCTGACTGGCCTCAATTCTAGGCTAGCAAAGAGAATATATGTTTTCAGAACTCCTCAATCCTCTTATACTCCCTAGCTACGGAAGTCATTGATAGGAGTTGGAGATCATTTTGCTGGTTGATGCCTGAACGAACAGTCTTTACTCTCTTATGATTATTGAGGACATATGGGCTGCCAGGCACTAGGTTTTGACGTCTGACCACCTGCCTATTCACCTGTGGGCAGGACACAGCTTTGAACAGGTGCCCATTAAGGTGTCAATGAGGGCCTGATTAAATGGGTGTAAGGACTCGGATGTTGTTGGCACAGGATGTAAGATTTCCATAAGGAGATTTGGCTTAATCTCAATAAAGGGCAGCTGTAGGCCCATGATCTCAGCTGCACATCGATTATCACTGCAAAAGAAAAACTCTTCTTAGTAATAGTTCCAAAAGGTGAGTTCAGCCCTGTATGGGGGGGGGGGGGGGAAGTATCCAGCCCAGAGGCCTATTGCAATTCCATGTAAAAATTGTCTTCATTCGAAGGTGGTGGTGGTAAATCGTCTCAATTTCCATCATCGTCTCTAGGCGAAGCCAAGCTTTGAGCAGAATCTGAGCCAAAATATTAGTGCCTCTGATGGCATGTCCGCTCTAGGAGGGGCATTGGATTACAATCAGGCTGTACGATTACCGGTTGCCCTTTAGTAATTTTGTATTGCAGCATTGTTCGGGATGTGGAAGTCGGTTTGAGGTAAAACATCAGAAAAAGTGGCGGATCTTCCTCCGGCACCAGAGGTGTGGATACGGACGTGGGAGGGACAGCCCAGTTTGTGGAGCTGGGCTGGAAGCCTGCACCAGAGCAAGTACGGAGCCTGTGACTGGACCATGGGAGTCTAACAGGTCTGAGGACGGACCTGCTGGCTGTAACCTCACTGCAGATCCTTGGGGACCTAAAGGCATGCAAGAGGGAGCCAGATGAATACAAATATATGCGACATCCTACATTAAAGGCTACGATCTGCTGCAGAATCACCAATGGCCGGGGAATTCAGAAATAACTGAGGAATTGGCTACGCAACCGGAGAATTGGAAGGAGACGGACTACATTGCCATGCCCTCTGACCTACGCTTAAGAATGTGCGAGATGGATTCGAGCCCCTTGTCCAAACACCAGATGCACGCCTCATTCAGGTCCGTGACCGATATCCGTTTCTTATAGTCACAGTATGGTGGTGGGCTCCTTAGCCTCAGTAGGGGTTCATTATTCCAATCATGCTGGATTTTCAGTTAGTAGTCGTCGGAAGGGTTCCGGATCCACTTTGGAAGGCGCAGCAAAAGGGGAATGGACGTCAGCGTGCACGGGTTGTGCTTAAATGCTGTTCTGCTCTGTCATTTCCAGCCGGTATAGAGCAAGAGTAGTGCCATACATTGCTAGGTAGTATGTGGGAGTACTGCTGAAAAAGCTTCTATTTCCAGTCTGGGGCTTGGTGACTATTCTGCAGTTAAATGTATCCATCAGAAAACCGTTTAACAACTTTTTTTTTTTTAAATGAAAGAAAACTAGGGAACGTAGCCAATTAAGCTACAGTCATGCAAGGCTGGAGAACGGGCTCTGCGGCTTTAAAGATACTCAGTCCTCCAGTATCCCATCATGCTCATCTAAGCAGAGACAAAGGATATTGCTACTGCAAACACCAAAATCCTTATTCCTTTCACCAGGGAAGAGAGTTGATTACTCATGATTTCAATAGTTTCCCATGAAGAGGAACTCTGAATATAAGCAAGCCACTATCATTCTCAATCCAGGTATCAACATTGAGAATCAGTAGCAAGTCCATCTCTACTAAGAACAGTGACGAAAAAAAAAAAAAAAAAAAAAAAAAAAAAAAGAAAAGCAGTATAAGCAAAGCGGTTCCTCAGCTCCTGCCTGTTAGACCTGACATCACATGGTGTGAGTCTCCCTTCCATTTTTGACGGATTGCCTCCTCTGTTTTTATATGTTTTTGCTGGTTATATGCTTTGGGCACTGTGCCCTATGTTAAATTAATGTACTAATTGGTCATTCCATGATTGGGTTATTTGATTTATCTGTCAGCTCCTAGTACAGAGCACCATGTGTGCCCAGGGCTTGTAAATCAAAAGCTGCTGGTGGGCTTGCAGCACTGATTGTGCCACCCACAGAAGCAGCTTGTAAAGTGTGTCTCAGGCCTGCCATTGCAAGGCATATGTGCAGTCTAGCACTGCCATGTCGACTTGGCCAAGTTCACCTGCTTGCCAGTCCCTAAACCTTCCCTTTGCTTCATATTAGACACCCCTATGGTAGGCCCAAGGGCAGGGTGCATTGTAAGTATAAGGTAGGACATGTTCTGATGTGTGTAGCATGTTCTAATAGTGAATTACAGCCATTTTCGTTTTTAGGTCTCGCCTGTCGATGCGCATGCGCATCGAGCTTGCGAGTCTATGGTGGCTTATCCACTCTTTATCCAACTTGCAAGGAATCGTGGCGATTCCTTGCAGTGCACGAGAAATTTAAGCTCAATGCGCATGCGCATTCAGCTTAAATGCGCGTGCACATGCCCCCAGCCACGGCCGCTAGGCCGTGCCTCCCCTACTCTCCTCCTCCTACTCTCCTCCCCTCGCCGCCTGTTCCCGCACTCCTCCCACACCTCCGCTCCGCCCCCTCCCCTCCCCTGCCCGCCGTGTCGCATTTCTCCTCCCCCCTCCCCACAGCAATGCCCTCCGCCGGCCGTACTTTCACTTTGACGGCCGCAGGCCGTCTCTCGTGTTTCTCCTCCCCCCTCTCAGTGTACTTTTTTTTTTCTTAAACTTGTTTTCTTTTACAATTATAAAACACAGTCTTTAATTTTCAAAGCGCAACATGCCGAACTTTCACTTAAACAATTGTGGCTGCGTGCCTTTTCTGTATCCGCGGCTCTATGTGTTCACTTTTAAAAAACATCAGGTCTTTATTAAAAGTTCCACTTTCACTTTAGGCATGCCTTTATTTTTCATAATTGGTGCCCCTTGCAGAGCTGATCACTGCTCGTTAACACGCCTTTACTTCTGCACGATGTCTTGCAACTCCTCCCTTGTTAACTGCTCCCCATTCCGAGCAGCTGCTCTTCGCTCCCTCTCCTCGGCCACAACTGCCTCCTCCCTATGCTTCTCATGTGCCATTGGAGCTTCAAAAGGATGTGACGAGAAAGCTGGTAATTATTTTTTTATCAAGTTTAAAGGCACATTCCTGTCACAATGACAACATGCCATACTTCCGTTTCAAAGGTGGAGCGTGTAGCAGGCCAATGTCCGCAACGTAAATTTATCGAAGCGTCTCGAACAATCAGCGCCCTATTGACTCATAATTAAATGCACCCTATACAGAAAGCGCAGCTGAAACGAGTACTAGTAAAACATTTAATTAGCACATGTAAATCAGCTGCACCCTTACGAGGCTCTGCCATGCTACTGGATTGGACTAATGAACCAAATAACAGTAATTTGTAATAAAAGGCCAGACTCGAGACCTGGAATCCAGATAACAATCCCTCCCCTTCTCTCTCTTCCCTCCGCATTTCTCCTCCCCCTCCCCTTATCTGCCTTCCCTCCGTCTGTTCCCTCTCCCCGCTCCACCCCCTCCCCTGCCCGCCGTGTCGCATTTCTCCTCCCCCCTCCCCTTCTCTCTCTTCCCTCCTTTCCCCCACCCTACAGCCATTAACACGGTTTCGTCTTTTTAGTAATTACAATCCTTGCAAACTGCAAAAACTGTCCAGCCCACTCTAAACGTCTCGCAGGCCTCCTGAGGTGTTAGGAATTCCCCCAACCCACCTCCTCTCCAGGTAGACGTCTTTCAGTATCATGTATCCCCTTCCCTCCACCACCAGCCGATCACCAACATGCCCTCCACGATGTGTTGCACGCCATGAAAGTGCTTGCTTTTACCAGCTGTCTCCCTTGTGTACTTCTCTCCAGTTGCTCTGTCATCCATGTGCTTCTCCCGGCCCCTTTCCATGTTGCGCTCTCCCTCGTGCACTTCCCTGGTTCTATCTCGTCTGTGTCATTCTCCCAACTCGCTCTATGTTGTTTTCTCACCTATTGCTTCTCTTCTCCACCCGCACCACCCCTTCGCGCCCATTGGCATCGCCAGTGCTTGTTTAATAAGGGATAGCAGGAGTTTGAGCGCAATGTCGCAGGAAACTGACTTGCAGGAGGACATCTACAGGAAGCCATGAAAGACAACATTCCTTGTAGCAGGACGTTTTCTCAGGTAGACCTCCGGTATGTGAGCATGGGTGTATGTATACCTGCCTTAAGTAGGGTTTAGAATCTCTGCGTTTGTCTGCTTTACGTTTGCGATTAATTGACTTTCTTTTTAAAATGTATAAAGGCTTAATTAGACTTATTTCCTTTGTCGCTTCCTTTTTTTAAATTTTATTTAAATGTGTAGTTCTTAGATTTCATAGACCAGACCAGTGTGTGCAGGTTCCTTGCTGTAGGCCAAGTACACCCGCCGCCCCTCCCACACAAGCGCCTTCAAATTAATTCGGGGTGAAAACCCATCAGACGACACACTGGCGAACCGTTTCGCATTCAGCCTTGCAGACATGTCGGATATTGTTCGGCGCCTAAATGAGTGTTGCCATGGACTCGGCCGTGCTGCTTATTAATCCAGACGGTGCCCTTTGACTCCGGGGCCCAGCTGACGTCAGCCCGATGTCACCCTCACTCACCCTCAACCCCTCACCCTCACCCTCAACCCCTCACTCACCCTCACTCACTCACCCTCAACCCCTCACCCACCCACCCTCAACCCCTCACCCTCACTCACTCACCCTCAACCCCTCACCCTCACTCACCCTCAACCCCTCCCCCCTCGACCCCTCCCCCTCAACCCCTCACCCTCACTCACCCTCAACCCCTCACCCTCAAACCCTCACTCACCCTCAACCCCTCACCCTCAAACCCTCACTCACCCTCACTCTCACTCACCCTCACTCACCCTCAACCCCTCACTCACCCTCACTCTCACTCACCCTCACTCACCCTCACTCACCCTCACTCACCCTCACTCAGCCTCAACTACTCCCCCTCACCCTCACTCACCCAAAACCCCTCACCCTCACTCACCCTCACCCACCCTCAACACCTCACTCACCCTCACCCTCAACACCTCACCCTCAACCTCACTCACCCTCACTCTCACTCACCCTCAACCCCTCACCCTCACTCACCCTCACTCACCCTCACCCTCACTCACCCTCACCCTCACACAGTGCAATAGCTCTCAGACCATTTCAGTTAGAGCTTTTAGAAATGTTTATGGCTTTTTTTTATTTGTAATACTTTAGCATTGGCTACAGGAAACAAAAATGCTAAACATTTACAAGAAAAACCCATAAACAATTCTAAAAGCACTAACTCTAATGGTGCGAGACCTAGTGCATTTCCAATGCTTGTTTACTATTGAAGGCTACCTGTTCTCATAGACCAGAATGGGCAGTTAGATTATTACATTCTTATAATCCTAACTGACTCAGGGAACATGAGTGGCGATTGTGGTTCATAGATCTGCCACATGTGTGGTCACTCCCATGGCACCCATCTCTGGTTGTGAGTCCTTGGCTTTTTCTATTGCCCTATCTTCCCATCAATCTTTCTCTGGGCTCCTGGTCTATGGACCTCCAGGTCAGCGAGGGCCCTACTATGAGGAGTTGCAGGCATTAATTACAGTACTTTGCTTAAAGACTGAACATTGTATTGTTCTCGGGGACTTTAACATACATATGGAGGATGGGCGAGACGGTGAAACGATTAAAATCATAGATACCACCGCCCCCCTGGGCCTCGTTCCCTACTTATCAGTTCCGACCCATAATAGGGGCCATACGCTAGACCAGGTGTTTTCTACTATTCCTCTGGTTATGGCCAGCCCCATCCCTGTTCTCTGGTCGGACCATTTCCTGATTAGCTTCCTGATCCAGGGTGTTGGTAAACTCCTGGGTGCAATTCCTAATCATTGTAGGCAAACGAGTAGGGCTTATCATCGGGCGACCCCCGAGAGTCTTGCACAGGCCTGTTTGGAGCATCCTTGCCATCTCTCAGGTGATCTTGAGAGGGATCTCGACCTACTACAGAAGTGGCTAGTGGAGCGGCTAGATGATCTCGCTCCTCTTACTGCGCCTCGGACGACTGTTAGGCGGACCTCCGCGCCTTGGTTTACTGATTCTCTTGCACTTTCCAGACGAAACTGCAAGGTAGCAGAGAGGCTCTGGCGCAAGCAGTATGATCCCGAGGCCAAGGCCGCTTATAGGGCTACCATCAAGATCTATCATGCTGATATTTTGGCCCAAAAAAAAAAAAGAACTATTATCAGCAAGAATCGAGTCCGCCTCCAGTTCCTGCAGGGAAATTTTTACTATCGTCAAGGAGTTTGTGACTCCGAAGGCCAGTGCTTCACATCATGAGTTTTCCGAGCCATGGGTGATCTCGATAGCTAGTTTTTTCTCTACTAAAATTAAGCAGATTCAAGAGTCCTTTCCCTCCCCGGACCCTAGTGTTGTTACCATCCCGAAGGACCAGTTGAATTTGATAACTGAACCTGGACCCTTTCTCTCTGAGTTTCCATCCATCTCTATGTCAGCCTCCCGGGACCTCCTGTCCAAACTGAAATCAGGCTCACCATCTGACCCCTGCCCTGCTAGTTTTGTAGTTAGGGCTGGTGAGGCTTTGAACCCATTAATCAACCCTATTCTCAACCTATCTTTGTCAAGTGGTGTAGTCCCTTTGGTTTGGAAACAGGCGATTGTTGTTCCTTTACTTAAAAAGTCGGGTCTTGATCCTGAGATCTTAGCCAACTATAGGCCGATTTCCCTCTTGCCTGCTCTCGCTAAGACAATAGAAAAGCATGTTCATACTGTGCTCTCCACTTACCTTGAGACCCATTGCCTGCTGCATTCCTCCCAGTCGGGCTTTCGCTCCAATCTAAGCACTGAGACAGCACTTTTGGAGGTTAATGAGGCCATCAAGGAAGTGTTGGATGAGGGAGGAAGAGCTATGCTGGTAATGTTAGACCTGTCGGCTGCTTTCGACACCGTCCCTCATGCGGGTCTCCTCAACAGACTCCATGAGATCGGTCTGAGAGGGACGGTGTTGAACTGGTTTAGATCTTACCTAGCTGGTCGCCGACAGGTGGTCTGGGCCCCCCCATACTCAGCCGAAGTGCCGCCTTTGGAGGTCGGAGTTCCTCAGGGGTCGGGACTTAGCCCGACTCTTTTTAACATCTTCATGACCCCTTTGGCGGTGCTGGCTGAGTCTTTTGGGGCTCAGATCGTATCATACCCTGATGATACGCAGCTCCTTTTCACGTGTGGGTAGGGGGCTGAGTTCAACGAGGAGAGCATTCGTGGGTGTCTTGAGGCTGTGTTCGAATGGTTTCAGCGAAACAGCCTCAAATGTAACCCCGGAAAATCGGAGGTGCTTTTCTTCGGGTGTCAGGCAGACCCTAAGTGGCAGGATTGGTGGCCTGTGAACATGTCCCCGCCCACGTCCTCCTCGCAGGTTGCGAAGAATCTGGGAGTCAAAATTGATAACTGCCTGTCTCTTAAGTCCCAAATCCTTGGTCTGATGGGCACCTGCTTTGGTCTCCTTAAAATGTTGCGCAAGTTTCTTCCGCTGCTCCCGCTTGCGCATAGGAAAACCACTGCCAGGCTCTCATCTGTTCTAGGCTGGACTACTCAAATATTTTGTATTTGGGTCTTCCCGACTATCTCTTACAGAACCTTCAGGTGGTCCAGAATTCGGCGGCTCGGGCAGTCTTTGGTCTGCCGCGCCGCGGGAGAGCCTCAGACCTTTTACACACCCTACACTGGCTCCCTATTCGCAAGCGGATTGTTTTTAAAACACTCACGCTGGCGCATAAGGCTCTCCATGCTGTGGGAGCTGAATATATTCAGAAACGCCTTGCTTTTTACAAGCCTGTCAGATCCCTAAGATCGGAATCTCTTGGTCTGGCCACTGTTCCTTCTGTTAGGAAAGCAAGGGTGGAGGGGCGCTCTTTTAAACACCTGGCTCCTAAGCTCTGGAATGCCCTCCCTTTGTCGCTTCGCGTTACCTCGAACCTGTTGGCCTTTAGAAAAGGCCTGAAGACATGGCTCTATGGACAGTGACCTGCTGTTTTCTTTACGTTCCTCCCTCTGCTTTCTGTTAGTCTGCTGTGGGTTTGAAAGCCGCGGGACACGCCTTGGAGTAGCCGAGCGCTATATAAGACACCCATTAAATTAACATTAACATGGTAGAAATTCGAATTTAGTATGCCTGAACTCAGAATAATAAAATACATCTTTTAGTGAAGTTTATTTTAATATTCTGTGTTTGCAAATACCACTGTTAGAAAGTAGGTATTTGCTTGCCTAACCATTTAAGTCAGCCTCTGCTGGGTTGTGTATTCCTTGTCTGGGTTTTTGAGTGACATGGCTGGGGGATTCCAGGAGACAGACTGGGGCAGCCCAGTGGTGAATAGAGAGATCTGCATCTAGATGGGAGGGAGGAGTTGCACCTGGGACATGAATAGGGCTGGGCCTTCCCTCTACAATGTTGGCTCCACCCCCTGTGGCTTGTCTGATGTTTCTGCCCTGCACTGTGAAGGGGGAGGAGGAATCATGTCAACAGAGTGCTCCAGAGCAGTATCTTCCCACATTGTGCTGGCTGCACCTCCTGTGGGGCGGCTGATGTCTCTGCCTTGCACAGTGAAAGGAAGAAGAGAGTCATGTAAACAAAGTGCTCAGGAACTGGTTTGGACTAGGATGAGGCCTCTCTGCCTTCAGAGAACAAAGGATTTTGGGGTATAAATATTGGGACCCTGATTCCAAGAAATTAGATCACCTCTGGAACAAGACACCTTTCTGCCAAGGAGAAGAACTAAGGAAGCTGCAGGAGTTTGGACTGCCCCTCTGCCAGTGTGCTGTTTGCTGGGTTGGTCTGCAGTGGTTGCTTCATTGCCATGGGAAAGGAGAAGGAACTTTGTAAGGACTTTCATCTACAGAATATTCTTCAAGGGCTTGAACTGTGCTTGCCTCCTGCTGAAGCCTCAGGGACAAAAGACTTCACCTCCAGCTCCCTCCTCAATTTCCTGCCTGGGAATTCTGACTCCAAACACTTGCGTACCGCTGAGAGCTGGAAGCGCGACGCATTGAGAAGAAGAGTATCGCCGCCGCAGCTGAAAACATCGCAACGCCGGAGAAGCGAGCCTTCGTCGCATCTCCCTGGAAGCGTGTGTTCATCGAAGTTGTCTGCTGTCGCATCACCGGGGAAGCGTGACGCCATTGTGAGAGTCACCATGGCATCACCGGAGAAGCGTGTCGCAGGGCCTGTCGCGGCTCCAAAGTACAGAGTCGTCGCAAGGCTGCCAGCGCGTCATCGCAACGCTGTATCAAGGGCGCCATCTTCTCGCATCGCAAACAGATCGTCGCATCGCATCTAAGCGCCTTCTTGCGCCACGCAACGGGCCCGCAGGCCGAGAATCTACGCATCAATTCAGCACCGGTAAGGCTCAAGACGAGTCCTCTACTTTGCGCAAGCATTGAGGAAGGACGCAACTGTTCCCCCGGGGCACGGAACCGACGCATCTCCCCTTTTGCAAGCCTTTTGTTCACTTTGCGTTACGTATCCAGGTACTTTGTTGAGAACTTTGTCACATTTACCAACAACTTGATCTAAGAGACTTTAATCATCTTTTAAGTAATCTTAAGTGTAGTATTGTGGATTTTTGTCGTTTGTGGTGTTGTGTTAAGTCTATATAAAGAATACTTATTTTTATAAAACCTGTGTTGTGTCCATCAGTAGTGTTATCACTGTTTTATTGTGTATATTCACAAATGCTTAACACACTGCCTCTGAGATAAGCCTGTCTGCTCGTGCCAACCTACCAGGGGGTGAGCAGGGGTTATTAAGAAGTGTAATCCCCTTATCGTGACTTAGAAGTAAGGGTCCCTATTTGGACAAAGGTGAATGCCATTGCCGGGGAGCGCTAGGTGGCGCACTTGCAGAATGGCCGCTATATCGTGAGGCTCCCGCTGTCCGGAACAGAATCCGGAAATTATCCTGAGTAACTGGCAATTTTTCTTAAATTGCGCCCAATCCAGTTGTAGCTCAGGAAGTGCAGTGGGGAACGGTGTGCGATTTAGCCCTCCTGCTGTCGAGTCAAGATTGAGCGGCAGTTGGGGACTGGCGGCCAGAGGAAATAGCGGACCTGGAACGCTGAGACGGCTGCGGACACTACGTGAGACCCGGGGACTTCGCGCGCGTGCGCCCCCCCAGGGCCGCACCCGCGTCTCTGCCTGCGCTGCTGGGACGAGACAAGCGGTGAGTGCAGCGCAACTCCGCATCGCCCTGAGCTTACATCGGCGAAACGCACACGCCTCCAGGCCCCTGCAGAACAAGGTGCGGATCGACGCTTGGCTGCAGGGGACATAGATGTGCCGTGATCCTTGGGGCTTCCACAAAATGGCGGCGGCCATGTTGCGACGTGGGTAACTGAGCGGATGGGCGCCTGAAGCCTCAGCAGGAATAATATTACTGGCAGGCCCTCTACAACGCCTCCTGCGCTCTGCACTGCATTGGGGCGATAACACGACTGAGACGCTGGGCGCAGAAGCACTATTGAATGTGGCTACAAGTGCTGCATGGGCTAACTGCGGAATTGCTGAGTGAAGAACGCGTGTGTGGCCCTGTGACTGCGGAACGGCTGGCTCGGCTGTGTTTTTCAAGCTACTCGCTTGCTGATGACTGCGAGCACACAGATATATCCGTGACATATCGAAGAGACGAGGCTGGAGTGGAGGCTGTGGGGAGCACCGTACTGTGTAGCCTTACGGTGTTGCTGTGATACCTGCACGGTACCCACAAGGAGTGACGCAGTAATACTGCTGCTGTTGACCTGCTGTTAGTGGTTGGTAGAATATAGGGCCCTATCCGGGCGTGATGCGTCAAGCCATGGGCAAGCAAGACATCCGCCAGCCGAGGCTTACGTTTGAGTCCAAAAATGGCCCCAAGCCAGGACCTGTGGTACAAGATGGCGGCGATCAAGAGGCGATGAGTGGTCGCTCACAGCAGCCAGCTGCGGATATGCAGACAATACTTGCTGAAATGCGACAAGGCTTTGCCACGATTGTGGATAAAGTAGACACACTGACTAGCCGCATCAACACCATCGCTGGCAGACTTGACACGCATGACACCAGGCTGAAAGAGGCTGAACAACGAATCTCTGATACGGAGGATGTAACGGTCCAATTGCGTAGCGCTGTTACCCAAATGGAAAATCTGGTGCGCGTTATTGACGCTAAGAATGAGGACATTAAAGGCCGCAGCCGGCGTAATAACGTCCGCATACTGGGAATACCGGAGAGTACAAACACTGGCAGGATGGAGCAGTATGTCGAACGTCTTTTCAAGGCAGTCACCGAGGAAGGAGTGCTTTCCCCTCAATTTATAGTAGAGAGGGCACATCGTTCTTTAGGCCCAAGGCCCGACCTGGTATCACCCCTAGGCCCATTATTGCCAGTCTCCTTAATTATCGAGATAGAAATGCTATCCTGAAATGGCCAGCGAGAAGAAGCAGCTTTCTTTTGAAGGTGTGTCGTTCACAGTCTTCCCAGATTTCACCATGAAAGTGCAAGAAGAAAGAAATTCAACGGGGTCAAACAGAAACTCAGTCAGGTGCAAGTGGACTATGCGCTCCTATATCCGGCGAGGCTTCGCATAACTTATCAAGGGAGGCAGACCATCCACACAAACCCGCAATCAGTGGAAAAGTTCTTGAAGACATTGCGCCAACGTAACCAGCAGGAAGAGCATCCAGAGGCAGAAGATGTGGAGCCGCTCTCAGACGATCAATGACTCTCTGGGCCATAATGTGTACAACAGGTTTGAAAGAGGAGCTATAATTGGAGAAAAAAAGCCTATCCCAATTCGGCTTCTTTGGGTGCATTGTTGGGCTAGGTGCTCCTACATAGGTATCCTGGGACCAAGCACTGGTTTACTGTTGTTTCCCATATTTGCCTGCTTTGAAACAGAGTTACGCAAGACAGAGGTTAATTTGTTTTTCCGGACACCCCTGTCTTTTTTCACTGGAGGCTGGTGTTCTCACTGGCCTCTGGGTTGAAGATCGGGACATAGTATGCCACCTGGGAAACAGAGCCTGCATGGGAGAACCACTTTTGCAATTTGCATTGTTGTTTTGTAGGCGGGGGGGGGGGGGGGGGGGGGGGTGAAACTGCTGACATGTTTGGGAGGTTTCAGTGGGTGGGGGGGGAGGGGTGGGGACTAGTTCTGTGCAAGACTACTGAGACTGACTGTTGTGTGAAAATGAAGTGTGCATATCTACTGGTAACAGAAGTTGCTGATCAAGGCAAGAATATAGAATGGTGGTCGCTCCTATTATCCCACTTATTTGTTCCTTGTAGGAAGATATGGCAAAACCTGGACTAGATTCAAAGCTACGCATCCTGTCATGGAATGTCAGGGGGCTCGGAGATGCTAGGAAGAATAAGCATATACTGGCATATGCGGATGGCATCAGATACAGGTCTTGTTATTGCAGGAAAGACACCTACATCCTCATTCTCGCACCACATTTGCAGGCAGGTGGGCCACGGTCCACCTCTTCTCCTCCTACTCCTCATACGCAAGGGGAACGGCAATACTGATTAAAAAAGATGTCCCATTTGCACCCCTTGGGCAATACCTCGACACTTCTGGGAGATACATCATACTGTGGGGAAGACTGGGGAATGAAACCATCACCATAGTAAACTGTTGTGGTCCAAATGTGGACACACCAGAGTTCTACACTGTGCTACGGGGTAAGATACTGGATGCATGTTCCTCCCATGTTGTTTGGGGGGGGGCTTCAATGTGACTCTCGATCCTGCACTGGATAGAGCCGATGGGAAAGCTCAATACAATGGGAAGGCATGGGAAGCTCTATAGGGCATCATAGATGAAGGCGGGTTGGTGGATGGCTGGAGATACCTAAATCTTGGACATAGTGGAGGCACGCACTTCACGTCATATTCGGGCACCTGGGCACGCTTAGATTACTGTCTGATGTCAAGAGGGCTGACAGCTGGGCTAGTGAATGCAACACATCGGGCCCGTACCTACTCCGATCACTGCCCGGTATTGGTCACACTGCAAATGCTGGGATATGATAAACCACTACGGACCTGGCGACTTCAGCCCATGGCTCTAGTAGATACCGTCTTCAGAGAAGAGCTTAGACAGGAAATTGAGGATTTCTTACCACGTAATAAAGACTCAGTGGACAGTGTAGAGGTCATATGGGAGGTTTTCAAGGTCACGATTAGAGGTAGCTGCATAGCCAAGGGTTGTGGGGTCTTGAAGGCTATTCGTAGAACACTGAGCAGACTGGAGGACGAACTGAGGCACCTGGAGCGTACCATGTAACAACAGGGCGGAGGGCAAGCACAGAGTGACTTCAGAGTGAAATTATCGGAATATGAGTAAGAAGCTGATCATGAGGCCAAGTTCCAGGGCCGCTGCTTGGTGGCGCGTAAATATGGGGAGGGAGAAAGACCTGGTAAAGCCCTTTCTACTATTGCACATCATCAGCGAGGCACTACGAATATCTTGGAAATTGCAGGCCCACAGGGAGAGAAATGTAGAAATAGTGTTGAGATCCTTAACACATTTACTCAACTATACACCACCTGTAGCCCGGGCGTTGTAAATCTTGAAGATTTTGTGGGAGAGTTAGCTTTATGCTGGCTAAGTGATGTCCACAGACAGTTCTTAGATGCCCCTTTGGAGTTGGAAGAAATACGTGATGCCATAATGTCTCTACAGAATGGTAAGGCACCGGTGCTGGATAAGCTACCGGCCGAAATATATAAATGCTATATAGATATAATGGCCCCGGAGTTGCGGGAGGTGTTCGAGGAGTCACTGGAGGTAGGGATACTCCCCCCATCCATGAGAGAGGTAGTGATCACATCCTTATTGAAGCCCGCCAAGGATTCTGGGGCTTGTGATTCCTACCGCCCTTTATCATTGATGAATTGCGATGCCAAAATATTGGCCAAGGTGTTGGCGACCAGATTGCCACTATTGATGACCAAGGTCATTCTCCCTGATCAACCAGGCTTCGTTCCGGGTAGGGCCACCACTCACAACCTGCGCACTCTTTTCTCTTTAATACAGACGATCGCCCCGGAGCTGCCAGTCGCAGCAGTGTTCCTTGATGACTCTAAGGCTTTTGATTCGGTAGAGTGGAGCTTCCTCTTCGCAGTGCTGCAAAAAATGGGCATCCCGCCCGTCTATCTAGCTTGGTTACGATTGTTATACAACCAGCCCACTGCTAAGGTCCTTATCAATGGTCACCTTTCTCTGTCCTTATCCCTCACTAGGGGCACTCGTCAGGGGTGTCCGTTATCCCCACTATTATTTGCGATAGTGGTGGAACCTTTGGCCTGCAGAATCCGTCAGGTACACCGTGAGAGTGCCTTTCAGTGCTTCCAGCGGCAGATATCGATCTCGCAGTACGCGGATGAGATTACCCTTTTTGTTAAAGACCCACAGCGGAACCTGAACGCTCTGTTGCGTAAATTCTTGGTATTTGGGAGGCTGTCTGGGATCACCATTAACTGGGGCAAGTCCCTCTTCTTCCCACTCACGATGGCTGTAACGGAGTTCCCCCTAGACTTTCCTTTGGAGTGGTGCCACACGGACCTCAGATACCTGGGGATCCAGATCTCCAGAGACAAAGAGTAAACCTTGAGATTAAACTATGGTACAACAGTAACGAAGCTTGAGCCCCCTGTCACTCGCTGGATATCGCTGCCCATCTCGATGGCGCGCAGAGCATCGCTAATCAAAATAGTGATACTGCCTCGTTTTTTTCATCTTTTTCATAATATCCCTTACTACCCGGGAGCCTTTTTCTTTAAGTCGCTGAGGTTGGAACTGATTCGACTGGTCTGGGGCGGGAAACAGCCGCATCTGAAATGGGAGGTCATGGCGCAGACTTATGATAGGGGCGGCTTTGACATACTGGATTTTGAGATATACTATTTAAGTGCTCAGGCGTACTATGCCTACCGCTGGATGGTCCCCACGCCGTTCATGCCCCAAATAGCTGCAGAGGACTGGATTGCCCGACCCTACCCCCTAAACGGAATATTACAAGGTATTGTTAAGCTATTGGAGACACCTCTCACCACGGTTTCCTGTACGATAGATGCCTGGAAGCGCATCACTCATATCCTACGTGCCCCGATGACGTACGCTTCGCGTATGCCTCTCACATATCATCCAAAGCTGGACCTCCTGCGTGAAACGGGGTTCCAGAACATGTGCAAGCGTCTGCAAATTCACACGTAGGGGGACTTGTTCATAGACGGGGAGTTTCGATCGAAGGAACTCTTCTTTAAAGATACCAATTATACACCACTCGAAATGTTCTATTATGTGCCGCTGCGCCAGGGTATGCCGGACATTCTGTCGGACTTTCTTCAAGAGCCAGAGACCCTAGCCCCGCTGGACGTCATGCTACGCTCCACTTGTCGGCACCCACCTGGTGTCGATGCTGTACAACAGCATTAGGACACAGCGCCCAGCTGTGAGTTGCTCAGCCAGGCAGCGATGGGATATTGACATAGGAGAGAGTATCACAGATGAGCAATGGCGTTATTGCTGTGAACTAACACATGAAGTTTCCTCTAGTTGTAGATTCAAGATCATCCATTATAAATTCTTGCAGAGGGTTTATTACACACCAGAAAGAAAATTTAGGTTTCAACTCGCAGAAGATGACAGGTGCGAGAGATGCTGGTGCCCTGGGGCGGGCTTCTATCATCTGGCTTGGGAATGCCCAGCGGTGGCACAATACTGGACCCAGATCCACACAGCGCTGGTGGCAATGATAGGTGTCGCATTTGAAAAAGAGCCATTGATCATGTTGCTGGGGTACATGTTGCAGACTCTTAAGAGCACTGGGAAGTTTTTTAATATAGCTCTGCTATTAGCAAAAAGAAGGTTAGCCAGTAGATGGAGTCGTGGGAGGGCCCCTAAGTTTAAGGAATGGCTATGAGACATCACTCATTGTCAGGAACAGCATGCTATCTATGCAGAATTGCAACCTATCAGATCCAGGCCTATGGACATTTGGGGCCCGCTGCAGGCTTACCTATTGGGTGATGCAGTGACCGATTCAGACACACCTGATAGGGAGAGTTCAGATGCCTGAGGCGAGAGGGGTTGAGGCTCGATTTACTGTTATTGGCAAATGATGCGAGAATTGAGTATATCCCAACACCATGAAACGGGACAAATATTGATGTTGTGTTGTAAGTGATCACGAGTTCTGGTTTGCCCAGCTCTTTCTCGGATCCCCTGATGTTCTAGCTATTTGCATAGTATTGCCTTGCTTATTGTACATCATGGCACACGAGAATGTATGTAATGACTGTATGCATCTGGATTGAAATAAATCAAAAATAAAGTTTAAATTAAAAAAAAAAAGGTGAATACCATTGCCAACTAGAGACCCCCACATCTAACACTGCCATACCTAGACACCTGCTCTAAAAATAGAGTCAAGATGATGCCTTGTAATTAGATGAGCAGAACTTCAGGTAGCTAGCTGCTTTACTAATCTCCATAGTAGGGATATTCCTCTATAGTTTAGCAGTTGCAGTCTTGCAACAAGTAAAATAAGCTTTTAGTCTAACCGATACAGTCTTTTTAGCCTGTTAAGAACATATAAAATGCAAGGTACAATCCATCTAGAATGTTCAGACGTAACCATAGTTGACAAATATTTGATTATGCAAATACATCTGAGCTTTCCTGATATCCACTGTGTCGTCACCCTGAGAAGCAGGATTCAGATAGAAAGTAGGCAATGGAATGGACTGATTAATATGAAAATAAGTTTACTCTGACAAGAAACTTTGGCTGCAGCTACACAATCACTTTGTTGTTATGAACACTGTATATGGTTTATGGCAAAATACAGCTTGAATTTTGCCAACTCAATGTACGTGGTGATAGCTATGAGGAAAGCTGCTGTCCATGAAAGATGCTACAGTGATAGTTGCCATACTGTTCATCTGAACAAGAAGGGAGCTTACACCCTGAAAGCAAAGTGGAATGTCTTTAAGGCTAGGTTTAAAGTTTCTAGGTCTCGGCTCAACGCGCGGAAGCGCGTCTCCGCCGAGATCTTTTGTTAGCGACTATGCTTCCCAGGAGACAGTTTCGGCCACGCGCATCCTTTGAGCCGATTTGTAACTGGAAGGCGCGCTGTGGCCAGGCGCTGTCTCCTGGGAAACGCAAGCACCACACACGCATGCGCATACACACACACACAAGCGCCCATGCACGCACGCACATACATACATACATACAGAGACACCACCCCTGACACATACACACACACGCGCACACACACAAGTGCACCGAGGCCCCCCCTCCCTCCCCCCGCCGTCACCGTCGCACACATACATACACACACGAGCATACACGCGCACACACACACACACACACACACGTGCACCAAGCCCCCCCCAGCCTTTTGGAACTTACCTGGCCAATGTCGGGGACTCTGCTCAGCACGCGGCGCCCAACCTCCTGCTGGCGCGGCCCCGGGGCTCCACACCGCTCACAGGAGCCCCGGGCACGAGACGCATTTCACTCCGCCTGCCTCCTCTTCCGGTCTGGACGTGGCCCCGCCCCCGTCACAGGCGACCGTGCCTGACTTCCGGCCGCAGCACAACCATGGCATTAAACAGGATGCCCCGCCATACCTCCAGCCTACACCGCGGACCCAATCTCTGAAGTCGGAGGGTCCCTTCCCCGCTCTGCAGCACCCCCACTGGCTACACCGCTGCCCTGACCTCCGCCATCCAATACCGTCGTGAGTACAAGGCCCGCTCTCGCAGAGGCACCTCCCAGCATCTTTGGCACCCCCAATCCACCAACTTCAGCATAGACACCTGTGGAATTGTTGAGGCGGAGCGCCCGATCCGGGGCCGGCATGAATGAGTGCTGGGGTCTCCACCGCTCCCCTGCTCAGCACGTCTCCCACGATGGCGGCTAGAGCCTCTGGTCAGCCCTTTAGTAAGCCTCTCAGTCTTGGGCTCCAGGCAGGGGTGACTCCAGCTATATCCCAGCGGGTCTCCGACAGCATTAAGCGCCGCCGACCACCGCACTGCTGTCTGCCTCTTCCTCTACAGCCACGGCGTCACCAGGCGTTCCCGGGGCAAAGCGGCTTCCTCAATACTCGCCGCCCTGCGATCTCCTTAGCTGTTCTGTTCGGTCCGCTCTGGGATCCGCACCGCTGCTCTCTGAAGGACCACAGCACTTCAATTCCGCCGTACCGGCCCGCTCTCCGTGTCGTCACCGACACATCGCAGGTTCCACCGACGCCATCTTGGCTCTGCTCGGGCAGGGTTCAACCATCCGCTCGGTGCCCAGCCCTCGTCGACCAAGGTTGTTTGACATACAGCTCTCCATGTTACCAATGCAAACATTTCTGACTTCCCACAGCTGATAAACAAAGGTGCCGGTGTAGGTATTGTCCTGTTCCTAATGAGGCACCTATCGATCTTTCTTCTTCAAATACCATTTAGCAATGATAATCACCTAGTTCATGGCTAATGTCCTGCTTCTCTAATTCTCTTCAGGTGCTACAAACATTGACAGTGTCCTTGAATCAATAGTACCCAACATTTCTGTCATCATTGTTGGAGACTATTAACTGTACATTAGCAATCAGCTTCATCTGTACTTGCAGTTGTCCTCTAACCACTCACTGCTTAATACTTGCACAACATCCACATGTAATCAGGACAACCCATTAAACCTCACACTGATTTCAAACCTACTGTCATACTCTCTATTCATGGCTGATCATTCTCTGTCTGTCAGTAGTGAATGCAGAGCAGTGAGTAGTGAGTAGTGAGTGCTGAGTGCAGAGTAGTGAATGCAGAGTAGTGAGTAGTGAGTGCTGAGTGCAGAGTAGTGAGTAGTGAGTGCTGAGTGCAGAGTAGTGAGTGCAGAGTAGTGAGTGCAGAGTGCAGAGTAGTGAGTGCAGAGTAGTGAGTGCAGAGTGCAGAGTAGTGAGTGCAGAGTAGTGAGTGCAGAGTAGTGAGTGCAGAGTAGTGAGTGCAGAGTAGTGAGTGCAGAGTAGTGAGTGCAGAGTAGTGAGTGCAGAGTAGTGAGTAGTGAGTGCTGAGTGCAGAGTAGTGAGTGCAGAGTAGTGAGTGCAGAGTAGTGAGTGCAGAGTAGTGAGTGCAGAGTAGTGAGTGCAGAGTAGTGAGTGCAGAGTAGTGAGTGCAGAGTAGTGAGTGCAGAGTAGTGAGTGCAGAGCAGTGAGTGCAGAGTAGTGAGTGCAGAGCAGTGAGTGCAGAGCAGTGAGTGCAGAGTAGTGAGTGCAGAGTAGTGAGTGCAGAGTAGTGAGTGCAGAGTAGTGAGTGCAGAGTAGCGAGTGCTGAGTGCAGAGTAGTGAGTGCATAATAGTGAGTAGTGAGTGCAGAGTAGTGAGTAGTGAGTGCTGAGTGCAGAGTAGTGAGTAGTGAGTGCTGAGTGCAGAGTAGTGAGTGCAGAGTAGTGAGTGCAGAGTAGTGAGTGCAGAGTAGTGAGTAGTGAGTGCTGAGTGCAGAGTAGTGAGTGCAGAGTAGTGAGTGCAGAGTAGTGAGTGCAGAGTAGTGAGTGCAGAGTAGTGAGTGCAGAGTAGTGAGTGCAGAGCAGTGAGTGCAGAGCAGTGAGTGCAGAGTAGTGAGTGCAGAGCAGTGAGTGCAGAGCAGTGAGTGCAGAGTAGTGAGTGCAGAGTAGTGAGTGCAGAGTAGCGAGTGCAGAGTAGCGAGTGCTGAGTGCAGAGTAGTGAGTGCAGAGTAGTGAGTGCAGAGTGCAGAGTAGTGAGTGCATAATAGTGAGTAGTGAGTGCAGAGTAGTGAGTGCAGAGTAGTGAGTGCAGAGTAGTGAGTAGTGAGTGCAGAGTAGTGAGTGCAGAGTAGTGAGTGCAGAGTAGTGAGTGCAGAGTAGTGAGTGCATAATAGTGAGTAGTGAGTGCATAGTAGTGAGTAGTGAGTGCAGAGTAGTGAGTAGTGAGTGCAGAGTAGTGAGTGCAGAGTAGTGAGTGCAGAGTAGTGAGTGCAGAGTAGTGAGTGCAGAGTAGTGAGTGCAGAGTAGTGAGTGCAGAGTAGTGAGTGCTGAGTGCAGAGTAGTGAGTGCAGAGTAGTGAGTGCTGAGTGCAGAGTAGTGAGTGCAGAGTAGTGAGTGCAGAGTGCAGAGTAGTGAGTGCATAATAGTGAGTAGTGAGTGCAGAGTAGTGAGTAGTGAGTGCAGAGTAGTGAGTAGTGAGTGCAGAGTAGTGAGTAGTGAGTGCAGAGTAGTGAGTGCAGAGTAGTGAGTGCAGAGTAGTGAGTGCAGAGTAGTGAGTGCAGAGTAGTGAGTGCAGAGTAGTGAGTGCAGAGTAGTGAGTGCAGAGTAGTGAGTGCAGAGTAGTGAGTGCTGAGTGCAGAGTAGTGAGTGCTGAGTGCAGAGTAGTGAGTGCAGAGTGCAGAGTAGTGAGTGCATAATAGTGAGTAGTGAGTGCAGAGTAGTGAGTAGTGAGTGCAGAGTGGTGAGTAGTGAGTGCAGAGTAGTGAGTGCAGAGTAGTGAGTGCAGAGTAGTGAGTGCAGAGTAGTGAGTGCAGAGTAGTGAGTGCAGAGTAGTGAGTGCAGAGTAGTGAGTGCAGAGTAGTGAGTGCAGAGTAGTGAGTGCAGAGTAGTGAGTGCAGAGTAGTGAGTGCAGAGTAGTGAGTGCAGAGTGAGTGTGCAGAGTAGTGAGTGCAGAGTAGTGAGTGCAGAGTGAGTGTGCAGAGTACTGAGTGCAGAGTGAGTGTGCAGAGCAGTGAATGTGCAGAGCATTGTGTGCTGTTGAGTGCAGAGTGCTGTGTATTGGCAATGTTAATGACAATGCCATTTATTTGTGATTTAAAGAAAAAAAAAATGTCATGAGCAATACCAATAGCTCTACCATTAATGATGCAGAGACCATTGCATTGCAAATGCTTGTTAGGTCTGGGAGAGTGATGTGGTAAGATATTTTCATGCAAGACCATGTTACTTGGCTCTGAAGAAAATCTTTAGGCACTACTCACCCACTTAAGGAGGGATATGTGGCAACTGACTTTGATGACATGGACTGATGGAAAGCCATGCTTCCTAGGAGATTCTCCAGTTGGCACCACCAGTGAAGAGACTGCACTGCAGGAAGAGACAGGGTAAGTCTCCCCTCCCATTAATGATAGGATTGGTATTACAGAAATTGCTGCAATTACCTCATGACATAGGAGTAAGTGGGACTAGGAAGATGCCATTAAACCCAGATGGGCTCAAACCTGCATTGCAGGTGAATGTTCATTTATATAACGCTGCAACTCTTCACACTAATATAACACTGTCCTTCTCCTGTAGGCACACGTTTGCTTTTAGTATCCAAATCCGCTCCCAGCCTTGAATGCACTGTACTTGAGTCATCGTTTCCTGATTAACAAGCAAACCAACGTGGGTAAAGTAGATACTGCTATCTGGAAAAGCTAAAGGTTGAGGCTTTGATCAGCCAGGAAACAAGATATCTATACGAAAAAGCAGCTGGTGAGCACTCTACAAAATAGTTTTAACCAAGTATACTCTTCCACGATAATATAAACAATACACAACAGGGTGTGTGCGCTAGGTAAAAAGGCCCTGCGATTCCTTTTGTACTAATAGTAGAACAGAGATCCAGATTGAGATCTGGAAAACCTGGGGCACAACTCAACTCACTTTCTGGCTCCCTCCAGAGAATATTCTGGGTTCGCACGCCTTAATCAACACCTTGTTCACCTCTGTTTTCTCCACTGGTATTCTCTCTATTTCACCACCACCATTGTTTGCGGCACCCAGGCATCTAGTCTTACCTATTTGACGATTCCTTCATTATGTATAAGCCTGACCCCAACAGTAAACTTATGTATGTACGTTTCCTCTCAAACCATTCTTGGTAATATATTGTACTGATTTTTGCAGATTCCCCTGATGAAGGGCAAGATGTGCCCGAAATGCATTGGGAATGTATTTCTTTTGATGCAATGATACCATAATCGTGAATTTTGTGACAGCCAACAATTTCCAATCAACAAAATAAAAACCATAAAGCATCAACCAGCTGTTCACAAAATGATAATTACTTTGTAAACTTGTAGGATACTGGTCGCGGGGGTAAACTGAGCACGCTGCACGGGACTACAGTTCCCAGGAGCCCGTGCTGGATGTCACCTGTGCTGAGGCCCGCCTCCCAGACTGCTAGCCTTATTCAACTTCCATCTTTACCCGCTGCGCGGGACGAGCCGGGCGAAGCCCAGGCAAAGGGCGTGACCGTCCGGGGCAGACTGAGGCAGGGCTGGGCCACTCCCTTTGTCGGTTGTCAAACGGATATGCTAGTAAGCTATGTGAGACTCTCTATCCCTTTTTATTGGATTATATATTTTTGTCGGTATTTTTATGCTCCTGGCCTTCGTGTGCTGATCAAGTCATTATTTCATTGTGACCAGCTGCTTGTACTCCTCATATTGAGAGCTCCTGGGATTAACTATTAACATTCATAATGTCAAAACAGTCATCTACCATGGATAATTATCTTGTAAAAGTAGTAAATAAAATTAACAGTGAACGGAGAAAATCGGTGGGTCGGGGAAGTTCACCCGCCCTACCCCTTAAATCACCTATTGCTAATATCGTATTGTCTCCGAATACTAACTGTGACCCTTAAGTTCTGATGGAAGTACCAGTAACATCAGCTCCCGTTCATGACCCAGCGGATGTACCCTATGATACCCCAGCACGGCGTACTCCGGTTAAGAGAGCAATGAGGGCGTGTAGGAAAGTGCAACTTAAGCGTGGGGGAAACCATAACAAGAAGAGAGCCGAAGTTACGCCAAAGAGTACAGTACGCAACATGGAGACCCTGACTGATATTTGTGCTGTTAGTTTGAACACTGAGCAATTTGATTTATTACTTAGTATCATTGAGGATAAGTTTGAAACTATTGTTAAACCTTTAGTGGATAAACTAGACCTAATCTCAGCTGAAATGTCTAAGCTAGGTAGCCTCTTGGATGCTCATACTGGTAAGGTTGAAAGCTCCAGGCCCAAAGAGAGGGGGGTATCAGCCAGTAATGTTGTATCGAAACCGCATGATGGAAGGTTGGCTCCAAATATTGCAGTTATATCTGTCCCTCCGCGACTGGCTAGTCAGAAAGAACAGATGACAATGGTACAACAAAGTATGAAAGGAGTGATAGCACCTAAAGAAAAGCCGTTTTATCAACCTCATTCCTGATTGTGCACCTTATGTAGTTGTTCTTTCTAATGTACCGCCTATGGACCCTAACTTGATCCAACCACATCAGGAACCACAGGACGCACTTAAAAACAAACAGTCTCATGGCTACACAGACAATGCGGGTTTCCAACCAATTACTCAGACCAGATACTATCAACCAGAAGAGTAAATTGGATTGGTAACTCAAGAAAAACCTGCAGGGGCGACTGTGTTATTGTTAATTTTAAATACCCCCAACATGCCGCAACTGTTTGCTTAGAGCAGCCTCTCTAATCCCAGATGAGAATAGTGTGCGTGTACACCCTTTGGGCTATTTTTATAATCACCTTATTAAGGCTCCCCAGGTGATCAATAGAGGTAGTCCCTTTATTTTTCGTACAGTGTTCACACAGTCCTGCCACGCAGCTACTTTGCACCACACTGATTACTATTTCTATATCCATCATGTCATCTTTTGACAATATCTTATATCTCACGGAAAACAAGGCCCAAACTAAAGCATATTGAGCCGCAGAGGCAGCGGACATATATGGGCTTATTAAAGAGGTTAGGACATTTGATGTTTCCTCTGGTCCTATCCAGCAACAAGTAAAACAACTTGAATATTTAATGCGTCGCGAAATCAATCAACGACTGCACACCACCACACTTGTTCAATATCACAGAGCCAGCCGCATACCGAGAGGCCTGCGACTGGCAATCAAACCGATGCTTTTTAAAATGAATACAAAATTCATGGCAAAATGGTACGCCATTTTGAACAAGTGCTCTCTGGACCTAATTCTATTAAATTGTAGAAGAGCTTTCCCAAGTTCTTAGTGGATTAGAGTCAGAAATTAAAGACCTACAGGCCAACTGGTGGAAAAGTGTGGCTCACTGGTTAGAGCGGCAGACTCTGAAGCAGAGATCAGGCCCGGGACCAGGGTTCAAGTCCCGACGCGGCAGGGTCTTGGGCTCAATGTCCGCATACTCGATAATTCTCGCCTCGGCGCATACTCTAATCATGGGTCCCACTCTGAAACTCTGGGCAATAGCTTGCTTAATCTCCACAACGGCCCCTACAACACTGGGATGCCTGGCTTCACCTTGGGGGTGCCCAGGAGGAGCATCTCACAGGGAGAGCCAGGAAGGGTTCCACAGCGTTATACAGTGCCAGGACGCCCCGTTGGGGCAGCTGTGCACTTTACAAAATACACTACACTACAACTTAACTCAACGTATGGAGGTTGACCTCTGGACATCAACTTTAGCAGACATCAATATCAGATTAGATACCTATGCTAAAGATATACATGAACGTAAAGTCCGTAAATTTCGTTGTGACACAATCGACTATAAGCTCGATGAAGTTTACTCATGGGCTGAAGTATATGCCCAGAAACGGATATGGCAAAAACCTACTAACACTTCAACTGAGGAAAGTGTAGTTTCAGTTTCTGACACACTATCGAACCGCCCCCCAGTACCATCAACTGAAGGAGCCTCCGCACCTTCAGTGGAAGGCAGGGATGCCACTAGTACCAGCGCCACCACTTCCAAGGTGGCTTTTTTGTCCACAAGTCCGGCATCCAACCAACCACCAATAGGCCAGTCAGTCCCAAAACCCGTAGAGGTCATCGATTCAGGCAAACCAAGCCGGAAAAAGAAACATTAGTGGTTAATATCTCTTAGAAACAACTCACCTCCAACCAGTTGTCAGTCTTGGAAAAAGGATGTTCTTTTGTTCCCACAAATCAAGATAGAACATTAGATACTCAGGTGACCTTATTCAGATTTACTAGAAATCTGCGACTTCGTTACTTTTTTTCCACTATTGAGACTCAACCCACGACTTCTCAAGAGACAGAATACCAAGAGTTCAGACCTAAAAGCACTTTTTTGGCACCTATTTCCCACAAGACCACAGACCTTTTTGAAACTCTTGTTAAACAAGATATTTCTAACATACTGTGCACATCACAAACCTCATCCAATTTGACCAGAGGTGAGAAAATGTCATTAAGTTCTCTCACATCCAACCCCACGCTCCATTTCACTAAAGCAGACAAAGGTTGCACTTTAGTTGTCATGGACCGCTCCAAGTACGAACAAAAAATAATTGAGCACATGCTACAAGATTCTACAACTTACTTGCCTCTTACTCAAGATCCCACCAACGAATTCTGTAGTGTTCTCGACTCCATCCTATCTAAAGTAGTTGATATGAAATGGATCACAGTCAAAACAAGAGAATATATTTCTACCAAATTTCCCAATAACGAAGGTGTAATCACCACATCAATTTTCACCAAACCCACTGACCGAAACAATGTCCTAGCGTACCAGAGCTTTCACCCGTGGTCACTCAAACGCCACCTTCCTTATTCGCAATTCTTGCGAATCAAACTCATCAATTCCAACCAAGAAACAGGCCTGCAGTCAATTGATGTTTTCAAAACCAAATATAAACAGAGAGGGTATCCCCCCCAAAGTGATTGATGAGGCAGCTAGACTAGCTGCTACTCTAGACCGTGAGAAATTGTTGACCAAGAGCAGTAAGCAGACCACACCCTCCAGACAAGTATTTGTATCCACGTACTCCACTCAATCCAACTTGATCAAATCCACCATCTTAAAAAGATGGTCCCTTTTACAATCAGAGCCAGATTTTAAAGGGATGTTTGCGGAACCTCCGTTATTTGCTTACAGGAGATCACCTAATCTTAAAGAGATTCTGAATAAACGTCGATCCCCCACTGAAGTTACTCACAAAGGAATGATGAAATGTTTCAACTGTTCCAATTGTAATAATGCCATTACGGGTAAACAGATCCACCACCCGAGGTCAGGCAAACCCTTCACATTGAAATTTAACGCCACATGCAACAGTCATCATGTGGTGTATTACATAAAATGTCCTTGTGACTTGTTTTACGTAGGCAAAACGGAACGCATGCTGCATACACGAATAACTGAACACAAAAGCCGTATATGCACCAACACAACTAGTTCCCCCATAGCACAACACTAGCACAACAGTAGACACAACATTTCGCAACTCTGATTCGGGGTACTTGAGGTTTTAGAACAGCATCCAGACCGTGACATGTCTAAATTCTTGTCACAACGGGAAGCTCATTGGATTTTGTTTCGGCAAACTTTGATTCCCACAGGGCTCAATGACAAGTTTGAGTTAGCTAGTTTCTTATAAGAGAGTCATCTCACAATGACCAGTTCTGTATAAGAATGTCATTTTTAGCTGTACGTGTGCATTTCTTAACATGACTTGATATCTGTCCATGTGTCATCCTGTGAATTTAATGCTACTGCATATTAAATGTATATTTAATCGAAGTATTTTTCTATATTTGTGAACATTAACGCATTTGTTGCTAGATAGGTTATTTTACCATTTACACCTTTGTAATCATACAGATTGATACTTCAGTGCCACATTCATGGGCTCTCGGTGATCGGTTACCATTATTTGTTGATTCACTTTATTTTTCCTTTTCTAAGATGGCCGACACTCTTTTGTAGTACAGTCCTCTTTTCATTTCCGTTTTCCCTCTCCTTAATACACATTATAGCCGCCACACCGCGGATTCAACACAACACAGCGTGCCCCTTTTGGCATTGCCCCGTTATTATTCGGAGAGCACTCTACTCGTGCCGGTGAGTTTCTAGTACATTAATGGTTGTCTCCTGGTCGTTCGGTGACCTCGCAGCACAGTTAAGCAGTAATCTAACTTTCTCAACAGATTCGGTCCTTTTTTTCTTGACCCTCCGGTTCACTTCGTGAATCTCAGACGGGTAAGTCCCACTGCTATCCATTAGAATATGTATTTAGCAACCAATATTTAGTCTGATTATCCTCAATATTTATATTATCCTTGTTACAGTCACACCGGTTTATCACATGCCATTCCCACAGCCCCATAGGACTCTCCTCTCGGGCCGAAGTCGCAGGTAGCAAGAAGCTACCAGTTTGAAGTAAGAATAAGCCTAATTTTTCTGGGATCTTGTTTTCACCCGCTATTGAGCACATAGTGGTTCACATTACTCGCTATCCTGTATCCCAGACATATAGTGCATGCAAGACTTTCTGGCTCCCTCCATAGAATATTCTGGGTTAGCACGCCTTAATCAACACCTTGTTCACCTCTGTTTTCTCCACTGGTATTCTCTCTATTTCACCACCACCGTTGTTTGCGGCACTCAGGCATCTAGTCTTACCTATTTGACGATTCCTTCATTATGTATAAGCCTAACCCCAGCAGTAAACTTATGTATGTTCGTTTCCTCTCAAACCATTTTTGGTAATATATTGTACTGATTTTTGCAGATTCCCCTGATGAAGGGCAAGATGTGCCCGAAATGCATTGGGAATGTATTTATTTTGATGCAATGATACCATAATCGTGGAATTTGTGACAGCCAACAATTTCCAATCAACAAAATAAAAACCATAAAGCATCAACATATCGCCTGAAGATTTTTTCACCACCAGCTGTTCACAAAATGATGATTACTTTGTAAACTTATATGATAAATGTTGTAATTGAATTGAATATAGCATATTCGTTCCTACACTCCTAGGAGTGAGTTGAGTTGTGCACCAGGTTTTTCAGATCTCATTCTGGATCTCTGTTCTACTAATAGGAAACACGATATCGGCAGACAGAGTATCTTTTGCCGTCTGAGGTGTTCCACAACTACAGGCATGCACTTCAAAACAGTTCTTGTGCCAACTTGATGCCAAATGGATGGACTTTGCATGGGTAATGGCTATTCTTTATGAGGAACTTTAGGTGTTTCTCTGCCACAGGAATGTGGAATTAGGGTCTTTGAGATCTGTAGCTCACAACCAAACTCCTCGATTGTGGTGGGTCTTGGCGACGGGCTTTAGAGTCATCTGTAGGCAAAACAGCTAGCAACACCTCATAAAAGGGCGCAACTGCTGTGGGTACAGTCTTGCTGGTGTGGAAAGACAAAGAGCATGCTGTAGCGCTACTTTATTTGAAGCTCTAGTTGGTGAAGTTGGCAGTGAGACCGTCAAAAACAAATTGCTAAATGATGCCTGGATGTCACCTGAGAATCCCTTGGACCTCATCAATATGTTGCGCTGAAACACCACACTAGTAGTACTAGTACCAACTGCTTCTGGTGTGTCCATGTCTGATTAGATGATGTACTTGGTAGCATCTTGAATATACGAAATTAGTACAGAATTCATCTGGGGAGTTGGTAGGATATAAGCAATTGAACCCTATACAGCATGGAAATACCTGCTCAGCAAGCGGCTGGGATTGACTACTCAATTGTGACACTAGTGGAAGAAAACATTTTCTTCCCAAATGACTAAATTCTTTTGTGACTCTGCCTGGGAGTGGGGTGTGATTTGTCAGAATAAATTTGGATTAACCCGGATGTTGGAGGAGTGTACCAACAGACTCTCAGGAGCAGGGTGCCAAGTATGAAAAAGCACACTCGTCCGGAGATGGTATATAACAATGTCTCTTTAATGGTGGGCAAGAACAGGTTTTGTTCCAAGTGACCATGCGGTGTCTGTCAGGGCCTCGTTGATTGACATTAAGAGTTCAGTAAAGGATTGTCCAGTCTGTAGCACCTTCATTAGGGCATTTGCTTTCAAACTCAACTGTAGGTTATGGAAGATCCGAAAGGGCACAGAGTTCTAAAGCCAGAATAACAGGTAGGGCAAAAATCTGGAGGATATCATGCAAAAGAAAGTCATTTCCTACAGTGAGCAAGTTGCGCTGTACCTTGCCCAACGTTATGGATCTTGCCATCGAGTCTCAAAAGGCACGTTTTTCTATGGTGGTGTCTCTTCTTGGATCTCCTGTTGAGGAGTCCTTGGAGATGTGGTTAGAGCTGTGATAGGAGTTCCTCCTTCTTCTCTCTTGCTTGATTTTCCAGATAGTGGTACCTTCATTCAGTCTCCTGTAGAAAGTGACACAGATTTTCTCCTTGTCCTTTAAGGTGCACCAGGAGGACTTCAGGCAGAACTCGAACTTTTTAGTAACATGTTCAAGGAATGCAAACACTACACAAATCATGAGGAGCTGAGGATCTATTTTCTACACCACAGAGGGCACTTCGAAAACAGGAACAGCAATTTTGAGTAGAAAAACACTTCTGTCACAAAGTGATAGGAAAACACTCTGAATCACAATAGATGTGAATCACTTTTAAAGGTTATGAATGATTTCCTATCAAAAAACCAAAAGCTAAGCTCAGCGCTCCAGAATCCTGTTAACAGCAGCCGGAGAAAACACTGCAGCAACTTCCACTGACTAAGCCTCGTGTGATACTAAAGGATTGGGATTCTTTAAACTACAAAGTCTGTCCATTGCCCTAGTTTTCCGAGTCTTTTTTACTTTAAAAAAAATTGTGGAAAAGGTTGTTCTTGTCACCAGGGATATTTGGTTACTCAACTATTTAATTTTCTGTTTGGGATAATAAATGAATTTGGCCAATAAGCGGTTAAGTTGGTTGCTAAAACATGTTTTGAATAAGAAAATGTGGCTTTTCTAAAGAGGAGTGAAAATATTGATGATCTTAAAAAAATCTCTGGGATCTCAAACATGCAAGCAAATCAGTTTTTAGGACTATCAACCAAGATTCCCTGAATGAGAATTTTCAAAACTTTTACAATTTTAACCTCTTCAATGCTGATGACGAGCTCAGCTCGTCATCAGCCACGGGTGGCCTGTGCTGATGACGAGCTGAGCTCGTCATATAACGCGGCTTTTTAAAAAAAGCTGCACAGCGCAAAAATCGCCGCAGCAGCGATGCGGTTAGAGAGATGGCACAACTAGTCTGCACGCCCACTCTAGGAAAATCTGCTCCTACACAGCTGCCAGAACTTTCAACTAGGGAGCTCAAAGGGTCACTGCTTTCCTTACTATTCAATATATGCATTTGTCATATGGGGAGGTAATGCATACATACGAATAATCAGTCATGCATTGTAGTTAAGATCTTACAATTATATAGCATCATGGGCATCAGTGTACCAACTGCCTACTTTGGATAGAAACCTGTTACATGCATACTATTGTGTGCAAGAATTAGATCTTTCAAATTCCAAAACATATATGTTTCATTAACTTCTCTACAAATGAAATCAGAGTTTTTTTTATTCTGCAATATCGTTCTTGCAAATAAATAATTTTAGCCTACTATGTTACAACCAAAAACAACTTCTTGCAAGAGAAAGACTCCCTAATTCCACCTAAGTGCGAATCATCTCACATTGTCCATTGTATCTCTTTCTAGGTTAAGATCTGTCAAACAGGAAGAAGCAAGTGAGAAACTCAGCAAATAGGATGTTCTTTTAAGCTAAGGAATGTTAATATCACCCTCTAACATGCACAGCCTTCACAGAATATGCATCTAGTTCAGAGCTGTAGTTATGTACCTGTATATAACAGAGGTCATTCCTATTCCAACAGCCTGCATAACTTGCAGACAAGCTCACTAGCCAAGGACAAAACCTTTGCTCAGTGGCCTTATCCAAAGCCAGACTTTAAATTCTAACACTTAAATAAGAGCAGAACCTAGTTGGAGTTTCCAAATTAGTGCCGGCTTCTTGAGTTTGGGATGCTATTTCCACAAATATGCGTGTAACCAAAACCTTTCAGAAGTCAGACAAAACAAAACAGGATCGTTGTAACCTTGATTCCTCTGCCATTGGTCATGTGAACACACTGCATAGAACTTGACTCTCCTAATCCCGACTTTTTTTCGCCACCTGTCATAACCAAGCCAGTGGCAACTTACTTATGGACAGGTGAAGGTGCTGAAACAGGTCATCCTAATTATGCGCTTAATTATCCCCCTTGGTTTTTAACTGCACCAGATGTGGACCCAAATGCAATTACTTTACCCACCATAAATTACTTTTAACCTTTGTTCACTGTATCTTAGGTAAAACAAGTAAGAACTCTCTCCCTATCTTTTTCTTAACCCCCACCCCACCACACATAATAGAGGCTCTATGTTTCCAAGTATAAGTGCTCCCCTGACATGCAGTGTTGTGAAGAACAAGTTACTCACCTTCGGTAACAGCTTATCTGATAGAGACCATATCTAGCAGCAGATTTCTACCCATTATCCCTGCATGGCCGTAGGTGGCATCAGTCAACTCCACGTGGCATTGTTGGCGTCATCTGCAGTAGAAGTGACATCTGAATCCCCTATATAGGTGCCACCTCTAAGAGCTGATTTCAGTTACTTTTCACAACTTTCCATGCCAGAAGCGTGGAGTCATAAAGTGCACGGACACTGGTATGTCCAAACTAGGGCCCTGAAAGGGATAAGCCCTGACCCTACCAATATGCTCGCAGAGCGGTGAGGATGGGTGCGCCGGTAAGGAATCTGCAGCTAGATATTGTCTCTACCAGATAAGTAGTTGCCGAAGGTAAGTAAGTAACTAACTAGATGCAGTTTCCTTACCATTGAATAGTGGGTGTGCAGACTAATTTAAACTAAAAAGTCCTGCAGGACCAAACTGCCTGTCCCTGCGGACCAGACTGTCCAAGCAGAAATGCTTGATAAACGTGGGCAGGGATGTGCACATGCTGCCGGACAGATGTCCAGGACTGGAACTCCACGGGTTAACGCAGCGGTCGCAGCCGTAGCTCTGGTGAAATGAGCTTCTAAGCCTTCAGGAGGCTGCTTCTTTGCCAGTGCGTAGCAGATATTGATGCAGAGAACGACATACTCCATGAAGAATTGGTAGTCCACCCAGACATCTTTTGTGCAGTCTAGGTTGAACGACAATGCTCCTTTTAGGTCCAGATGCTGGAGTACCTCCTATTCTTTATAGGGATGTGAAGGAGCGTAGAAAATGGGCAAGGTGAAAGACTGGCCCACATGAAATGGTGTTACCACGTTTGGCAGGAAAGAGGCCCTAGTGTGATGTGCCAGTTTGTCAGGAAAAACTGATAGGAAGGGAGGCTTAGATGATAAGGCCTGCAGCTCACTGACCCTCCTAGCTGATGCAATGGCCACAAGAAAGGCCGTTTTGATGGTGAGCAGCCTGAGGGGCTTAAATAAGGAGGGTTGGTCAGGCAGCTTTAAGAAGGCAGACACGGCAGAAAGATACTCTTTCCGAGTGCCCAGAGCAGAGCCCTAATTGTCACGGGCCAAAATAAAAAGTAAAATATCAGAAATGGAGGTAGAAAGAGGGTCAATAGACTTTTCTGTACAATATGATACAAACTTTTTCCATTGGCAGGCGTGTATTGTCTTGATGGAGGGATGCCTGGCTGCCATAATAACATTACAGACTTTGAGCGGCAGTTGATAGATTTCGACCTTCCTCCAATCTCCACGCAAGAAGGGGAAGAGTTGACAGGTTCGGGTGGAAGACCCTTCCATGCTGCTGCAACAGAAGACCCTTGATGCTTATGTTCAGAAGGTTGGGATGCCAGACTCTCCTTGCCCAGCCCGGAGTCATAAGGATGACCTGGGCTTCGTCGTTCATGATCTTCTTGAGAATACTGGTTAGGAGTGGTATTGGCGGAGAGGCATACAGGTGGCTTGAGCTCCACTCGAGAAGAAAAGCGTATCCGAGCGAGAGCTGCCTTGTAAACTCCAGCGTGCAAAACTGCTGACATTGTGTGTTTACAGCAGAGGCGATCACATCCAACCAAGGCTCTCCCCACCGTTGAAAGAGACCTTGTACTACCTCCCGGTGGAGACGCCAATCGCGATCTGCTGGGCATCGATGGCTGGGTTTGTCCGCCCTGGTGTTCAAGGAATCTGCCAGGTGTTGAACCACCAGGGAAATGCCCTGCCGTTCTAGCCATGTCAAGAGACGCAGGGCCTCTTGACAAAAGGGTCCACAAGCCCACCCCACCCCTTTTGTTGCAGTACCACATAGCAGTGATGTTGTTCGAGAACACTTACTAGCCTTCCCTTGAAAGAGAGTAGAAGGGCGTTCCATGCCAGTTTGATCGCTTGAAGCTCCAACAGGTTGATGTGGAGTCCAGATTCAGCCAGAGACCAGAGTCTTTTGATCTTCACCTCTCCCAAGTGGCCACCCATTCCCAGGAGTGAAGCATCCGTCACCACTGTGAGATCTGGTTGGGAAAGGGATAGGGGTCTGCCTCTGACCCCAATCGCGGTTCATTAGCCACCACTGCAGGTCCTTAGCTCTTCCCTCTGAGATCTGGACCATGTGGGGAAGATTTCCCTGATGCTGCACCCACTCCTACTACTGAGCCACATATTTTATGTGTCACTAGCAGGAGGTTATGAGGCCCAGCAGCATGAGAGTCAGTCTCCCAAACATCCAGGATAATGGCTGAAACATCTGTATCATAGCCCGCATAGCCTGAACTTGCCACTCTGGAGGATAAGTCAGAAACTGCACTGGTCCAGAACAGCTCTGATGAAAGGGAGTGTCTGATAGGGAGTCAGGGGTGACTTTGGCATGTTGATAGTGAACCCCAGCAAATGCAGGAGGTCAGCTGTAGTCTGCAGGTGGGAAACGACAGCCTGGGGGGAGCCCAGCTTCAGCACGCAGTCGCCAAGCTTGAATAAGAGTGGCACCCCTGGTCTACAACTACGACCATCACTTTGGTGAACAACCGATGGGCGCAGTAAAGGCCAAAAGGGAGCACGGTGAACTAAAAATGCTCGTGGCCTACCATAAACCGCAGGCAACGCTGGTGGGCAGGCAAGACAGGGATATGAAAATAGGCATCCTGCAAGTCCAACGCTACCATTCAGTTTCATGGTTCCAGGGCAGACCAGACCTGACCCAATAGGAGACCTGACCCAATAGGAGCATTTTGAATGTCTACTTTTCTAGGAAGTAGTTGAGGGCTTGGGGATCTAGGATAGTATTAATGCCCTTTTCCTTTTTTGGGACAAGAAATTGCGCGAATAGCAACCACAGCCTACGTCTGGCACCGGAACCCTCTCTATGGCTCCCTTGGCCAAAACAACCATGACTTCTTCCTGGAGCAGTGACAGATGATCCTTCGTCAGCCAGTTGTAAGATAGAGGTATAAAGAGAGAGGTAGTCTCGGAGGGTAGAGAGTAGCCTCTTCGGACCATCTGCAGTACCCACCTGTCCGTGTAATGGGCTGTCAGTGGTGGAGGTGATGGCAGATTCTGCCACCAACTGGAAGTTGATGATCTAAAAGGACAAGATTAGCAAGGTTTGGAAGCTGCAGGGGGTGGTGACTGGACCACAGTGCTAGCTACCTAACAACCCACAAGGCCCGTAGGAACCGGGCCCTCGTGCACGCAGATGGTGGGAAGTTGTGCAGCTCGGTGGCTGGGATTGAAAGGCAGACATGGGACGTGGGGCAGCCGAGAGGCCCACGAACTTGGCCGTAGCCCGCAAGTCCTTAAAGTGCTCCAGCCCCTAATCTGCCTTGTATCCGAAGAGACGAGGGCCACCAAAAGCATCCTCATGAGGGAAGCCTGGACATCCCCTGAAAAGCTAGATTTTCTCAACCAGGCATGGCATTGCGTCTGTGGGCCACTGTCGACGAAACCGCTCTGCCCAGCAAGTTGGTCGTGTCCAAGCTCCAGCATATAGTGAACTTTGCTGCGTCTTTCCAGTATGAAACTGCCTGAGAGAGAATGGCCCGGGCCTTCTCTGGGACCTGTGGCAGCACTTTCTCAACTGTTTCCCACAGCGTGTGGAAATAACGGCCCAATAAGAATGTGATGTTCACTGACCACAAAGAAAGGCTGGTGGAAGAAAACATTCATTCCAAGCTGTCTAGCCTCTTTGATTCCCTGTCCGTGGGAGCAACAGGGAACGCACCATGGTGGTGTGGAGAAGTGTGGCTCAATGGTTAGAGCGGCAGACCCTGATGCAGAGGTCTGGCCCGGGACCAGGGTTCAATTTCCGCCTCGGCGGCTCTTGGGCTCAATTTCCCCGGACCTGATAATTCTCACCTCGGTGCCTATTCTAATCATGGGTCCCACTCTGCAACTCTGGGCAATAGCTTGCTTAATCTCCACAACGGCCCCAACAACGCTAGGATGCCTTGCTTCACCTTGGGGGTGCCCAGGAGTGGGCACTTCACAGGGAAAGGCCAGGAAGGGTTCCTAAGCGGTATTCGTACAAGCGCCGAGATGCCTCATGGTGATTCGTGCACTATACAAGTACCATTACATTACATAGAGCCCACCAAGCTCTCCGGGGTAGGGTGCTGCGTGAGGAAACTTTGGTCCTCTAGGGCGCAGCAGGGCGATGGGCAATCGTCCTATTCACAGGAGCTCCTGTGATGGGTATGGACCAGGACCCCAGAAGGACGCCAGTGAGGGCTTTGTTGAATGGCAGTAGGCAGTCAGTGAAAGAGACTACCGGTTGCAACCACTCGGTCAAGATGGTGGCCTTTACCTCAAACGACCTTCGTAACATCATTGCATAAGTAGCTCCTGCCTCCGTAGCCACAGTGGAGAGGAGAGCATGCTGGAACATGGAGAGGTGTCCAGTCCACTGGCATCACCCAGTTCCTCATACCAGTTCAACTCCTGTTCATACTGGTATACTAAAGGGTCCAGTGATCCCTCCTGATCCACCCCAAGGCCTAGCCCGGCAGATAAGGCTTAGGCTCCGGCATATAACATAGAGGTCCTGTCAGCACCAGAATCAACATCGGTCGACACTGCTCAGTGTTATAATAGATCAAAATACGGCTTGCACCGCTAGTGGGTGTTGGGACTGGCGCCAGGAAAGGTCGTAATGACACAATTGGCACTGGTCCAGATCCATGACCGGATTTATGGGGGTACACTGGAGGGGTCGGTGCAGAACAGTTGAGGCCCCCTCCGCCCCCCCCCGAGCCTGGAGGGGGCCACAACTGTTCCGAAAATAAATCTGCAAAATTTAGTTTTTAGGGGTGGGAGGGTTTTGAGTTAGTTTTTATAGGGTGTCGGGGCGTTCAGGTTAGTTTTTAGGGGGAGGAGGGTTGGGTTCGTTTTTAGGGGGTGGGAGGGGTTTGAGTTAGTAATTAGAGGGGTTAGGGGGACCTGGCCTAGTTTTTAGGGGGCGGGGGCACAGATTAGCTTTTAGGGGATGGTGGGGTCGGGATAGTTTTAAGGAGGTTGGGGGTGGTAAACTCAGTCACGGATAGCAGTCTAACAAGCATGCCGTTACCACGAAAAATTGTGGTAAAGAAATGCGTGGTAAAGCTAGTCATGCTTAAGACGTGGTTGTAGTTGGGGCTTTGTTGTTCAGGTAGGCGTTGTAAAGGAACTCGTTGTTCCAACATACAACCCATATCCTTACTACCATACCTAGCAAATGTTCTGGAAACAAATGCTGCTAGATGCTTATGTTCCTTCCTAAGGACTACCACTTTCTCGATCCCCCATCAAATAGGCTTTCGGCCAGCACACTCCACCGAAGCGGTCAGCCTCTCAGTCGTAGATGACATGCGGGAAGAAGCCGATAAGGGTACCACTCAGGCGCTGGTGTTCTTAGATCTCTCAGCAGCCTTCAACACAGTGGACCATGAACTTCTGATCGACCGGATCAGGAGAACTGCTCGCCCCCTGGGAACAGTGCTCAAGTGGATCTCCTTTTTCCTGAAGGACTGTGTCCAATTGGTTTCTCTTTTCCCTTTCCGCTCACCCAAAGTACATGTGGCGTGCCCCAGGGGTCTTTGAAACCTAAAGTAGGGGCTATGATCTCACCCTGCTTCTTACAGGCCACTAGCAGCTTGTAATTGGCAAATGTCTTACTCTTGAAGCTCTTATCCAGGTTGTCATTGCATTAGTCAACTTGGGGATCGACTATGCGAATTCTATGTACCTGGGTATACCGGAAGGACACAAATGTGAATTGCAATTGTCTCAGAGACAAGCAGCCAACTCATCTACTGTCAACCTAGGAGATGCCACATGACCCACCCGATGAGGCAACTACACAGGCTGCATCATCTTTAAATCACTATATGGCAGCAGCCCAGCTTCCATCTCAGATCGCATTCAAAAGAACACTCCCTCCCGCAATCTTAAAACTTCTCACCGGAGCCTTCTCATCTCCCCCCCCCTCCCCCCCTTATTCAAGAAGAAATAATTGGGCAGCTCCAGCTTCTCTGTACTCACCCCTAGTATTTGGAACTCCCTCTCATTGGAAATCAGGTCGACCCCCTGTTATACCAGATCCAGACAACACCTAAAAATCTGGCTTTTCAAACAATTTTATGCCTGATTCGGTGGGGTCTTATACCCGCGCCAAGGAACAGTCTGGTGCTACATGAGCTTTACAAGTACTGATAACATAAGAAGGACAGAGCTTCTGTGTGCATTTTGTGGGTCACTAACAGAAGACGCAGTACAATTCAGCAATCTATGCTTTTGAAGGATTACAATAATTTGCAGTCGTACAACACAGATCATCTCGAGAAGGAGTAATTACTCAATTTTGACATTTATGGAGAATAATTTTGAAATGGCTTTTTCACCCACTCATACAAACTTACCAAGTAGTGTTTGCATGTACTCATAATCCTGCCTATAAGCACCAACATTGTTAAAAAGAAAAAAAGCATGCAGTTATACTACTCACAACACAATTTTGCTTTCCCGCCTACTTGCAGCTACCATTGGAAATCTGAAGGGAATTGTGTAAAACAATTAAATGAATTTCACACCCACCCTAAAAGCCTTGATTTCATCTGTTGTGGCTCGACCTTGCCTTAATACACCCTAAGTAGCTGCAACATTTTTGGAAGTAGATTTATATATTGGTTTTATAATTGGAAAAATGTAAACCTAGTCAGGTACTTCTTGTTCATAAATGCTCACTTTTCTACCAGATATCGATAAATCCTACTTCGTTAGTACTTTTTAACAACTTTAAAATGAAGCCCTCTAGAAGCACCTCCCTTACTTCTTGGGTGATTCTATCCAGTGATGGTTTCGGAAATGTGGTCTTCTCCTCAGCGTCACCTGTGAAGGCTGACTGTGATCCTGGTTCAGAAGCTACTGCCAGGTTCCCCGGCTCAGACGTTACAGCTGAACCTGCCATGCATCCAAGCAGAGGAAGGCTCCCCGTCATGACATACTGAGCAGAGGGCTCGCTGACAGGAGTGTAGGTTGCGAAACTTGACGACAGGGGTGGAGTCAAAGGGACGTCCGGGCTGTGAACCTATCCAACAGAGAGGCGCAAAGTTATTTAAAAGAATTGAAGGTTAAGTTGCTAAAATGTCTATCGTGTACTGTGCTTACATTGCTGGCACCAGGCCGGTTTATAAGCTTGCAATACAACTGGCACACTTAACGATGTAGGTTGTCCGATCATTCATTTAACAGAGCAAATTCAGATTATTCAGCAAGTTACTACAGAGAGTTTTTTGGTTACGAATCTATGTAATATCTTCAAAGGCAGCTTTTACTCAATTCGCATACATATTTGGTGAAGAAATCAAATGCTATATTTGCCTTTGATTTCCCAACAGGATCCATTTCGAGGTTTGGATATTATGCGGGTGACATTCAGCCAACTGGAGTAGCAACACACTGTCCTATGTGCTCAGCTTGTTCTTGTGAAAAGAACAGCGAAAGAATATTTCAACCTCTTGAAGATCAGAGGACCTCTACAGAGCAACATTGTAAGCCATTTACATGTATCGTTCCTACAGAAGCCCCTCGTTTTCGATGTTGTACCTTGCTATTCCCTGCTTTACTAGAAACAAAGAAAATATAGAAGATTAATTTGTTGTCGCCTAAAGTCACGAGATTACCGTTTTCCATTGTGCAGTCGGTTTCTCCCTGCTTCATGCCCATCAGGAGTTTAAGTGGGGCAGACTCTGTCAGCAATTAAATAAGGACTTTGAAAAGGGTCCCAATGGGGCCCTAGGTTGAGAACTCTATCTTTACAGGATAAAAGATATATTTCTCAACAATGACTGTAAAACCCATAAGGTAATCCATGTCAGTGATGCGGTCACAGTCTACATTTCACGTTTTTCTTCCTCTTGCTTTTCCAAATACTATTTGCATTTGTGCCCTGATGGGAGACGTGTGACAAGTCAGAAAAGCAGTTCAAGTTTCTCACAGTACCCGTCCGTGAGTCAAACAAAGGTGTTCAGACAACATGCTCATTCAATTCTTGACCTCCGTTTAGAGTGCAGCAAGAAATGGTCCAATATTTGCCAATTGTAATTGCTACTTTGTGTGAAAGCGTGCAAAAGAGGTACATACAGCAGTGAAATATTGACCGCGCCACAGAAAGAAAATGCTGTGTTTACAGGTGGGGAGAGAGATTGTGTGTGTGAGAGAGGGCTTGGTGAAGTAGAAATGATGCAAGGAAGTACAAGCAGAAAAGTAGATAAAGGCCGGGAAGAAGAAGAAAGAGTATGAGCCGGGCAGATGGAGGATTTCAGAAACTTGTGGCGAGAAAAATATGCCTAATATAAGGAGAGACTGTGGCATAAGGCAAATGAAAATGGAGAACAAAAGCGAATGAGGCACTCCGAAAACCGCTCCCCATACCACAGTAATGTTTAATTCACAGTCTCATATTTTCAGAATTGAAACATTATCAATACGAAAGCACTATTACTTGTTTATCTTTTATGGCTAACATGCATTGGCAAAGCCAATATTCCTGGCTTGTTTAGGGGGCTATTGATTGTTGTATGGTATGTCTCGATGTCATATTAGAAAACTCATAAAGGCACCCAAATGTTGGTGAGGGGCCATGTTGTGTGAAGCACGAGATTCTTGTTCACATGTTGCAAGCCACACCCTTAATAATAGGCTACAACTCATGGAAAGGATTCCTAGCTATGCTTCTGTGGCCACGTCGCTTTTACAGACCCATGTCGCCACCATTTTCATCGCACTGGGAGCACTAACACACCTACTGTTCTCTTTCTCACTCCTCATTCAGAAGCTCCAACCGGCGTGGAACCGTTAAGTGACATTCCAAACTATGCTGGGGGTTTGTCTGGACAACCAATCCACACTGTGTGTCAGATGTTGGCGCAAAGAAGGAGCCGAAAGAAAACAGAGTACAACTTTTTCTTAAAGAGGGTGTGAACAAGACATCAGAAAAGAAAGTAGATGTGTGGTTAATGTCTTAATAACCCACTAAAAAGAGCAGAGGCTGCAGAACCCAGTCATGTTACAAATGCATTGTACGGAAGAACCAGCTCATTCTATATACCTCAGGAGTCACTGAGTTACTAATGAAAATATCTGGCATGTCAAGAGTGGCTGATTGTCGGACAAGAGTCTGCAAGATTTAGCCCAGCTTTCAAATAGGAATACTCAGATTGAAAGAAAAAAAAACACAATCAAAAGTAAATGGCCTCAGTTGATATACGAAGGACAAAATGAGCCACGGAACCCACAGACCTCTACAATCACGCTGGACTCGCCGCCTACTGCAGCAAACCAACTGCATCACGCCCAAAAAGCAGACAGTACCACTTTACAATGTTGATCAAAAAACATTTACGTAATGTATCACGAATTAGTTTGACATGCTGTTATTTAGGGGTATTAGTTTCGTTAAATAAAGTTAAGATTACAGTAAAGTGCCCCTGCTACACCCTGTGTTGGGTTAATTACCTTACTGACATAATTTTTATATGCCAATAATATACTGAGTGTTTGGAGGGTCCGAGGGGAATTAATTTATAGACCCAGTAGGTACCTAGTCCCCCAACTTATATAGCGAAACAACAAAGGAGGTACCTGCAGTCTGTGTTGGAATAAGGACCCAAGTGGTGTCCAAAAAGAGATTTGCAAGCAGACCACACTGTTGATCTTACATGGAGACAATATTATGTCATCTCAGAAAGAAGGTAAAAGAGGAGAAGATACAAAATCTCTGAGATTAGGAAAAAGTACCCATCAGCCCACTCAAAAGCGGAGTATCGTCATCTGGGTAGTGGGAAACAAGGTGTCCTCTAGGCTCATCCTCAGCCGAAGTCTAAGGTTGCCTGATCATGGACCCTTGAGATCGAAACATCCAACCCACAGAAGACAGGATGTGAGCAGACAGGCCAGAAAGAAAGAAAGTTGCAGTGCAGAAAATAAAGGAAAAGTGCTCCTGATATTTAAAAATGCCTAATTTGATGACATAAGGTAACTTTATTGGGTTTGACCATCAAATTGACATGATTAAAAGCAGTGTGCTGATAGCATGGAAAAAATGGTTAGCTATCTAGAGTGTTACTAGGTCGACATGTTTCAGCCTTTAACGGCTTTCTTCAGGACCAAAATGAGCTACCGCAACACATACTTATCGTGAATAATCAACCAGTGTCCAGTGGATTCAAAGGAAAAAGGTGTATCTTCTCCCTAAATGCAGGGAGAGAAAACCTCACCTCGCCTGGCGACTGCTCAGGTAGGAAGGAGGCCACGCACTGTAAAAAAGTGCATGAAAAAGAAGTTGACTATACTTGAAGAAAACAACTAGTTCCAAAAAGCAAAACCAGTGAGGCGGATAAATAGAACCAGATCTATAAGAGAGACCTGTAACAAACAACTCAGAGAGAGATTGAAAACCTTATCCAAACAGAAGGGTTTGTTTGTTAGCCAAAAGGGTTATTAAGAAAAAACCAAAGCAAAAATCGGCATGTTCGCGCTAGATATATGCCAGGAAAAGCGCTAGGCTAGCTAAAACCCATGGAGTCTGCAAAGGCCGAGCACCAGAAACCCTTACCTCTCCGTCGTTACCTCGGGTCTGTGTGCTGAGCCGAGGGGGAGGTAACAAACTCACGTAATGTGAGTGTATTTCAGGAGAAGCTGCGGACCTAGGAGAAGCCTCCCATCTACAACCCTGCTATTGGTAGAGATGTTTGAGCCAATCGTGAGCAGTCTCAGCGATGTAGGCAAAAAAGCGCACAGCTGACGCTTATCAGCTGGCTCGAGTGAAGTAGCGGACCTGGGAGAAACCTCTCCGTCAAATGCTCACTATTGGCTGGCTGGCGTGGGCCAATAGGAAGCGATGTCAGCAAAATAGAGAGGAGACGCGCGGATGGCGCGTTCCACGCTGTTCGAGTGAAGTAGCGGACCTGGGAGAGAGCTCTCTGTCAAATGCTTTCTATTGGCTGGCTGGCGTAGGCCAATCGGAAGCGATGTCAACAAGTTAGAGAGGAAACGCGCGGATGACGCGTTCCACGCGGAGTATGCTGTAAAACTAACCAAAACAAACCACGCCGTGTAGCGGACATTCAAGGGGACGGTACTCCAATGAAAGACATTGGTTGAGTAAATCAGCCAATGATAATGTGTCAAACAGTAAACATCGCCTGTGATGTGGTGTGGGGACGCGCATTGACAACTGCATCAAAACGATGTAGCAGAAGTGGTTGCAAACATCTGTGTGTGTCGAAGAACGTCCCGTAAATACAGCCAGCCAATAGAAAGCATTTGACAGAGAGCTCTCTCCCAGGTCCGCTACTTCACTCGAACAGCGTGGAACGCGCCATCCGCGCGTCTCCTCTCTATTTTGCTGACATCGCTTCCTATTGGCCCACGCCAGCCAGCCAATAGTGAGCATTTGACGGAGAGGTTTCTCCCAGGTCCGCTACTTCACTCGAGCCAGCTGATAAGCGTCAGCTGTGCGCTTTTTTGCCTACATCGCTGAGACTGCTCACGATTGGCTCAAACATCTCTACCAATAGCAGGGTTGTAGATGGGAGGCTTCTCCTAGGTCCGCAGCTTCTCCTGAAATACACTCACATTACGTGAGTTTGTTACCTCCCCCTCGGCTCAGCACACAGACCCGAGGTAACGACGGAGAGGTAAGGGTTTCTGGTGCTCGGCCTTTGCAGACTCCATGGGTTTTAGCTAGCCTAGCGCTTTTCCTGGCATATATCTAGCGCGAACATGCCGATTTTTGCTTTGGTTTTTTCTTAATAACCCTTTTGGCTAACAAACAAACCCTTCTGTTTGGATAAGGTTTTCAATCTCTCTCTGAGTTGTTTGTTACAGGTCTCTCTTATAGATCTGGTTCTATTTATCCGCCTCACTGGTTTTGCTTTTTGGAACTAGTTGTTTTCTTCAAGTATAGTCAACTTCTTTTTCATGCACTTTTTTACAGTGCGTGGCCTCCTTCCTACCTGAGCAGTCGCCAGGCGAGGTGAGGTTTTCTCTCCCTGCATTTAGGGAGAAGATACACCTTTTTCCTTTGAATCCACTGGACACTGGTTGATTATTCACGATAAGTATGTGTTGCGGTAGCTCATTTTGGTCCTGAAGAAAGCCGTTAAAGGCTGAAACATGTCGACCTAGTAACACTCTAGATAGCTAACCATTTTTTCCATGCTATCAGCATACTGCTTTTAATCATGTCAATTTGATGGTCAAACCCAATAAAGTTACCTTATGTCATCAAATTAGGCATTTTTAAATATCAGGAGCACTTTTCCTTTATTTTCTGCACTGCAACTTTCTTTCTTTCTGGCCTGTCTGCTCACATCCTGTCTTCTGTGGGTTGGATGTTTCGATCTCAAGGGTCCATGATCAGGCAACCTTAGACTTCGGCTGAGGATGAGCCTAGAGGACACCTTGTTTCCCACTACCCAGATGACGATACTCCGCTTTTGAGTGGGCTGATGGGTACTTTTTCCTAATCTCAGAGATTTTGTATCTTCTCCTCTTTTACCTTCTTTCTGAGATGACATAATATTGTCTCCATGTAAGATCAACAGTGTGGTCTGCTTGCAAATCTCTTTTTGGACACCACTTGGGTCCTTATTCCAACACAGACTGCAGGTACCTCCTTTGTTGTTTCGCTATATAAGTTGGGGGACTAGGTACCTACTGGGTCTATAAATTAATTCCCCTCGGACCCTCCAAACACTCAGTATATTATTGGTCTATTTGTGCAGCTAAGGCTGCGGGTCCTTTTTATTATTCTTAGTTTTGTGTTTTGTTATCATTCGCACTATTGTGCGATCACCTGTGGGTAGTTCCAATCAGCAATACCATGGCGGATTTTGGTGGATTGGGTTTTGACGATGAGACCTTGTCATCCATCTTATCAGAGAATCCAAGTATGCTAGATCAACTTCCAACGCCCACGCCCACTGTAGTGGCCGACTGGGAGACGGTACTTAACCTTAAAAAAAGTCATTCCCGCACCATTATACATGGTCAGATCATGGCGGAATATCTACACGGCAAGTGTACCCCGACAGGTCTTATAGTGACCAATGCGCCAAGGCTCTTTCTCACAGACAAGGCCTTTGTCAAGGATTGGTCTCTAATAGCCTGGCGCTGTACCAGAGACTGGCTCATTTTAATTATCACCACAGCCAAAAGAATTGCGGATGCCATTCTGGTCGAGATTCAGGTCCTTGAAGGACAAATTCAGACCACATTAACAGCGAAGAAATTTGAAAAACAACAAGAGGACTCTAACAAGGCCAATAAGGAGTATAAGGAACCAATTTTCTGGGCCAAAATGGAAAAGTTCAAGAAGGATTTGGCTAAATTTTCCCATGAAAAAATATATCCATACATCAGTGATAACTACACTCCCACTGATTCTCACAAACAGAAGAACACTCAGGGTTCCTCCTACGCCACTTCCTCGGATACCGACTCCTCTAGCTCTGACAATGAGGAAATAAACCTACCAAGGGGCAGAGGACGGAATAATCGGTCTAATAGGAGGTACAATGGACGGGGCAATATGTATCAGACAGGACCGTGGTGGCCACCCGCCCCATGGGGTTACCCTCAATTTCCCCCACCCATGTCTCATTATCCCATGCAGCCTCAGTACTTTGAGAACCAGGCTTTTTTAGGACAGGGCCGAGGTTGGAACCGAGGCAAGCGGAGAGGCCAGGGACAAGGCCACGTACAATGGGCAGTCGATCAAGATCCCCCGACGACCCACAACAAACGAGGCCAGTAGACACGACCACCAAGCCCAGTGAGGACCTGGTTGTCAATTTGAGTAGCCGGGTCATTACCCCCAGCGAACAGGAAGTGCTCAACAAGGGCCTTGGATTTGTTCCAACAAATTGTGTTGAACCTTTTTTGTTAAGGAGTGAAATTGAGCGCTTCTTCAGGACCATAAGGTTACACTACTTCTTCAAGGAGAAAGAACCTATCCTACCAATTGATGTTGTAAATACAGGGCTGAAAGTCAAATCTACCTTTTTGCCCCTACTTCAACAAGTACCACCTAAGGTTGGCACTTTTGAGGCAGCAGTGCTGCAAGATCTTAAATCCATCAATCTCTCCAAAGAAGGGAATTTTCAGAATCTCTCGAGACAAGACAGAACTGCCTTACAGACTCTCTCCAAGGATGCCACTATAGTGATCAAACCGGCGGACAAGGGGGGAGCCATTGTCGTGCAAGATACTACCACATACCGCACTGAGTGTTTGAGACAATTAGCCAACACACAGTTTTACACCCCACTTACCATCAATCCCACTGCCAGACTCACGAGTGAGATCAAGTATTTAGTGGAAGAAGCCAGTACGGAGGGTTGGATCACTCCACAAGAGGCCAACTTTCTAGTCACTAAATGTCCGACGGTTCCATACTTTTACACTCTTCCCAAGGTCCACAAACCGGCCAGACCACCTCCTGGCCGCCCCATTATTTCGGGCATTGGATCCTTGTTGGAACCGCTATCAACTTTCGTTGATGTCTTTCTGAGTCCAATTGTCAAAACTATGCCGACATACCTGCAGGATACAAAAGATATTTTACGCAAACTACCTGATGTTGCTTTCGACACCAACACAGACATCCTAGCCAGTTTTGATGTCGAATCATTGTATACCTGTATACCGCAATTGGAGACACTAGAGACGGTCAAAACCCTCCTAGAAGATTTTCCAAGGGACAGTGCTACTCCCGTCCAATTTATCATGGAATTGGCAAGGATTGCCATGACTGAAAACTTTTTCGCCTTCGAGGAATCACTGTATTTACAGATCTCGGGGACGTCTATGGGCAGCAAATTCGCACCGAGTCTTGCGAATCTTTATGTCCATAGTTTCGAGACTCAGCATGTACTGAATGACACCAACCCACATTTTCATCAATTGAAATTGTGGAAACGGTACATAGACGATATCATAGTAGTCTGGAAAGGAGACATACAATCATTACAGTCTTTTCAGGAATGGCTGAATGCACAGAACCCTTACCTTAGGTTCACCTTAGAGTTCAGCAGAACTGAACTCCCTTTTCTGGATTTAACACTTTTCCCACAAGAAGGACATCTGGCTAGCACGTTATACCGCAAACCTATGGCACGTAACTCCCTGCTTAGGTTTGATAGCCATCATCCCCGCTCCCTGAGGGAGAACCTTCCTTTTGGTCAGTTCCTCAGGGTCCGGAGGAATTGTTCAGATATGGCTGATTTCCGCTCAAAAGCCGGTGATCTCTCCAATAAATTGAGAGCGCGACAATACCCAAAATCATTGGTACGCAGAAGTCTCAAGCGTGCCGCTAATAACCATCGTGAGGCTTTATTAGAACCTCCTGTGGTAAAATCACCCACCAATCGCATGGTATGTGTCACCACATTCAACACCTCCTCATCCACCATCCAAAAAATCATCAAACACAGATGGCGGATTCTCAACAGCTCAGGAGAACATATCCCTGTACCGATGTTTTCTTTCAAGAGAGGAGCAAACCTAAGAGATGCTCTTGTACACACAAGACCCCGGGACATCCCAGCTGAATCCACTTCCAATTTGTGGAATCTCCCTCCAGTACGGGGACATCATCCCTGCGGAAATTGCTCAGTTTGCGCCCAAACTAAGAAGACCCTCGAGGTTGACATTGGCACCGACCGTCCCTGGGTACTCAGGCACCACACGAACTGCAACAGTGAGAAAGTCATTTACCAAATCACTTGTCCGTGTGGCCTCAAGTATATAGGCATGACGACAAGGAAAATCAAGGTGCGCATCCAAGAGCACAAAAGCACAATTAGACGCAGTAAACAAGCTACCCGCCTTACAACACATTTTGTTGAGCTAAAACATCATCCGGATGAACTCAGGTGGTTAATTATAGAACAACCCCACATACCCAGCCACATAACTGACATTCCTTTGTTCCTCCTGAGGAAAGAGCAAAAGTGGGTTTTTAAACTTCGCACTGACAGCGAAGGCCTGAATGATGATATTCCTTGGCTACAGCTTTAAGCACATTGGCGTAGATCATGGAGTTCCACAATTTTTTGTGCACTCATTGCATGTAGATACTCCGCCCATGAACAAAGGGTGATGTCCTCGTTTTGGACACACCAGCATCACTCTGACAGCTACTCTTGACCCTCTAGTATTATCACTTACATACTAGACTCTCTAGAGGCAAGCATTCCAAATATGAGCATGAGTCAGTGGTCCCCTGCCTACCTTCAGCCTGCGTGTGGTTAGATCTAACTATGCGAGGTTTGTTATGAATAAAAAAAAATTTTTGACATCTGTCCCTGTATTTACGGGACGTTCTTCGACACACACAGATGTTTGCAACCACTTCTGCTACATCGTTTTGATGCAGTTGTCAATGCGCGTCCCCACACCACATCACAGGCGATGTTTACTGTTTGACACATTATCATTGGCTGATTTACTCAACCAATGTCTTTCATTGGAGTACCGTCCCCTTGAATGTCCGCTACACGGCGTGGTTTGTTTTGGTTAGTTTTACAGCATACTCCGCGTGGAACGCGTCATCCGCGCGTTTCCTCTCTAACTTGTTGACATCGCTTCCGATTGGCCTACGCCAGCCAGCCAATAGAAAGCATTTGACAGAGAGCTCTCTCCCAGGTCCGCTACTTCACTCGAACAGCGTGGAACGCGCCATCCGCGCGTCTCCTCTCTATTTTGCTGACATCGCTTCCTATTGGCCCACGCCAGCCAGCCAATAGTGAGCATTTGACGGAGAGGTTTCTCCCAGGTCCGCTACTTCACTCGAGCCAGCTGATAAGCGTCAGCTGTGCGCTTTTTTGCCTACATCGCTGAGACTGCTCACGATTGGCTCAAACATCTCTACCAATAGCAGGGTTGTAGATGGGAGGCTTCTCCTAGGTCCGCAGCTTCTCCTGAAATACACTCACATTACGTGAGTTTGTTACCTCCCCCTCGGCTCAGCACACAGACCCGAGGTAACGACGGAGAGGTAAGGGTTTCTGGTGCTCGGCCTTTGCAGACTCCATGGGTTTTAGCTAGCCTAGCGCTTTTCCTGGCATATATCTAGCGCGAACATGCCGATTTTTGCTTTGGTTTTTTCTTAATAACCCTTTTGGCTAACAAACAAACCCTTCTGTTTGGATAAGGTTTTCAATCTCTCTCTGAGTTGTTTGTTACAGGTCTCTCTTATAGATCTGGTTCTATTTATCCGCCTCACTGGTTTTGCTTTTTGGAACTAGTTGTTTTCTTCAAGTATAGTCAACTTCTTTTTCATGCACTTTTTTACAGTGCGTGGCCTCCTTCCTACCTGAGCAGTCGCCAGGCGAGGTGAGGTTTTCTCTCCCTGCATTTAGGGAGAAGATACACCTTTTTCCTTTGAATCCACTGGACACTGGTTGATTATTCACGATAAGTATGTGTTGCGGTAGCTCATTTTGGTCCTGAAGAAAGCCGTTAAAGGCTGAAACATGTCGACCTAGTAACACTCTAGATAGCTAACCATTTTTTCCATGCTATCAGCATACTGCTTTTAATCATGTCAATTTGATGGTCAAACCCAATAAAGTTACCTTATGTCATCAAATTAGGCATTTTTAAATATCAGGAGCACTTTTCCTTTATTTTCTGCACTGCAACTTTCTTTCTTTCTGGCCTGTCTGCTCACATCCTGTCTTCTGTGGGTTGGATGTTTCGATCTCAAGGGTCCATGATCAGGCAACCTTAGACTTCGGCTGAGGATGAGCCTAGAGGACACCTTGTTTCCCACTACCCAGATGACGATACTCCGCTTTTGAGTGGGCTGATGGGTACTTTTTCCTAATCTCAGAGATTTTGTATCTTCTCCTCTTTTACCTTCTTTCTGAGATGACATAATATTGTCTCCATGTAAGATCAACAGTGTGGTCTGCTTGCAAATCTCTTTTTGGACACCACTTGGGTCCTTATTCCAACACAGACTGCAGGTACCTCCATAATTTTTATATGTGCAAGTTATCTCTAAACAAACAATTCAAAGTCATGTTTAAATAACCGAGCCTTCTTTAAAACCGGTACTCAAACTTAACTATGTGTTAATGAGCATCAATAATGATCCTGTCAGAGAGTTACTGATTATTCCTGGATTAGGCGAAAAGGTCTCATGTGGATCAGGAAAACTCAAAGTGAAATGAAATGAAAGCAAATTTATAACGCGCGTACTCAGCCCAGTAGGCATCAAGGCGCCAAACCAAAATGTTTGCATGACCAGAGAGCTAATTACTAGTAGGCTTTCCTGAAGCACCATGTTTTGAGGGCCTTTTTGAAGAGGGGCAGTGAGGATAAGGACTTACGGCCCGCCTGACCTTTACTTGTGGTCCCTTGAGCTGCTGTTTACTTGACCTAGCACATTGGCATTCAAAAAGCTATTAAAGTGGCAAGTTTAAAAAAAATATTAACTGAAGTAAAAGGTAAAGAACAAAGAAAGTGTTCTTCACAACTTATCTTTAGAAACATCTCAATTTTTAAACACCTTGTGCAAAAAGCACCTACAAATATGAAGACGGTTTAAAATTCATTAACATGTTGAAGCGTTTCACCTCAGTGCATCAGATTTGATCACTGCATTAAAAAGGCATTTATCAAAAGTGAAATTTTCCAAACACGAATTTAGAAATATTTATGGCTTCCCCTTCCTGTTCACAATGCCATAAATGAAACAGGAGGAAAGTCATTACCATGTGCACCCTTTATGGAACAACATTATAGTTTATTAAATCAAACACAAGAGGTTTTGTAGAGTGCACATTTGAAGGCACTCTCATATGTGATGAAAAAGGATGCAGAATGAAATCAAAAAGTTACCTTAGATCACATAATTTGGTCAAGTTGGAAATCCAGGATTGATAAATTCAGTCACTAGATGGGTATCTGTTTCCCTTTCCCTTTCTCTTTTTCCATGAAAAGTTAATGTTTTAGCTTTAATTCTTGAAACGAGATTAGTACTGGTGGTAGCCAGGATAGGCAAGTTGTAGGCCTGAAGATTCAAGAGAACCTCGAGCTGAACCGCAGCCAAGATCCTGAGCCTGCAGTGACTTGCCCATCTCTATCACATAATTGCAATCAAGAGGACAAAGGGATATGATTTGACTATCAAACAGTTTGGTAAATCAGCAGTACAAATACCACAGTGCAGGGATTATTGTTTAAAGATTCATAACTTTCTCAGAATACCGTACTTTAGTAAGCGGGCCATGAAACTGGGTGATGTCTCCTTCATGGGTAAAACAAATTAATGTTCGGTTACAGCCCCGTTTTTTTTTTTTTATCATTTATTTATTAGTAGTGTTTAGTTTGATTTTAGTTTCTCCTATCCCCCTTAAAAGGGGAGCACAGAAATATGTTCAGAAAGTTACCCAAGAGACACAATTTTTGTAACAAAGAGAGGCCCAGATTAAAAAAAATCCTTGTGGTTCCATAGTTTACAACTTGCTCATTACACAGCAGCTGGGGTGCGAGTGGTTCCGATAGTGTGACTCAGAGGCTGCTCTCACCAAAGATATGCCACTATGCCGTGGAAACTGCCAAGACATTAACTACAAATTTCACAACCAGTATATTTTGGTAAAGGGCAGAAGCCAGAATTAAAGGTCAAGTCTCAGTGACATAACTAAAACATTTCCACTGTTCCGTGTCTAGTGGTGGAGGTTGTGTGTTTGTGTCTGACTACTTCAGTGAATTGCACACCTTGCTGGGCATCTTTGTCATGGACTTTTTACAGCACTTGCTACCTTAACATAGCCTGTTTCTATGAACTCCTAATGTTTACAGATAAGCGACTCAAGGTTAATTTAGGGTGCAGTAGGAATAAAACCCTCAAAAATTCCATGCGCCCAACCGTCTACCCTCTCAGCGCCCGGCACCATCCTGCTGGCATCAATGCAGCGGTAGGTAACACCACAGAACATGCTTTTTCCCACTGAAAATGTTTGAGAGTAACCATAATTTAGATAGTACACATCAGCCCAAAGGTTAAAAAAGAAGGGATGAATAAGCAGGCGTTTGCTTTACAGTTAGTCTAAGTATAGCTAAAAAAGGTACGGTAAGGGGAGAGGTTAAGGGATCAAAGTAAAATAATTTTATACGAGGAGAAAATTTATTACGTAGACCAGGGCTTTAATGTGACACATATCCTGTAAGACTGGCTACTTTAGAGAGACGGAACCAGCAGACAGGAAAGAAAAAGCTGCGTCAGTTGTTCATAATAAAATTACTGATATAAAATTACAGTATAGTAGTTTTGATTATAAGAAACTACTTAGCAACATGAAAATGAGCAGGCAAAGTCCTTCAATGAATATATACACACACCATGAGGAAGAGGAGCGATGGCTGCTCCCAGACTTTCAACAATAGTAGACAGTTAGCTTCAAGTTTAACTGTTAGAGGACCTTAGGAATTAGGAACAGTGAAAACACACTGGGCCGACACTTCTAGTCAATAATGGTGTATAGAAAATAATATGCACCAACCAAACAGGTGGAAAGGTTATACGACTTTAAGGCAACAAAGGTTACATTACAAGGGAACACTGATCACGGAGGCACAGTAAACTGAAGAAAGGGCTACCAGGACCTTTGGCATGAGTAACTGATGTTTGGGCTTAGGGGAAATGGAGCAAATGGAGTGCTTGGAACAATGAAATGAACAAACTGATCTGAGAAAAAAGCTAGTGGAAACAGAAAGTAGTGGAATTTTAAAAGCAATAGAATGAGAATAGTTTTGACCTATAAATACATATTTTATTAAAATTACAAGGACCAGTAAACATGTTCTGAAGTGATTTACAAGCTTTTGTAAACATTAATAAAGGAAAGCAACCCTGCGCAAGGTAGGAGAATGCAGAAGAGGAAAGCAGTGCTGGAAAAGGCAGGAAATGAGGGAGAGAAAGGCGGTGCTAAAAAAGGCAGGTCATGCAAAAGGGAAAAGCAGTGGTAAAGAAGGTAGGAAATGCAGATGAGAAAACCAGTGCCAGTGAAGGTAGGAAACGAGGAAAAGAAATACAGTGCAGGGAAGGTAGTAAATGTAAGGAAAAGCAGTAAGGAAGGTAGAACATGTAAACGGAAAGCCAGTTCTGGGAAGGTAGGAAACGAGGAACATAAAAGCAGGGCTAAAAACAGGCAGGAAACGCAGAAGAGTAGAACAGTGTTGGGAAAGTTTGTAAATGAGGAACAGAAAAGCAGTGCTGGGGAAGGCGGGAAATTAAGAGATCTGCACAACGGCATTCCGATCAGGATGTTTTCTGCGAAATGTAAACATGCTTTCGGTTATACTTAGCCCTGGAAAACAACTACGCAGATTATGGTCTGCGCACACGTCACACTCCTCACTCTTTTTTACATTCAGTTTACAGTTTTGCTTGTTTAAAATCCCTTTCTGAAATGTCTGTATTTTATTATATGGTTGGCACGTGAAAGAGACATTGGAATATCCAGCCGTACTTGGTAGGACTGGGCAAGAAATGTGAAGTCCAGACAATGGCTTCATTATAAGGCAATAATGAACTGTGGCACAATGTATGCATGGTGTTAATGCAGAAAGAAGGGCCAATCGGCTTCTTATATGAAAGGGACCAAAGCTGAATAAAAGTAGGCATTTGTTGAACACCTGGAAGAGAAAAACTGACCTGATTTGGCGCCTGGCTAAACGACTCTGGAGGTTTCCAAGGTCCTTCTTTGGCTCTCTGCAGTTTGTAAAACGGTACTCCTGGACAACAGAACAAGGAAGCCAACACTAATTAGAGGCAGACAAAATTAAAGGGCTAAGACAGAGCGACACAAAGTACCACACAATCAAACAATAGCATTTAACTTCAAAAAGCATGCACAAGGAGGTACACTGTCCACCTACTCCCAATAAATGTACACACCAAATCCTGGGCGGTTACATCTAGATCTCAGCAACAGTCTTATGCACAAGGAGTCTACTACAGTCAAAACCATTTATTGCACTAAAACGTGCTCCAGATCTACTGGTAAAGCGCATCCGACGATTTCAGCAGACTGGATCCTACCTACAACATTTAGGCTACCTTTTCTAGATGTATCTATTAACGTCCCCACACGAAAATGAAAACCCTGCCTATGGGGCATTTACACAAGAATTTATCTGTACAAAGTTCTCTGAAAAGATCATTTTCCAAAAGATAATTGGTCTCAAATTGATAAACTCAAAAAAACACTCCTGGGCAGGGTGGTTAGCAAAATACTTTCATTGATTTAACCATTTTAAAGTTCAGTTTTTTTTCCTCAAACATAACAATTTAAAGATAGACATTCTTATACAGACTTTATTCAAAGGTGCTCTTTTCGTCCGGGGACATGAATGCTGTTCAGCAGTACTGCTCTATGCAGGACAGCATTATAGACCATGGAGAAGAGGTGCATACAGAGACACAGCAGTTAGCAGAGAGAAGAAGCTACATTTGGAGCAGCACCTTCTTTGACAGAGCCTGACTGGAGCTCAGCTTCCATGCAAAGAAGGCTTCGTGATCAGAGGCAGTGACAAGCAAGAAGTGTCTTAGATGGGGAAATAGTAATCATTTCCACTCGCACTCATTACTACAAAGGGAAACCTAAATGATCCGCTAATACTGTGGCTGGAGGTGGCATTGCCCAATGCAGTGGCTGATGCCAGGGCCTGGACACTTAGTGGGAATGAAGGGAGTATGCGTTTACTAGACGGATTCCAACAAATGATCTTGAACGATTACCACGTATGAACATAAGCAGTTCGGTTTTTTAAAGAAAGGGCAGTCTGCAATGCTTATCAAACTGCTAGTTATAAATCAAAAAATCACGGCCAGGATACTAATTCACTAAAATGGAATTTCCAGCAAGGCCCTGCTGTAACAGTCCTCTTGAAGGTACAGCAGTCACGCAGACAGGTGGCTCTATAGTCCCAATAAAGGAGTAGCAACTCTGCAGAAGTGAAGGTACTGTCTATTACTAGCAAAGATGCCACACTGAAAAGAGTTGATGCTCAGGTACTATCCATTAACAGCCTTACTGACAGGTGTTGGTAAAATAACATTAAAAGTACAATATTCATGTTGAAATGTTCCTGTATTAATATAATGGTGACATGATGTGTTCCTGAAATGCATGCACATCATTACGACCTATTGGGCCACTCCTTTCACGCAATCCATGTAATAATGAGTTCCCAGAGTTATTTCCAGACGTGTTTATCACATGCAATTTAATTCTTAAAGCTACTTCTTTTTCACCTTTGTGAGGAGATTTCAATACATCAGTCTTTTGACACTTCTATTGATAAAACAATATCTTAGATGTGTGGGTATGCCTATAGTAACAGACAGGAACAAGTCAAAACTGTGACTGCGTAAAGTCAATGAGGTGTCTAGGTGTTTTTTTAATGGTCAAATCTTTTGACCTGCTCTTGTACTTTGCCCTAGGGACAGAGCGCTATGTGGGTATAGTTTTCATCAGATGTGATGGTCAGACTTTTGCTGTGAGTCCTGAAGTTTTCCATCACAGAAAAACAAAATTATTTTACCTGTACATTGAGATTTTCAGGGCGTTCTCAGCAACACAATCAGCCAACAGTCAAGTAACCAAATTGGCCTAAATTCTCTTGGCTCTCTAGCTTTCAGAAATATCCTGGGTTGGTAGGTTCCCAGTGTGCTGGGCCATCCTCGGCAGAAATACTGCGGTCACTCCCCATGAAAGCTTTCCTTATCAAAACAAGCATTTGTAATGCAATAAGTCTTGCATTTATGAGAGTTTGAGCTATTGGCATTGTATTTATGTGTTGTTTTTAGAACCGATACATTGCATTGCAAAAGCGTGCTACAACATTTTTAAAAACGCGTTCGGATGGAGAGCCTGTCCTGCCAGCAACTACATCTTTATGAGCAGGACACTAAAGAGCGAAGTACACACTGCCGACATTCAATCCATCATCATTTCAGACCATGCACCGGTAATTAGCTCCCTCGAATGGAGAGACCACACGCCCAAGTATGCACGCTGGTTTTACCCACAGGCTTTACTATGCAACTTGTGAGGGACGACCTCCGCAAAACCATAAATGAATATTTCCAAGTAAACGATCCCCAAGACACAACTCCCTCTAATAACTGGGATGCCTTGAAAGAATTCTTGTGGGGAAACTGTATTGCAGCAAAAGCAGAATTAAATAGGCATAGAACCCTGGAACGCAGAACCTTGGAGACAGAGCTTCACAATCTCGAACAAGCGCAAAAGACAGCTCCCAACCTAAGCCTCCAAAGCAAAGTCACTGCAGCCAAAGGTAAATTAAACACAATTTACGCAAACAAGGCCAAATTGACACTCCTTCGACTGAAACAAACATCATATACACAGGGTAACATGGTAGGGACGGACTTGCCAAACCAGCTCAGAGTTAAGAGGCACAAAGAGTACATTAGTGAAATACAGAATTCAATGGGTACTTTAGAAACTAAACACCACCGGAAAGAGGACACTTTTCGGCAATTTTACAAATCCCTGTACACGGCAGAACAGGTACACCTAAACTCACAGACAAGATATCTCGACAAGGTAGACCTGCCCAAATTAACCCCTTAACAAAATGAGAGGCTCATAGGACTCATAATTGAAGAGGAGGTACGGCTAGCAATCAACTGCCTAAAACTCTTCAAATCCCCAGGACCAGCCGGGCTGAAAGTTCTGCGCTGAATGCCTTGTAAAAGAGTGCCGGCACCCCACCTGACAGAGTTATTTAACTACATCGCCAATGTAGGGAATGTCTCACCATCAATGAGTGAAGCACTCACCACAGTAATACCCAAAGCCGGACAGGCCCGAAGCTGTGTGGTTCCTACCGCCCCATTGCCCTCCTTAACCTGGATGCCAAACTTTACTCGAAAATAATAGCTACAGGACTGGAAGACCTAAGGCCACAGTTAATTCATCCCGATCAATCAGGATTTATTAAGGGGCGACAAACACATAACAATGTCAGACGCGCTCTCCACCTCAATGAGAAAGCAAATAAAAAGGGAATCACTGCAGTCCTGCTTGGTTTGGACACTGAGAAAGCGTTTGACCGTGTAGACTGGGCATTTCGATTTGCAACACTCAGACGTTTTAGCTTTAGCGAAGCATCTGTCACCATGATCCGAGCAAACTATGCCTCCCGAGCGCAAGTGTCTTTGTAAATGGAACCATTCCGATTGGATAGAGGCACAAGACAGGGGTGTCCGCTTTCGCCCCTTCTTTTTGCCATGAGCATCAAACCCACAGCAGCAATGATAAGGGCCAACCAGGTGGTCAAAGGGATAATCTTTGGCATGGAAGAACACAAAATTTCCCTATCCACAGACAATATTTTGCTCCCCCTTACAGACCCACATGGCTCACTGACGGCCCTCCAACACGAACTAAGACTCTTCGAAGAAGTGGCAGGGTTTCGTAATAATCTCTTTCTTCATTTTAAATCAGCCCCTACCAGAGGGCGAGACGGAGATGCTCACCCACACAATACCCTTCCATTAGGCAAAGAAAAACCTTACTTATCTAGGTATAAAGTTGACATCAACATTTTCACACTTATTCCAAGCTAACTGCCCACCTTTGTTACAAACTTTAATGTCAGATCTAAAGAGATGGGATTCTTTATACCTATCCTGGCTAGGCAGAATTCGCACAATAAAAATGGTAGTGCTGCTTCGATTCCTCCACCTGTTTCAAAGCTTACCCATCGACCCAGACCTATTTGGAAAAACTTAAGACCACCCTCAACAGGTTCACATGGCAAAATAAGCGTCCTAGACTCCCATTCAAACTCTTCCGGAGACTCCGAACAGAGGGACGATTGGACCTCTCAGACTTTAACCTTTATTAGAAGGTGGCACAGCAAAGGGTCATGATAGAGTGGTCTCAAAGGGAATCGGATAAGCACTGGCTACATATGGGTAGGGCAATAGCAGGCAGAGTCACATGGGACTTACTATGAAAAACAAAAAACAGATTGTCCTGCCAATGCCTATCTTAGTACTCAAACTGAAACAGTTTTGAAAGTCTGGGACGAGGTTCTTAAGAAATCACCTTGGACGGCCTTCCCCTCTCCCTTTACCCAGATTCACTATAACCCAGCGTTTCCCCCAGGATTGCAACCAGGACCATTTGATGCCTGGAGGGAGACTGTCCGATTTTAACACACCTATTCCATAACCCTGATTTATATGCTCTGCTATTACGCACACCCCGTCATATGGCCATCTGGAATCAAATCCTGAGCCAGGATATCTCAGAATATGATTGGCAAGCACTCTGGAGGGATATACATAGACATAATCACTCACTTAGTCTACGAGAGCACACTACAACTGAAAAAATGCTTTCTAGATAGATCCAACCAATGCTGGAGGGATTGTGGGTTATAGGTGACTTCGACACATCTGGTGGGATTGCACAAACATTCGCCCGTTCTGGTCAGAAATACTAGCCCAAATAAAAGTAGTCCTGGGTAACCCCATACCAGACACCTAATTCTTTGCTCTAATGGGGCTCAGAACGAAATCCTTGCAAGACCAAACAAAAGCAGATGAAGGTACCATGTGGCTATGTCGAGGGGCAGCGAAAATGGCTGTAGTGGCAGCCTGGAAAAAACCTGAGGCTCCATTAATCACCCAAGGGCATGCACGCCTCTGGCACGCAATTACTATGGAGTGGATGAGCGATATCTTTAGGGATGATTTTAAAAATTATTAATACACTTGGGTGTCCCTAACTAGCTACCTTTCGAAGCGTCTACCACTGCTGGCATACCCATCAAGAACACGAACGCTACACTTCTTCCAATTCTAACTGGCCTTACCCGCGACAACAGAAACACCCTGAGGTCACCACTGGCCTCAATGCTCCCCACTGCATGTGCACAATTGCGGATATCACTACCAAGCTTCAGAAGTTCCGTTTGAGTACCTTACCCTATCATTCTTTATTTATTTATTTTCCCTACTTATTTGATTTTTCTTTTAGGAGTTGGGAAAGGGTGAGAAGGGAGGGGGAGATATTAATATGCTAACTGAGGCCATTGCCAACCATATTGAAAACAGTTTCTAGAAACAGCATCCCACGATGTATTCATGGTTCTTAAGTGTTACATGTACTTTATAAAAGTTGTGCGGAATATGCAATAAAAAGAACTATGACAAAAAAAGTTCAAGTCTACTGTGGATCTCTTAAAATCTCTAGGCTGCATCCAAGTCATACACAACTAACATGAGGTCTGCCCTAATATGATAGACAGCAGTGTCAAAGTGTTAATTATTAATGCATTAACTCATGGTATCAAAGAGGCAAGTAGGCAGTATTTCCAATGATCACTGTAGAACGGCCTACCAAGCTTTGGGAATGATTCTAACAAACATACCACAAGACAAAATGCAGCTATGGGGATTCTGATGGGGTTTGACATCACACTGGTAGGCCAACCACAATCAGAAAATGGAAGCAGGTTGACCAGGCTGAATTTTAAACATTGAAGATTGTCCTAGAAAAAGGTCGATTAGGATTTTTGATTTGAATGTTATGCTGAGAGAACAGAGACCAGTGCACACATGCAAAAGAGTAATAGTAGAAAATGAGATACAGTGTTGGAATTAGATCATAGAGGAAAGGTCAAGTGATAGGGGTGTGAGTGATGTGAATTTCTACCCTACAAAAAAGGGTGTGTGAAAAAGCTTTTTGAAAAATCACAAAAGTTTGCAGAATATATCAAGTACAATTTTTTAAGTGGAATTCTTCTCTAAAATATTTTGTCATTTTTATTGCCAGAAATGTCCCCTTCAACTAAAGCTTCTCAAACATGTAGAGGTGTGAACTTTGCTGAGGTCCTTTTCATCGGAGTATTTGTGCAAAGTACTTGTGTCACTGCTTAACAAAATTTCTAACTCTGTTTTGGTATGTGTAAAGAAGTACATGTAGCCTGTACCTGAAAGCTGAGCAAATTAAATATGATTGCTAAGATTTCCATGGTGATCAAAGAAATTGAACTGTCAAAGATTAGAGGAGGGCTGAGCAGAAAAATAGCCAAGCGAGTCCCAGCTTTGTCTAAATGGAAAGACTTCTTCCATGTAACCAATTCACCTCTCCAATAGGACTCTTCAGAGGTATGTACTATTATGCTATGTTTAACCTATTTCATACCCTCAGCCTTACGTATTTGAAGCAAACACCATATCCCTCTTAAAGCTTTTAATCCATGTTCATATTTCTTTTTTTTCTACTTGCATAGTTGGACTGTCTACTGAATTATAGGGCAGCTCAGTCAAATCCGGTATGTCTACCCGTGTGTATTCAAATTAATAAGTGCATTATGTTTCTTACTTGAAGCCTTTTCTGACGTGGATGTGTCACTGTCTTCTTCTTGCAAGTTCCAGGTGACCCTTTTTACAGGCGTTTTGATTTTCTGAGTAGAACTTTGAGAAGACTCCATCTCGGACTGATCACCAGTGAAATCATCGTCTTGAAAGCCAGCAGCATCCTCCTCATGATAATCAGCAACATCATCTGTGCCAATGCCAGGAATCTTGACGACCTGGCTACCAGAAGAAATGTCCACTCGGTGGTCAGAAAAATCAACCATCCCATGACCAGCTAATTTTTCTAATAGGTGTCTAGCAAAATCTTCCATGGGGAGTCCAGCAAAACTGTCTACGCTTCCTGAAACATTGTTTATGTGTTGACTGATATGTTCCCCAGTTTGCTGACTGGCCAGCTCATCCATCTTGTCAGCAGAATATTCATCCTCCGGATTAACAGAAATCTGGTCCACTTGGTGAACAGCTAAATCTTCCGTCACATGGCAAGAGAACTGGTCCACTCCTTGACTAACAGAATCCTCTTTTCCAGAACTAGTAAAATTGTCCTTTTGTCCAGAAAAATCCTCCACCACATTTCCCCAAAAACTGGCTGATGGCTGACCAGCTTCATGATTTTGGCTGCTAGCAAAATCATCCACTGGGGCGGTAGAAAAATTGACCACCTGGTCACTATCAATGGCATCTACATCTCCATCCTCATTCACCTCTTTGTCTGCATCTTCAATTAAGATTTCTTTGACATGGTCACACACTTCACTGTCATTATTACCACCCACTGTCTTTTGTTCATCATTGTCCAGTTCAAGAAGTTCATCCACAAACTCATAAGACACGTCCCCAGACTGGTTCTCTGAGGCTTCGTCCATTTTATCATCCACACCTTTGTACATGTCATTCATGCCTTCACCAAGCACATTGGGTGCCTCATCATCCAACCGGTCAGGCACCACACCAACTACCTTGCTGGGCGTATGATCAGTAAATGTGTCCTGTGCAACACCATCTAAAATGTTATTTGCACCAACTACCATTTTATTGTGCATCTTATCATCTAATGTGTTGTGCTCACTATTGTCTGATGTTTTGGGGTCCTCATCCTCTGGCATTTCATGCACCCCAGTGTTAGGCATGCTGGGCACATCATCTGTCACTGCATCTGGTGCACCTTTGCTCACCAGGCTGCGATCCCTGTGAACCATATTTAGATTATCATCCAGCATTTTTTCCACATCATCATCCACCTTTCCTACTGTCAAAGTACTTTCCATGTCATCTTCAATTGTACCCTCCACATCTCTGTGTTCTGACTGGGTCTGTATCAGCACAGAATCATGGCTAGATTCAATAGCCTCCATTTCCGAACATTCTACTGGAAGTGAAGAATGAACAGTGTTATCTCCTCTAATAGTGATCATATCCTGGGTACTCTTGCTGCTTCCACTAACTGTGCCAGACCCAGAACTGCCTTTTGTCTCAAACCTGAGAGAGCTGTGTAAATAGTCTGAAGACCCGCTGTGAGTACTTTCACTGTCCCCTGAGACAGACAGCTCTTCTCTGGAAAGCTCCTCGATAGGTGGTTTAACCCCATCTTTTAACTCTTTTTCTTCTCCAGAAGTCTCTACATCACTATCGGTTTCAGAGCTAGCATCAGATGAATCCTTGCTCATTTCTATTGCTACGGGCTCTTTAACCTCTGGATTTACAACTAAGGAATGCACAGTCCTTTTGGGAATATTTTCAACGTAGGAGACTGTCATCTTGGGAACGCTGTCACCATAAGTGCCACTTAGCTTAACAACACGGTGAGGAGATAGAGGTGCTTCTGTAGATTCGACTTTCCTTTCCTTATGCGGCTGCCATTCTTCCCGTAATCTTGAATGCTTGAAATCCTTGGAGACCTGTGGTGATGTCGATCTCGATCTCGTCCTGACTTTCTTTTTCTCCTTAGACCTTCGTCGCTCTCTTGTCCTTGATCCGCTGCCTTCTTTCTCATAGCGACTGTAAATCTTCTCAGATTTACGCTTCCGTCTTTTCTCTCTATCACCACTGTTTGACCGAGATCTTTCCCGTGACCTAGATCTCCTTTTCTTCTTTTTTTTAACCTCATAAAACTCGGATGAGGAGCTCCCATAGCTAGCTGACCTAGACCTGGTTTTCCTTCTGTCCTTGGATGAGGAACTCTTTTTCTTGTTTTTCTTCATTTCTTTCACTTTCTTTTTTTTTGACCGCTCACGGCTGCTTGAGCTTGAGCGTTCACTGAACACCTTTCTGCTCTTGTTCTTATGTCTGGTCTTTTTCACACGCTCATCTCCTGATGACCAGGAAGCAGATCTTGAATTTCTATCTTTTGAAAGTGATCTAGACTTTGATCTCTTTTTTTTCCGCTCTTTTGAAATTAACTTCTTATCTTTTTTGTGCCTCTTCCTACTTCGGGAACTAGAGTCTGATCGACTACGTGATTGGGATCTTGCATCTTTGTGTGGCCTTTTAGCCTTCTGCTGCTTGTTCTTACTCGGTGGAGTAGAAGGCTCTGATTTTACACTCATCACAGTTCGTTCATCTTCATCACCCCACGTGCTGGGGCCTTCTGCACTCTTTGTTCTTTCCGGAGTCATCTTTACAGTCACAGAAGTATGAAAGTTTTTATAGGACTCTGCTATGCCTCCTTTGTCTTGCTCTACTTCCCTTTTTATGATCTCTCTATCAATTTCAGTAGCTGAACTGCTATCTTTGATGGTATCTTCAAAAATAACATCACGGACTGACTTGTTTACAGACGCATCAGAAAAATCAGAACCTAAACCAGATGCCCCCACCTTTGAAGAAGTAGTTAGTAACCGAAAGCTTCGAAATGCCCCAGGTTTAGTTTCATCAGAAGGAAATGTTCTGGTAACTTCAGGAATGGTCCTGCTAATTCCTGGAAATTTACGAGTTAGTTCAGGAACCTTACTGGAAACTTCTGGAAAGGTTCTTGTAACTTCCGGTAACTTCCTTGTTACTTCAGGTAACTTCCTTGTTACTTCTGGAAACTTCAAGGAGACATCTGGAAATGTCCTAGAGACATCTGGGAACGCTCTGGTGACTTCAGGAAACTTCCTGGTGAGCTCAGGGAACTTTCGAGTAACATCTGGGAATTTCCTGGTAACGTCTGGGAACTTCATAGTCACTTTTGGAAAGGTCATTGTGACTTCTGGAAGTTTTCTGGTGACTTCTGGGAACGTCCTACTAACTTCTGGGAACACTCTAGTAACTTCTGGAGAAGTCCTTGCAACTTCCGGAGGAATCCGAGCCACTTCTGGAACAACAATCCGTGTAACTTCTGGAACAATTAGTGTGACTTCAGGAAGAGATCGGTTGATGTCTGGAGAGTTTTTGATAAATTCTGGCATGGATACAGGTGGTTCTTCCCTTTCTGGGCTACTGCATTCAGAACTCGAATTAGAACCTGTTGGGTCAAATGGGTCATAGATTTCATTTTTTAGGGGTTTTTCTTTTTTGTTATTGGGGCAAACCGGTACAGGGTCAGGTTTAGATTGTGCTTTGTCTGTAGGCCGGAAGGGACTTGATGTGCTTGGGCTGAATAGTCTATTAGATAGCCCAGCACCAGGGTTGATTGTAATTTTTAGGCCAGTGGCACTCATGCCTGATGGATCTGGAGCTTTTTCAACAGATGAATGAGGTACAGAGCTACTGCAAGCACTTGGAGTGGTCACAGCACCTACATGCATTGGTAGCTCCGGAGAGTCTTTAGTGGTCTGTGTAATACTTTCCACAGCACTGAACCTAGATGGACGGCGGCTATCCCCCTTCCCAGTGAGTCTGCTCAAACAGGCATCTGAGATGCTATTGCCGCCTTTTCCAGCTGTGGGCTCTGGATTTTCAATGGTCACTTCCCGCTTTATCTTTGGTATCCTGGGCAGTTCAGATAGATCTATTCGCTTGGCACCTGGTTCAGGAGGATGCCCTGCTGTTGCCACCCTAGAAGTGGAGCCCTGGTTGCTATTTCCTTCCAAAGTGTTTGAAGCAACAGCCTTTTTATTGTTCCCATTAAAACGAGGGGACTCTGCTGTTTTTAAACCAAGCCTACTTCCACTTGCAATGTTCTGAACCTGAATGGCTCTCGGTGTGAAGGAACTATTAAACCGAATGCCACCCTCTGTTTTTTTAGATGTGGGATTTAGCATCCAATCAAGGCTTCTGGGGGAGGTACAGTAAGAAGGAGAAATAGGGAAGAGGCTTGTTGAGCTTGGTCGGATGGTGGTAGGTGGTTCAGATGATGGCAACGTTGTCTCTGTGCTAGTAGTCTGTGCTGACGTCCCTGAGGCTGGGGTAGAGGTGCTCCCTTGACGATTGTCACCTGAAGTACCTCCCTCGTGAGACTCTCCAGATCCATTTTTCTGTGATGAGGTGTTGGCTGCAAAGAGAAACAATAACAATATTAAGTACTTCCCTATTGAGTTAATGGGTAAATATGCATAAAATGAGGAAGTAAAAACACAAAGAAAAATAAAGTACATAATTGTTTAAGTGCATAACATGCTTATGTACTGCGAACCAAGTTCAGAAGTAACGGCTTGGAATACATTGCTTGGGTGGACTTAGAGACTATCTACAAGATCGTGTTTATCAACTGTGTGTTTCACCAGTACAACTCGCACATTACATTTCCAATTTTTAGGCACAGCGATAACTCATTTGGCAAGAATCATAGGTTGTTGAACTAAGCGCCGAAGCTAGGACTCAAATCTGGATCCACAGGTTCAAAAGGTAGCAGCTGTAGCCACTAGACTACATCTACTCTCGGTGCACAACATTACAGAGAATAAGTGGACTGCTTGTAATTGCCATTTCAAGAGCACTACTACAGAAACATCTTAACAAGTCCATTTAAACCAGGGGTCTCCAACCGGTCGATCGCGAGCTACCGGTAGCTCGCCGACCCTCTGGGAGTAGCTCGTGCCTACTATCTAATTATTAAGACGTGGTTTCGCTTTTTATTTTGCACTCCATCATTCTCTTTTATGGCAATCAGCCCTTGCCTGCCCTCACCCAAACCAGCTTCTCAGATTGGCTAAAGTGAGCTTTGCTGGGGCGGGGCGGGCTGAAGAACGTGACGTTCTTCCTGCAGTCACAACTTCCTGAAGTCACGCGCCACCTCTGTTTTCCAGGCTGCCATCGCTTCGTATTTCCTATTTGATCCTCCCGGAGTAACTTCAAGGTAAGATGGCTGGTGGCCGAGCAGCAGCATAGTGACTAGTTAAAATGAACCCCATGCAAGCAAGGCCCTTTAGTTTGAACGTCGGCTCCCACCGCGCTTTAGATCTGCATTAAAAAATAAAGCGTGGTGGCAGGCGACGTTAAGATCAAAGGTCCTTGCAGGCACTGGGCTGCTACCGCCGTGTCATCCGGTGCTAAAATACAAGTTCCTTGTATGCACGGAGCCGATTTCACTGACTTCACCAAGCTTTCCTTTGCCTGCACGTTGTAGTCAGTGAAAGTGGCTCCGTGCCTGCAAGGAACTTTGATTTTAACATGGGCTGCCACAGCTCTTTACATCTGCCTTAAGTAATAGAGCGCAGTGGCAGCCCACATTCAAATTAGAAGTCCTTGCATGTACTGGGCAGCTACGCTTTACATTTGCCTGCCTTCATTAGTAAAACAAGTTCGCAGACAGCAAAAAAATCCTTGCCAGCACTAAAACTGTTTCACTGTCTACTTCAGGCAAATATATAGCGTGGTGTAATATTCAGTGAAAGTGTTCACTGAGTACTACACCGCGCTATATATTTGCCTGAGGTAGACAGAGAAAGCTGCTCAGAGCATGCAAGGAACGTTGACAGCCACCGCGCTTTACATCTTTCTTCAATAGTAAAGTGCGGTGGCAGCGGATGTTGCAATCAAAAGGCCTCATATTCCCTGAGCTTCATTTTTGTAATTTAACTGTGGGGCATTTGAAATTTAAGGTCAGACTGGGGCCAAGTATAACAGTACATCGAAAATATGTACTTGCACTGGCAACACAACATTAATGAATGTATATTTTTTTGAAACATGAAGGCTCTGTACCTCTTGCTTTGCATATTTCCCTTCTGCTACACAACATTTGTCAACATGTAGAAACAGGACATTGCTACCAGTCAAAGACGGAGTCCCATTGATGGGTTTTTGTCTTGTTCTTCTCTGCTTTTTAAACTCCAGACTGCAAAATTCATGCCACACAATGTGAGAAGGAAAAATAAATGTTTACTTTGCAATCTCCTACTTTTGCAGTAAGGCACAGGCTCCAGATGAGTAGGGACCCATCAGACATTGTGTTAGCAGTGCACACACCCAAAAATTAACAGGCAGAGCAGAATGGTTTTTGAGATGAAAAAGTAGAATAAATTCAAATATGCACTGGTAGCCCTCAACATTTTGAGCAGGTGAAGCACCATGGCTGGGATTGTACACAGACACATTGATGCCCTCACATTCAAAACCTTTTTTGAAGAGGTTTACACCTGTGTGCCTGAGGGGTATGTGGCAATTATGCGCAGAGGACAGCTGTACTGTTAGTGAATGGCTTTTGAGAAAATGGGGATGTGCTTAGTGTAGGATGCAGACAATGCTGGCATCTGAAATCTGTGAAGTGCAGGACTGTGTGAGAACATAATTGAGTTAGGGGTGAAAAGCTAGACTGCAAAGTAAGCCCTTGTAAAATAGACTGCAAATTATGATTTTGATTAAATAAAAGGCTGCCAAGAGATTGGAGTTGGATTTCTGGAAGTAGAAGACTGGACAGAGAGTGCAAGGCTTAGCAGACAGTATGTTGCTGTGCTGAACAGAGTGAAGAACTATGGCAATGCATTTTATGGACTTTGCAGAGTTGAAGTATGTGTTATAGAACTGAGTGAAATGCCATATAGTGAAACTAGGGTGGTTTCCAAATACCGGCCATTTGACCTCTGTTTTAATAGTTTGCAAAGGTACAAGCATAAAAAAGTAATATGTATTCACTTGTGACATAACTTTTCTCCCTTTGTTTATTTTACTTTATTTGATAATGAAGTAAGGGGAGGCCTTCTGTTGCAGCATTCTATCTATTCTAGCGCTTACTAATCCAATGTGTGGCACTGAAGCACTTACTTCACTGAAGCACTTACCTACATGGTCAGCAAGCTATGGCATGTGTACCGTTAGTGGCTGGACATGTTTTCTTTGGTTTGTGATCCTATGTGGGAAGTGTTACCTTGTCTTCCCTGATGAACACCAATAATTCGGCTTAAAGTCAATGAAGCCAGGTGTGGGGGGGATGTCTCAGAAAAATGCGCGAGTTGCTCGCCATTTAGTAGCTCACGACGATTTTTACTGATCAGAAGTAGCTCTCACTACAGAAAAGGTTGGAGACCCCTGATTTAAACTCTTTCCATCATTCACATGACATAAAGACCTGCATAAGCATTCAACACAGTTTGCACTCTAGTCTTTAGCAACTGCCCTAAAAAAAAAAGTAAGACAAAAAACACAAGTTACTTACTTGTAATCCTAGTTCCTCTTCAAGCACATCTTCATTACATTCATGATCACTAGTGATCTCAGCATAAATGGACCTTTGCCATCTGACAGTGTGAGAAGCATTTGCTAAACTTCACCCCCCAAAGAAATATATACGCACACACACTTTAATTCTGTCTACTCGAAAATTATATATTTTCTTTTTAAACGAACTGGAATAAATAACAAGCTGAAGCAAAGAAAAGGGTTGGCCTTCAAGGAAGTTAGGTAACCTAAGCAGACACAGGTGAAAAGTATTTTTACACTATCACTCAAAAGACTGAGGAAGTGATACAATATACTGTCAAGTCAATTACTTTCAGTACAGTCAACAGTTGTCAGAGAAAGTATTTTATTAACTATTTGTATGTCTATTCTTCAAGTTTAATTGGTGTGGTGGATGGTTGTCTTTGAAATCAAAGGCATACAATCATATTTTTTTAAAAAAAAGTGAAAAAACAAGTCAATTTCACACATTTCTTAGAGGGTACGGCCAACTTGAGCCCCTAATCTGCAGTAGAAATTCAGAGTGTTTTGCAAACACAACACATGGGCAGATTGCCTCTGTAGTAGGTTCCAAATGTAATAAATAAAAACACTTTGATAAGTGTAATAGTGCTTTCTTTCGTACAGGTTGCATTATCTCTAAACCTAACTGGAAAAAAGACTGCCATCACACCTGGGACACTTCTACAGATCGTCATTGTCTAGTAACATACTGTAATGCTTAAAACTAGCCATCTAGACTTAGACTCTATATGTTGCACAATCTGTACAAGCAGGGTCATTGGTTACAAAAGGTGGCTTTACTGATCCAATTTTCTCTGTCTAGTTAGGACAGTACAGAACGGTTCTCTTCACATTTTTTGTGTGAAATAATTCCTTCCCTGGAGTAGGATTATGGAAGGTCTGGAGAAATGAGATCGGTTGACAATAAAATTGAATGTCACTCCAGGGTAGGATGGGGGAATAGGTTCACAGCAATTCTATTGTAATGACACATCAATTTATGTACGAACAAGAGATTTTCACTGTACAAAGAGCTATATCAGCCGATCTTGTGCTTTGTTCCCCCTTACTGTATTGATTTTATTTTTACTCTTGGAGGAAATATCTGTAAGGTGCTTTGTGTGTTGTGTGCCTTTTGCCAGTATAGCACAAGGCTCTGCAGAACGAAAGACTACCACCACAGATGGCTACCATCCCTCAAAAGTGAATTGGTATGATTATATAATGGCAGCAGAATTCTAATTAAGTCCACAAGTTCCCCACATGTGCATCATTTACTTCCTCCAGCCTTCATGTGGGGGAGCTATGGCTTGTAGGATGTGTTAGGCACACCTTGAGTTTGTGTGTTTTTTTAATGTGTTCGGTGTATACTGTGTGGATGGTGTTACTCCAAATAACACTATGACTGCAGCACAGGTTGGAGATTCATCTATTAATGAAACTTCTTTCATCTAGCTTATCCTTGCAGGACCCTGTGGAGATTATGTCATAGAACAAACAGCACTTCTAAATATGCTTTGTTGGTTCGTAGGTCTGCCTGTAGACATACATGGGGAAGCTAACCCATGCTTTGGAGCTTACACATCCAGAAAGCTATCTGTGGCTTTTTTTGTGTGTGTCACATGAGCTGTCATGAAACTGGAGAACCTCCCTCCCCCACCTCCCCCCATATCCTTAAATATCTATTGCATTCCTGGTACACCTGCGGGTATTGTATAAAGCCGCGTGCCTGGTGTTTAAGGCAGTACATCAACAGGGTCCACTACCCTTGCAGAATATGTTTGCCTGGTACTCTGCCTCGCGGCCCCTCCGCTCTTCTTCGGCACATCTGCTTGTAGACCCGAGGTTTCAGAGAGTTAGGATGGGTGGCCGCTCATTTAGTGTTGCAGCGGCCAAACTCTGGAACTCCCTGCCACTCTCCTTGAGAGGCCATAGGGACTACTTTCCGTTCAGGAAAGCGTTAAAAACGTATCTCTTTCTCAGAAATGTTTGAGCAGTGAAAAGTGTGACCGCCCGAAGTTCAAGCGCCAGGATGCCCTTTAGGTGACAGGACTGCGCTCTACAAGTACACCGACATACATACATACATACATACATACATTCCTTTAGGTATTTATAAAGCTCATGGTTACCCGGAGGCATCCCGGCGCTGAACTGGGAGGAAAGACATCAAGCACAAAGCCTAAGGGAACAGCCATATTTAAGTTTCTTTTTGAAACATTGCTCATTTTTGATTAGTCGGAGTTCTGGCTCCATACTGTTCCATATTTTGGGGACAAGTTGTGCAATGGATCTTCCACCCAATCTCGATCTCTTGACCTTCGTTGTAGTCATCAGAAAGTTCGCTCCTGACCTAAGGCATCTCGGGGGGAATAGTGGGAGGTCAAAGCTCACAGCATAGGGGGGCCTTCCCGTGCGTGGCTCTATGGGCCAGAGAGAGGGCCGTGAATTTAATCCTAGCCTGAACTGGCAGCCAGTATAGCTCCCTCAGGGATGCCCTTACTGACTGGTGCCTGGGAAACTTGAGAAGCAGTCTAGCTGCTGCGCTCTGCACCACCTTTAACCTCCTTGGTGGAGATTGACTGGAAAACTGTACTCGGATCTAGTTGATCAAAGATATTCATTGGGAACATAAAATACATTTCTACTGGTGTTCATGATGGGGACCGAAATGTCTGCATGGGATCCAGACACACAACCCAGAGGAACATAGGGTTTGAAATGTTTGTACTTTTCCATATTTAACACTGAAGTGGAGCCAAGAATTGATACACTCCAAAACCCAATGGAGGTATTCATGCCCTCAAAGAGCTACCAAATCTGCCACTGTACTGATCTCCTGGTTCTAAATAACAAGACCTTAGATAAACACTTTGATAGGTGAAGCTTATAGAAAACATGCATACATTCCAGGCAAAGCTGTTGCACCTACCACTCTGAGTAGATAAGGTAGTACAAAATAAACTGGTGAATCCAAATTTCCTTTTCTAGCCAGGGAGAGCCACAACAGACTCTAAAGAACATTTTCCCTACATGTGAAAAATGGCAAGAGATTCTGTTAGTGGGTTCAGAGGTTGTATGGAGATCTTGTACTTTTTATGCCTAAATATAAATACATGTGCCGAGGGTGGAGTTAGTAAAGTTGTCATAGCGGACTCCAAAAGAAATGGACTCATTTAGGGAAATATTACATTTGAACGTTCAGCTGTTAAGATGTAGAGCTAAAAGAAAGTTCTAATCCTACACTGACTTAAGACTGCGATATAAACCGGAGTGATAGTGGGGGGACTGAACCTGGAAATGAGCCCAAGAAAGGGCTTTGTCTAATGTTGGAGATGGCTCTGGGGTGTTTCCAGGGGAACGTCAGCCTGTATACATAGGCAGAGCATCTCTTGGCCATCTTAGAGTAAGGATGCTGCATCGTGCTGCTATAGTGGAGTATAACCTTTACATTTTGGCTCTGGACGATGAAAATGAGGGTTAATGGTAACTAGCTACCAGTCTCAGAGGTTAGGCTATGACGAGGACTAGTATGAGTACTAGGGGTGTCTGGCTTCATAGATCTACTTTTAGGACTTGATCAAAGGGAACTTCCTGGTTAACTTTGATGTCGGGGCTCCATGGAACATGTGCCTCAGTATCGAGATGTCAACAGTGAAAGATATCTCGACTATGGACACATTACCCCTGAGCAACTCAGCAAGTATGAATGAGACAACTTTAGTATGGTTTTTCTGTAAGAACCCTGGACTTGTCAAAGTCAAAATGAGGGGTGGATAACTGGCTTCTAGGCACCTTCCTTGGCTGGTCCCTGCTGATAGAGACCCGGGATGTTTTCTGAAGATTACCCTGCTTCTTAGCCTCCCATGTAGACAACAGCAGCATTCTCTTGAATGGGAGGGTTAAGTGATATTGAAGGCATCATATTTAATGAATTATTCCCACTGAAAGAAGAAAATTTGACAAAAAGAGCCACTTAAGGATATCAGTTGAGGAAAATAACACCAGCTAAACCTTGTAATTCTACAGTTACAGAAAGACAGATGTGAAAAGGCATTAAGTAGCACCGAAAATACCTTTGAAACCTGATTCGTAGACAAATAAAAAGAAAAGACATCAAAGCCCAGTGTTCATGTTTTCTGAACCCGAAAGAGAAAATATTGACACAGCAGAGCACTGAATACCCTGACATTCTGAGCATTTCTTTCCACTGAGTAGGCAATGATATTATAGTGATTATTAATGAAGTTACCAGTATGGAAACAAAAAGGTTACAAATCTTTGGTGTCATTAGTTGTATCATTAGTTTTAATGGATGTATATCTTCCTTCTGCAGGTTATTTTTCTTTGAAATACAGATGTTGTAACCAAGGAGCCGAGAGCGCTTTTGCATGTTATCACAACACCATGTAGTGCCACCTACATCTCTATGTTGTCTCGCTGCTGACAGGTTTGGGTCCTACACAATACCTAAAAGATGTGGCTATGTCCCATGCTTCTGTTACTGCAATTTCCCAGCCAAACCCAGATGATTAAATCGGAACAAAGTATCGATCAGAAGAATAAGTCACTTAATAGTAATAACAGTCTTGAGTTTGAGACTTGTCTGGATTCATAAACTGTTCATTAATCTGTCTTCAGCTAGGGCACATGTTTAGCCGCTGGGCATAGCTCTGGCTGCAATCCAAAGAGGGTGCCCATATAATGCATCCTGTCATCTACCATATCCAAAATGCCCAAAATGCACTATAGTAGGAGCATTATCTTAAGAGTCTATTTCCCAAATTGACAATTGTGAGGATGAGATATAGGATTAGGTTTCAATATTTTTTTATTAAAGGAAACAGCAAGGAGACAAAACAGCAATCTATAAACAGCACTCATGATTAACATCAGGTATGACATGTCATGTTCGTGAACACAGACCCTCTGGGCAGATCATCACATTAAAAATTCAAAGTTGAAAACACCACCCGGAGAGAAAAAAAAAATCTCAGGGACCTGGATGGTCATGTCTAAGCCCTTTTGTGAAGTAGATGGATGGGAGAACAACAATGCAATGCAAGAGAATATACAATCTCAAGAATAAACATCTAAAGTAAGGCACAGATGACTAGTTAGGGGACACAGCATTGTACCCTTCTACTCTCAACAACAGAGAAATTAATGCCATCAGAAAAAAAAAATCTTGATAAAATTTACTAAAAATAGGCAAATGGTGAGGCCATGCTAACATTCCTACTGATTCCTCTCACTTCATGTAAAGAAATCCTCCTTTGCATTTTATTTTTGCAGGACACCACAATGAGGCCACCCCCGCCCCCCCCCACACACACACCCACAAATACTTAACTCATAATGGACTAGCAACTCCTGCCTCCTCATCATTGTGGTATGGCTTGAGTGAGTGACGGAATTAAGTTGGAGCTCAGCAAGTACCACCACAGGTGGTCTATTGCCGGGACACATTTGGTTTCGCCTTCAGCACCTCTGTATTGAGAAAAAACGGACTGTGTTCCCCAAAGCACACTCCACTGAGGACATCTTGGATTCATCATAAACCCAATAAAAATTGCACTCAAACTGCATCTTGTAGGAGGGCTGAGGCTTGGAGAACACATTCACTTCCATCCTCTAAAAACAAGAACACAGGTGAAGAGGAATGCACCGGATCAGTCCCCATCTCTGAACGCTCCTGCCCAGCTATTTCCAAACAGTGCACAGATTTCACCAATTTAGAAGATACCATCACTAGACCGTTTGTGGAGAGCCACTCGTGTTCTCCTCATGAGCACGTGTAAGCAAATGGATAAAACCATTGCTAGCATTTCCCACCATCAAAGAATGAGATATTGGATAAAGGGAACTGTAATTCTCAAACGTTACAATTCTCTCTTTGCCAGAGTGGACATCGCTTCACAGTGGCAAACTATGTCCTTACTTCAACTGAGGGGGAATGGTGGTGACTTCCGAAGGTTTACTGAAAAGCCCAACATCGAGAACAGTTTCATATCCCTTTTCAACCTTCCGGAGCTGCTGGGAAAAAAATCCAATAATGACCCCTTTGCCCAGGTGCGAACAGATATTTATGGATAAGCAACACAGATGCGCTGCCACCATTGCATTTTGTGAATACTTGTGACGCAGCCTTCAATTCAAATGAAGAACTATGATTCAATGTTTGCCACGGACCATAAAGGAGAGGTATTGGTGATCTTTGCTGTATTACTGTATGAAAATATGCATCTTTGAGGTCGATAGTTGTCCAGTAATCACTTCGCCTCAGCAGAAAAAAATAAGCATTCTATGATCATGAATTCTGGATGATTGAAAAATCATTTAAGGGATGAGGAAATATACAGACAACACCCATCAAATACTTTTACAAACTAATTCCTTTAGCTCTAGTGAACCCGTCTTTTTTCTAGTAGAACAAGCAAGTTATTATGCATGCTCACATTGTTTCTGACTAGGCCTGGGCGGCAAACTTTGCTCCGTTCGCTGAGTTTTCTGCACTCCGCGGAGCTCACGGAGTGCAGAAAACTCCGCTTCGCAATGAGCAGCAGAGTTTTTTCCCCCGCACACGATCGGGAACATTAACATTAAGTTTGTGAGCGTGGCTGCCGACCTGGTAGAATTTCTACCTGAGCTGCAGAAATAGCAGCACAAACTGCAGTTCATACTGCACTCCGCCACTCGCGTAACTTTGCAGGGTTTTCTGTAACTTCACGGAGTTCAGCATAGCAAAACCCGGCAAACTACACCAAGGAATATTTCTGACCTTGTGGGTTCTTCAAAAATTCTATGAAATACTAATGCCTAATAATCTGTAGCAATTGATTGATCTGGGATGATCTTCTATTGCTGTGAGAATAACTTCTCATGTTCCGTATAAAGATAGTATAATTGGCAGAACAAATATGCGGTCACTGGCACAGGTTGAGCATCTGATCTGCTCCCTACAACTTCTTTAGCCATAAAAGGACTGACATTGAGTATGTGACAGACAATGCCACAATGTATCTGGTTTGTGCCCATATTGAGATTTTTTTCCTATTGGCCATAGGGCACCTATAGCGCTGGCAGTCTTAAAGCCTCATTAGCATATGGCACAGACGGTCAAATTCACAGATGTAGATGGGCCAACGTACACAGAGAAACTACAGGGCAATTTGTTTTTTGTTGAGAAAAAAAATCAGAGCTAGCTTTCTCTAAGAAAAAACGTATACAGAGCGGGTCCTTTAAACATGATGCTCCCTGGTACTGCGGTCCTGTGAGGAAGGTAGCTGCAACAGCACCTCCTTTCACAGCGCAGGTATCCCCACGAGGTGACAGAGGACTCTAAATAAGGCAGGTAACTTACCGCCAGAAAGTTGATGATCCCTACAGTATGTATTAATTCAATTGAGGATCTTGTCTACATCTAGGACAAAGATATGCTCGCTATTCAAAAGAGGATTTATTATGCAACTGGGAGGTGAAATTTGAAGCCAAGCCATGACACTGCCTTTCCGACTAACTGGCTCTTGCCACCGTCCGTTGGACCCACAAGACCAGGACCAGACGAAGATCTTTTTCCTACCTTGCTGCCAAAACCTGGAACACCTTCCCTTTGCCACCTCAGGCTATCCAGCTATCCCTGACCCAATTCAAGAAGGATTTCAAGACATGGCTCTTGGTCTGAACCGCAGTGCCCAGTCGGACCTGCATTAACCCCCCCCAATGCTCCCCCCCTTACTCCCCCAGCGTCTTGAGACCCTCACGGGTGAGCAGTCGTGGTTAACAAATACTGATCGATTGATTCTTGGGGAAGAATGACAGCTCCTGCAGCAAGTCGGCTATTATCTTGGTCTGTGAAATTAAAGAAAACGTTAGCAAGTTAAATACCAGTTTAATTTCCTGAACAAGGATGGTAGCTCTTTTCAGAGAAATAAAGCAAGAGATCTAAAAATTGTTATTGATGTCCATGCCTGATGGGTAATGAAACATAACTAACAATTTCCATTGGTTGGCAGCACCAGGTACAAGCCATAAACTCTCGACTTTTACACCAATGAATACAACTTTGAAATTGTGCTTTTCTTAGCAGGTTGTGACTCTTTAATAGAAGCAGGGTTCACAGAGGGCTTAATGTGAATTTGTGAAAATTAATGCACAAGGTGCCACATAAGATCTTGGACAGACAGGATGCCGTAGTGAAGATCTTCCTCTGTTTTGTTCGAGAAGCCATGAAAACCTCACTACAGATATGGATAATATCAGACAGTTCCTGGCGATATTGACTTTTCCTCTAAAGGGGACTTAAGGTTTGTAAACAGACAAGAATGTTCTACCTTGTTCTTTCTTTGCACCCTTAGCTTTGTGCTGCTCTCCTTAACAGATCATGCTGTGTTGAAATGTTGTCTAGAAGAAAATAATTTGTGCGATACATCTCCAGTATATGCTCTAGTAAATTAGTTTAGACCTCTTCTAGGTTAACGGTTCTTCCTGGCTCTTGTGCTGCAACTCCCCATTTTCATGACCTTATTATTGTTATTCCTCTGTATGTTGGCATGAATACATCAAGATTAGTGTCTGCGCATTAACAGACTCCGGTTCATTGCATGATCTGAATAGGTGTGCGCATTTTGGAATAATAGATGACTTAAATACGTGCTTTCAAGTTCAAAGATTTTTTTCAATTCAGTAAAATATGAATCCCCTTTCTTTTACTAGAGCCGGAATAGCCAAGGGCTTTTGAGCCCTTCTGCCCCTGGGTGCACTTCAGCACTGAAGCATTCTTTTCTCTACTGGTTCAATATGCATAGTCTAGGCTTTTGTGAACATTTCATAGTGCAATTTTTGGGTATTTTCTGCTTTGCAATGTATTTGCACTAGGGCACTAAAGAATTCGTGTTCTTATAATAATAACCTTCAGAGCCAACCTTGGAGTGTCAACAACTGGCGACTACAGCTCATGTTCCTCATCAAAATGAGAAAACCGTTGCCCTTGTACAGAGTATGTAACAATGCTCATTATCGATAATTAGGGGTACAAAAGGGGGTGGCGATGGACGGAGCATCTGAATCAATCAAACCCTCACACCCAGTCAAAAGATCTGGGTTTAATCCATCACCGTTCTTTAGCCCACTCTGCCACCCCAGTTCAGAAATGGCCATATGCAAATCAGTCTGACCCTGTGCCTCATGGGAACAGTCCAGACCGAACTGCCAAGCCATGTCTTCCCTGGACCGGAAACAAGTTTCCAAGGACCGGTTTCTGGCATTCCAGCCGTCTTCAGGCCAGCTTGCTTGAATCCAGTGGCAAAGTGAGCAAGGGACTCACGTCTGAGCATACCCTGCCACACTTATGGAGGCCAAAAGCGGTACAAAAGGGGGTGGTGATGGACGGAGCATCTGAATCAATCAAACCCTCACACCCAGTCAAAAGATCTGGGTTTAATCCATCACCGTTCTTTAGCCCACTCTGCCACCAGGGAAGGCATGGCTTGGCAGTTCGGGCTGGACTGTTCCCATGAGGAACAGGGTCAGACTGATTTGCATATAGTCATGTCTGAACTTACCACCTCCTTTTGTACCGCATTATCGATAATTAAGCCTAAATTATGAGGCAGGATTTGAAGTTCGTGCCTCTCTGAATTCAGAGCTCTACCTCATTGTAGAAATCCTGTTTTATCTGCATGTTTTCAAAGTGTTTGGCATGAACAAAGCACAGTCCTTGCAGTGATGTAGAGAAGGGTGTAAACTCCACAAACATCGAGCAAATCTAACACAAACAGCCGGTGACTCTTGAGATAAAACCTACAAAGTGGTCTGTCCACCAGCCAATATTAAAACAAAGTAAAAACACAGAGAGAACAACTTCTCTCTTCAGAGTCATTATGTATAATCGAAACTAAAAGGGAAATAATATACATAGAATTGCGCTTGCTTGTCAGTGCCCACTGGAACTTCAATTTGGGCTTCCTCCACTACAGATGCATTGTTTCAGTATTGATGTGAAAATCATTTCTGGTCACTATGTAAACAAAACCCCTCATTTATTTATCACTAACCAAGACAATGCTTCTAAACCCATTGGTGGAAAACAGAATCGAAAGATGGTGTTCATGTTGTGGGGCACTTTTGATTTAGGCTCGAAGTGATCATTTAGACAAACAATTTACTTACCTTCGGTAATGGTCTTTAACCCCTTGCGTGCGGCGGGAATTCCCCGCCCATGCTGACTCCGCCTTGCGCGGGCGGAGTCATGACGGAACGGTTCCGTCATCAGCACAGCTCACCCGTAGCTGATGACGGAACCGCTCCATCATCAGCATGCAAGGGGTTAAGGTGGCTATTCTATCTAACTGCAGATTTCTCATTTTTAGAATTCTCCAGGCACCAGACTGGCACTGGAAGATTTAAACAGCAATACTCTTGCAAGTCAGGAGGTGGTGTTCTGTGCCCCTGTACCGATTTTGCTCTACCCCAGAAGTGACGAATGGAGCCATATATATGCGCCACCCCTGTTCACTTTCTTACTTGACACTGACCGCGCCCTAAATAGTGATACCAGTGTGCACATTCCTAGATTAGGACCATTTTTAGATTGGAAAGGAGAAGAATCTGCAGTTAGAGAATCTACCAAAAGGAACATTTTATTGTAAGCATCTGTTTGTAGAATGTAGTGCTGTAGATTCACATGCACTGCATACTCCTGCCATCTAGTGTTGGGCTCGGACACTTGCAAGTTGTTTTCCTTCAAATAATTCTTTACAATCACAAGGTATATAGTGACTCCTTCCTTACCTAGAACTAAAAGATCTGTGATCAGAGCTACGTGCTTCCGGGGAGGAGGGTGGGTGCATGTGAATTTACAGCACTACATGCTTTGAACAGATGCTTACACGGTAAGTAACTTTTTCCGTTCATAGCTCATGTTGCTGTGGATATACATGCTCTGCAAACACTGTAAAGCTGTACTACCACCCTCCCCAACCTAAGCAATAGCTAGCGTGTTGCTGATGTGTGAAATAAAGTCCTTAGAACTGTTATCTAGTGAGTTGACCAGGTGGCTGCGTTACATATGTCTGCTAGGGGAAAGAGTATAGGTATGGTACAGTTGCAGCATTTTTCCACTTCAAGTGTGCCCTGGATGTAAAGGGGACGGCTCTCTTGGCATTGTGGTGAGAGGTTTGAATGTATTTAACTATCCATCTAGCAAGACCTGCTTTGGAGATAAGCTGACCCTCTGTGAGGCTTCAAGGACAGAGTTGCTTGTTTAAGGTCTAGAGTGTGCAATGCTCTCTCTGCTATTGAGTCGGACTGGGGAAAGAAAACTGGAAATTCAACTGTGTAGTTAACACAGAAAGGGGAACTGCCAAAGGCAGGGATTTAGGGTTGGTTCTGAGCACAACGCAGTTCTTTTGCACTTGAATGAAGGATTCTCGTAATGAGAGTTCCTGCAGTTCGCTAATATGTCCTAGAGAGGCAATTGCTGCTACAACCACTACTTTCCAAGAAAGGTACTAGAGAGGGTTCAAGTGAGGACTACATTGAGGTTCTACACTGAAGCAGGAGGAACGCTGGAACGAATGACCCTTTTAAGACCCTTCCGTTCATAAAGCCCTTAACCACTGGTATGCAGAAAAGAGAGAAGTTCTATTTATTCTGCTTGTAAGCTGCTATAGCTGGTAGGTGAAGGCGGTTCTGATAATGCTCGATTTATTGGCAGCATTTGACACCATCTGTCTGGGGCGGATGGTTCAGCGCTTGCAGCAAGTAGGAATTATTCATTATGTCTAATAAGACCCACATTGTCAGCTGTGGGGTTTTAGAGCCAAGGCATTCATTCTTTCCTGTGGGCGCCCCAGGGCTGGTCTTTGAGTCCCCCTCTTTTCAATATTTATGGGACTCTCTTGGCCGATTTGGTCCGGTCCTTTGACTTTCATGTGCTATCCTATGCTGACAATAAGCAAATTATTGTGTCCATTTCGAATGAACTGCAACGGGTGTCTGAGAGGTTCAATAAGTGCATGTCCAGCATCACTTGCTGGAGGAAAGGCAATTCATTGAAGATCAGCACAGACTAAACTGAAGTGCTGGTATTTGGCTCGCAGAACTCAATCTGGTCAAACTCCTGGTGGCTGGTCAGCTGTGGTCCACTCCCGATCCCAGTAAGGAAAGCTAAAAACCTGGGGGTCATCTTCGATGATGGGCTGAGCTTTGACGCACAGGTCAGCCACACGGTTAGCACTTATTTTTACATTTTAAGGATCCTGAGAAAGGTTCTGCCATTTCTTCGGTCCGATCTGTATCACACTGGTCACCTCCTGGCTGGTCCATCGCAACACTTTGTATTTGAACATCAACGGTGTTTCCCTCAATAAGCTCCAGGTGGTAAAGAATGCAGCGGTCCAACTTATCTTGAAGATTCCAAAACGTCTGTCAGCCAGGGAGGGTATTCGTTCCCTCCACTGGCTGCTCATCAGGAAATGCATCTGCTTTAAGGAGCTGGCAATGGTCTATAAAACCGTGTACAGCAATGGTATAACCCTGGGAGGCTTTTGAGGTACTCTTCACAGAAAAAACGTGTGATCCCCAGATTTCGAAAGACGAGATGGAATGGCTGCTCCTTTTTCGTAGCGGCGGCCAAGTTATGGAATTCCCTACCCACATACATCTCTAACGCAGACTCCTTTCCGTTTAAAAAAAAAACATCTAAAAACATGGCTTTTTTCGTGGGGCTGTGGCCCCTGCACCTCTATTTTGTCTACTATTTGCCTTAGCACCTTGACATCCTCGGGTATAAGTGCGCTCTACAAGTGCATTCCTATCCTATTCTATATGGAAGTCTAAGGCAGGCCTTCCTTCTTGTGATGCAGTAATGGCAAATGATATCCTGGACACAGTGTTTTAAAGAGTCCAGGTGCCTAGGAGGAATATGCTACTTACCAGTATGCATCTGTTTTTGGCATAGAGGGCTGCAGAGTGGTACATTATGAATAGATCGCCATCTGGTGTTGGGCTCGGATGATTGCACTTTGTTTTTCTCTTGGAGAGTCTTTTGTAGATTGGTGACTCCTCCTTTGGTTGCTAGTGCGCATGGGCATCGGCTCCATCCTTAGATTGTTTTGCCATAGTAGGGTTAGATGGAGTAGTATGATAGAATACAGATAGAAATGCCCATGTAAGTGTATCTAAATAAGATATTGTTGGAACAGACACAGGTTTCCGGGGAGGCTGGGAGGGCATGTACCACTCTGCAGCCCTCTATGCCAAGAACAGATGCATACTGGTAAGTAGCATATTCCGTTCGAGGCATATGGGCTGCAGATGGTACATTATGAATAGACTATACAGCAGTTCTCTCCATAGCGGTGGTTGCCCGTGTCTGTTGCAACAGTCTGAAATAAAGTTTTTAATACAGCTTGTCCCACTCTAGCTTGTTGTGTTGTGTGCACATCTACACAATAGTGCTTTGTGAAGGTATGCGGTGTAACCCAGGTAGCTGCTTTGCATATGTCATCTAGTGGAATGTTTCCCAAGAATGCCATAGATGCTCCTAGCTTACGTGTAGAGTGAGCTCTAGGAGGAACAGTTAATGTCCTCTTTGCTTTTAAGTAGCATATTTGTATACATTTTACAATCCATCTGGCAATGCCTGCTTTTGAGATGGGATTGCCCTTATGCGTAGGAGAAAACAATACAAATAGCTGTTTTGTCTTTCTGAAAGTTTGTGTTCTTTCTATATAATACAATAATGCCCTTCTGACATCTAATGTATGTAGGGCCCTTTCCGCTACCGTCTGTGGTTTTGGAAAGAAGACCGGTAGTTCCACTGATTGATTGATGTGGAATGCTGAAATTACTTTAGGTAAGAATTTTGGGTTTGTTTTAAGAACCACCTTGTTTTGGTGTAACTGCATGAATGGTTCTTGAATTGTAAACGCTTGTAACTCACTTACTCTTCTGAGTGAAGTGATAGCTATGAGGAAGGCCACCTTCCATGTGAGGAATTGTATTTCACACCTGTGCATAGGTTCAAAGGGTGGTCCCATTAGTCTGGTAAGTACTATGTTGAGATTCCAGACTGGGGAAGGTGGCAGTCTTGGTGGAATGACTCTTTTGAGTCCTTCCATGAAAGCTTTAATTGCTGGTACTTTAAACAGGGAAAGATGTTGCCTGTTTTGTAGGTACGCCGCTATAGCTGCGAGATGAACTCTGATAGAGGTATATGCTAAGTTACATTGCTGCAAGTGTAGTAAATAGCAAATAATCTGTTTAGTGGATGCGTCCAGAGGGTTGATGTGATTACTGTTACAGTGTACAGCAAACCTTTTCCATTTGCTGCATAGCATGCTCTGGTGGTAGGACGTCTTGCTTGTTTAATGATTTCCATACATTCTGGAGGTAAATCTAAATATCCAAACTCTATGACCTCAGGAGCCAGATCGCTAGGTTCAATTGTTTGGGATCTGGGTGCATTATTTCTCCATGGTTCTGTGTAAGGTGCATGGGTAATCTTAGCTTTTGATGTGGCACCTGTGAGTTGTAGTAGCGTGGTGAACCACGGCTGTCTTGCCCACGTGGGTGCTACTAGTATCATTGTCATTGAGTGCTGTTGCAGTTTCTGAACCACTAACGGAATTAGTGGGAGAGGGGGAAAAGCGTAAGCAAATTTGTTGGACCAATTTATCCATAGTGCATTTCCCTGGGACCGGTGGTGTGGGTACCTGGATGCAAAGTTTTGGCATTTTGCGTTCTGATGATTGGCAAACAGATCTATCTCTGGTTGCCCCCATCTTTGGAAGAATGGCTGCAGTATTTGGTCGTGCAGCTCCCATTTGTGTACTTGTTCTGACTCTCTGCTTAGGATGTCTGCTATCTGATTTTGAACTCCTGGTAGGTGTTCTGCTAACAGATAGATCTTTTGAGGAATGGCCCATCTCCAAATGTCCTGTGCTAGTCTGGATAGTTGGAGAGAGTGTCCCCCCCCCTGTTTTTGAATATAATACATTGCAGTCATGTTGTCTGTTCTGATCAGGACTGCCTTGTTGGTTATTTGCATTTGGAAAGCTTTTAGTGCTAGAAATACTGCTAGTAGTTCTAAGTAGTTGATGTGCAGTTTCATTTGCTGCACACTCCATTTCCCCTGCACTGTGTATTTGTCCACGTGCGCTCCCCATCCGAAGAGCGATGCGTCCGCTGTCAGTATCACTTGTAGAATCGGTTCTAGGAACGACCGTCCATTGGAAATGTTTGTTGTGTTCCACCACTTCAGAGAGCGATGCGTACGGTCGTCCACCAACACCAGATCTGTAATCTGACCTTGAGCCTGATTCCACTGTGTCGCTAGACACTCCTGTAGTGGACGCATTTGTAGTCTGGCATGTGGTATTAGCAGTATGCAGGAGGACATCATGCCTAACAGTTGCATAAACACTCGTGCTGGTAGTGAGTGTTGTGGTTGAAATCTTTGTATCAACTTGACCATTGTCTGTATCCTGATTAGATTGGGGTATGCTTTGGCTCTTTCTGTGTCTATAGTAGCCCCCAGGTATTGTTGAATCTTGTTTGGTTGTAGGTGTGATTTTTTGTAGTTCACAGTAAACCCTAGGTGGTGCAGCAATTGAATGGTCTTCTGTGTGTTGTGAAGGCATTCTTCTTGTGACTTGGCCTTTATTAGCCAATCGTCCAAGTAAGGGAAGACATGTATTTGTTGTCTTCTTAGGTGTGCTGCCACCACAGCTAGGCATTTTGTTAACACTCTTGGTGCCGTTGTGACCCCGAACGGAAGGACTTTGAATTGATAATGTTGTCCTTCCACTACAAACCTTAGGTATTTCCTGTGGGCTTTGTGAATTGGGATGTGAAAGTAAGCGTTTTTTAGATCCAGTGTAGAAAGAAAGTCCCCTTTCTTCAGTAAAGGAAGTACTTGCATTGAGAGGTCTGAGGTCTAAGATTGGTCTTAGAGACCCGTCTTTTTGGGGGATTAGGAAGTATAGAGAGTATACTCCTGTCCCTTGTTGATGTTTTGGAACCTTCTCTATGGCATGCTTTTGTAGCAGTGATAGTACTTCTTCTTTTAACAATGTCAGATGGTCTTGACTCATTGGACGCTGTTTGGGGGGATGTTTGGTGGGGTAGCTGTGAGTTCTAGGCAATAACCATGTTGGATAATTTGTCTCACCCACTTGTCTGTGATGTTTTCCCAGACAGGTAGGAACTGTGCTAGACGTCCCCCGACCGGTGTTATGTGGTCTGGGGGAAGCTGTATTAAGTCACTGTTTTGGGGTTGGGGAATTGCGGTTGTTATTATTTCCGCGACCTCTACTCTTGTTGTTGTTACCTCTGTAACTGCCTCTTGAATTACCTCTGGGTGACGTTGGCGTAAAAGAGGTGGATTGCTGACTTGTTCCTGTACTTTTTGAGCCCCCTCTATAGGTGGATCTACGAAAGGACCCCCTTTGTGTTGGCTGTTGTAATGCTCCCATTGACTTAGCCGTTTCTGTGTCCTTTTTCATCTTTTCTAAGGTCTCGTCTGTGCTTGAGCCGAAAAGTGTGTTCTGATCAAAGGGTTGGTTCAATAAGGATGTTTGTACTTCTTGTTTGAACCCTGAGACCCCAAGCCATGCATGTCTCCTTAACATGATACTGGTGTTGATGGATCTTGTTGCAGTGTCTGCCGCATCCAGGGCGCACTTAATGGAAGTGTTAGTTATTATCTTTCCTTCCTGTATTAGCTGATCTGCTCTCTTCTGATGTTCTTTAGGAAGATGTGTGATGAGTTTTTCTAACTCATCATAATGTGCCCTGTCATAACGTGCAAGTAGCGCTTGTGTATTGGCTATGCGCCAGCTATTTGCCACCTGTGATGCTACTCTCTTGCCTGATGCATCTATTAATTTTGACTTCTTATCAGGTGAGGGGCTTCTCCCGTAGATAATGAGTTCGCTCTTTTGGGAGCGTTTGAAACTACAAGCGAGTCCAGAGGTACCTGCCCCTTGATAAATATTGGGCACTTTGGAGCTGCCTTATATTTTTTATCAATTCTTGGGTTTAACACCCTAGCCCTCACTGGGTCTTTGAATATGTCTGCTGTGTGACTGAGAAGACCCTTCAGCATAGGTAGAGTACCTGATGTTCTTTGTGCAGTAGGTAATGTCTCTAATAGGAAATCCTCTACCTGAGGTTCTGTATGTAGATCTACCTTGTGATATTTTGCTGCCCTATTAATGAGCTGTACAAACCCTGTGTTATCAGGTGGTGAAGGCTTTGAAGGATATAACTCTGGGTCGTTGTCATCATCTGACCTTGCATCATAATTTTCCCATGGGTCATCCTCATCTTGGATAGTGTTATCGTCCCCATGAGGTTCTCCCTCCCCTGTATCACTGTCTACATCGGACTGAGGTGTAGATGGTCTTGGTGTAGAAGGTGGAGGAATATTTGGCATAGTGTGAGGAATAGGAGAAGAGGGTGTGACTCTGGGTCGAGGAGAAGTAGGAGGAGTTGTATTTGTCCCCATTGTTCTCTTCTTAGAAGGAGAAGGTTTGTCTTCAAACTGTTCATTCTTCCTCTTCTTCGTCACTACTTTGCCAGTTTGTGGATCGATAAACAAAATCTTTTGTTTCGGATCTGTTTGCTGCTCCTGTATAGGTACCGAAGCTTTTGGTTCCGAAAGGTGCCTTTGCTTTCGATCGTCAATGTTCGGTGTTTTCGGCACCGAGGATTTGTTCGATTCCGATTTTTTCAGTGTCGAGTGAGTCTTCGACATCGAAGCATGTTTCGGTTTCGACATGGAATGCTTCGATGCCGAGCTTTCTCTTGCATGAAGCTTCGGTGTCGAAGTCAATGTCGACCGTTTCTCGGATCCGACAAGGTGGGAGACCGAGAGTTTCGGGTTCAGTTTCGGTTTCGTTGCCGGGCCCGAAGGCGGGGCGTCGGAAACTTTTTTCTACGGTTTGACCGGGCTCGAAGGCGGGGTCGTTACCGCACTGGGTCGGTTTTTTGGTAAGGGGACGTCATCACTCACGGTTTGTTGCACGTCGAGTTCCTCGACATCCGACTCGTCCCCTTCCGACCCCGACTGTTCTTCATGATCCTCTTCTTCATCGAGGTGCTGGTCTTCGAACAGCTCCGGGATCGCCTCCGACTGCATTCTGGAAACCTCGTGTCTTCGAGCTCGACGATTTCTAATCGTCGACTTGGAGGAGAATGCTGCGCAGGCCTCGCAGTCCCTGGATTCGTGTTCAGGCGATAGGCAGAGGTTGCACACCTCGTGTAGGTCCTTGTGTGGGAACTTAGCACCACACGTTGGACATTTCTTAAATGGAGTCCTTTCCATGGACTCCGGGTTTGACCACGATGAGAAAGGCCTCCTGTTCGTCGACGTAGATCAAAGTTTTTCTTTGATGTTGGAGTCGAAACGCGTCGGAATGGAAATGAAATCGCGCTCGATAACAATACCGTCAAATTGGAAAAGGGAATACGCGCCGAAAAATCACTTCTTTCCGAAGTCGATCTGGAGCGCTTCAATCCTCATCCGAACCCGATGGCGGGAAAAAACAATCTAAGGGTGGAGCCGATGCCCATGCGCACTAGCAACCAAAGGAGGAGTCACCAATCTACAAAAGACTCTCCAAGAGAAAAACAAAGTGCAATCATCCGAGCCCAACACCAGGTGGCGATCTATTCATAATGTACCATCTGCAGCCCATATGCCTCGAACAACAAGTTACTTTCGTTAACATCTTTGATGGTAGAGACTAACAGCAGATTTCTTACTGACTCTCCCATCCTCTGTGTTATGCAAAATGGCCCTTTCACCCTAATGATCTGGTTAGATTCTGCACACTGGTCACCTATCGTTCTGTTGTGGGTCTGTGTTTTTGGCGTTTGTGGGTTCATGTATTTGGCTTGGAAATAGTCACGAAAGAAACTGATGTCAGCGCACCAGAGTGGTGCGGCGCCAATTGTTGCCACCTACTGGCATGGCAACTCAACTGTGCCAAAAAAAGGACATCAAGCGTTCTGGGCAGTGGCAAATAGATAGAGCCAAGGTTCTATCCTTAGCCTAAAGAGCCTACCCTTCGCACCGGACGAAGAAACGGTGGACTACCGTCAACTGACCTTGAAAAGGTTGCAAGTAGGTAGGTTTTCTAGAAGTGGAAGGGCATAAACCCACTAGACAGTTTGAATCACTAACCTGTTTGATGGTATTGGTGAGAAATGGAGCAGATGATGCTCGATTCTGCCACCAACTAAATGGCTGTGCGGTCTAGAAGGTATGCTAAAGGACCTTAGAGGCTGCCACAGCTGGAGGAGCAGATCATTGGACAAAACACTGGCTTTGGTTCCCACGTCCTCTGTGGGAGATGTGTCCAGGGACACGAAAAGGCTGGCAGTAGGTAATGAGGTGCAGGCCTGTGTTGAGTGATTTTTCTGGGGACTGCCAGGCCCAAGAAGGGTTTCTCCCAGTCACCCATACAGGCTTTAACATTGCCTCGTTCAATGGTGGTAGAGGTTGTGAAACTGCATAGGAAGGTTGCAAGAATACATATTTGGCTTCAGGTTAGGGTAAAGTTAATTGCGACACTCGCTACATTTCCTATCACCTTAGTGAATGAAGAGAATTCCTTTCTGAAAAAAGTCTTGCGGGGTAAGTAATATTCCTTTATGAAGATGGATCTAGTACATTGGTCTATAGAGTTGAAGGGTCCGTGTGGCTGCGACCATCAGTCTCCACAGGATCCCCTTCACTTTGTTTTATTATGTCCTTTTTATTCACAACCTAGGAGTTTCTTTTTAAAAAGTATTTTAAAGAAAGTTAGATTCAAACATACAAGGGTGACCCTGTTATTATTTAAAATTGTCCACAGACGCATTAACCCTGTTCTGTAAAGTACATTTTTTAAATGCAGCTGTCAGGCTCAGAACAGTAAGGGGCATTAGGTGAACACATGTGGCCCAGGATGTAGTCTTTTAATGGCCCTAAGAATGAATTTGATAAGAGGAGGGGTTCTTAATTGCGGATGAACTAAACATTTATCATTTTAAGCTGTTGGACTGTCTAGTCTTTAGATTATGATGTATTTTATTTGTACTTTTATGGAATTTTTTCATACCAAATAAAGTATTACGATTGATTGATAGTACACTGGTGTTTTGTGAGTTCAGTAGGCCAGAATATGCTTTGTAAGAAGGGTGGAGATTGCCCAGAGTTATCAGCCGCTGCACAGCCATACTCTTTATTGAGCATGGCAAGAGCATAATAGTCTTAGCCAAAAAGTTCTCCATAATGACAAATCTCTGGTTCCTACAGAGGGCCAGTACCCATGGTTTGTGATCAAAACAAGACCAAACGATTGGTTTTGCCACTTAGATAATAGCCAAGTTCAATGGTTGCACCCAGATTGGCTTGGAGGGTGGTAGCAGTGATGGAGTCATAGGTGGTGCAGATTGCATGGGGATGTCAGCGTTTGAGGTCGGGACACCAACTTCATCAGAAGCAGCATCATGGCTGGAATATGTAGAGGTGCTGAAGTAGCCTGGCTGATGAGGGATGTTACACCGAAACAGATCCAAGGATGGTTGTTTCCAGACCGGGGAGGACATGGCTTGGCAGTTCGGGCTGGACTGTTCCCATGAAAAACAGGCTCAAGATGGATTTACATATATTTGGGTCTCACCTGGGGTGGCGAAGAGAGCTAAAGAACGATGATGAGTTCAACACAGGTCTAAGAGTGACTGGGGGTGAGTGCCTGAAAAGTTCAGCCCTCTGTCCATCATGTCCTTGTGTTTGCATTGAAATCGCCAAGCCGCCAGGAGTGGGTTCAATCTTCGGAAGTGAGCTAGAGCAGTGGTTCCCAAACTTTTGACTCCTGAGGACCCATATTGAGTCACTATTGGAAGCCAAGGACCCCCAAACAATTTGTACAATTTAAATTTCAAACATTAAAACGGTAGTTTGAAAAAAGTAAACACACACTTGTGCACACCAAACAAATACTCGAATCACTAAAGATTGTAATATTTTATATAGAAAGAATTCGCAAAATCGAAATCTTTTAATCGGATGGTTAGTGCTGCATCTCGGCAACTAACTTTTCAATATTTGGTTCTATTTCGCAGTATGAGGCTCCTGCCAGGGCCAGACTGGAAACCCAAAGCCGCCCTGGCAAATGTCAGACCAGTCCCAGTAGTAAGTGCAGTGAGTGAGCCTGGCCACTGCAAAGCAAACTTGGGGGGCTCTCCCACCAAGGAAATTTGGGGAAAAATTGTGTATTCTGCAGCACATTTGTCATTATATATTTAATTGGACTGGCTTTTAAAGCATAGTAAATGATGTCCTTACTATGCAACAATACAACAATCTTTTTGGGGCTCTTTTGTGAATCCCTCACTATAACTCTCCAACAGTGCCTCTCTTCTCTCAATAGCCCCTCTGTCACATGTATTTCATTTGTTTTATAGCATCTCTCATACAAGTGTAGGGTGTCAGAGCATTTTACAGCACACACATACAGAGACAATGAATTGTACGTGTGTAAATCGGTGTATAGAAAATGTTTTGTTATATAAGGCAAAGGGGACTTCAAGGTGTAGGATTCACGTCATCCATACTGGTGAGCATTTTTTAAGAGTGATTGGTCTGGAGAAGCACAAAATCTTGACACAGAATGTAACATAGGGGTTAGCTTTGACTTTAATTATAACAGTTTAATTCTACCCAAACAAACCTTTTTGGCAATATGAGGATTATGAAAGACTGGGAAAAAAGATAGCATACTAACTTGTACCATGCAGTTTGCATGCAGCCGTTTGGTGGCAGGTCATAGCTTCAGGTGCTAGATTATGATTGTAACTCATAAACTGCACAATAACAAAAGAATCTCTGTGACAAAAGCAGTAACCTACTGAGCTATGCACATAAACTACTGTTTTCTTTTTAATGCATCGTACACATTCTTTGCAGCAGGTAACCCTCTGTGCTACCTTAGATGAGTCAAAACTGCTACTGAAAAAACATGCATCCCTCTCCAGCAGGTACATTAATCACTGGATGTTATCTTGACACATATAGATGCCCGAAAACTACAGAGTAATCAAGGAACTTTGAAGTGCTTTAAAAACTGTTGCTTGCGGACCCCCTAGGAATGTGTGATGAACCCCTGGGGGTCCGCGGACCACAGTTTGGGAAACACTGAGCTAGAGGGTAGTGGATCATCTTGAAGATATGCAGCATGGCCTGATGATAGCCCTTGGCACAGTGACTCTGAAAGGTCCACATATTGAGAACGTTTCTTCGAGGAAGATCAGGATTTCCTCTTCCTACTGTATTTTGTGTGAATTTGTGCAAATACCTCTTGAGAGATCATTCCCTGTTGATAGATTTACCTGAAGGGGAGGGAAAGTGCTTTGGACTAGCCCTGTAGACAGATTGGCTCTCGTCAAGGAACAAGAGTTGAGAGATAGTGTCTGGGTCCTAGACAATACATGCTATTGTCATGTGTTCCGGACAAGAACATCTTATGGCATTTAAAAAAACATGAAAACGTTAGGAGGCATTTGACCTAGTTGCTATAAAAATCTGAAGACTTCTTAATGAAACACCAAGAAGAGTTTTGCCATGTCTCAAAGCATAGTAAAACAGAAACGGATGTCAGTGCATTGGTTGGTTCCATATAAGTTCCAAAGTTGTGGGATCCTAGAGAAGTGGAATTACGGCTGAAGCAGCCTGGTGCCACCTGGCAATGTAGAGAGCTGTTGCTGGGATAAAGGTTACCAGATCTAGTATGACACCGAAAAATACTCAGAAAGTTCAAGATCATGCAGGGACAAGTACCCATAAGAAGCAGTCTACCTAGAACTGAAATCTTTTGGTGTGACTAAACACCTCGGAATGGCCCCATAATAGATAAACAGGATAGAAGCATTACCCTGGGGTTTCCGAACAATCAAAGGGATTTACCATTATCAATGTAGAACTTCAGCATCAAGAGTGTGAAGGGATCTTTCTGCTGGGAAAGATATATTAAAAAAAGGTTGGGAATGAAATGGTCCGATTGACAGTGAAATGCAACACTACTTTGGCAGAAATTCAGTTGAGTACTCATAACTAACTTGTTATGGAACACAGTGCAACGTTCAAGGCAGCAAATGGCTTGTATCTTACTGATTCTGCGAAGCTGGGATAAAAGCTACTAGAAATGCAGCGTTCAGAATCATATGTATAGGCATGCTTTACATATTGTTACGAAAGGAGAACATAATAGTTTTTAGAGGACAATATTATGATCCAAAGGAGAAGAGGGACTCTGGGGGGGAATAGCTTCTAATATAGTCGTAGAAATTCTTCAGGTCGATGGAAAATAAATTCACTTGATGCAATTCGAAAACTATTGGATGGAAAGCCATTTGTTTGCTTTTTTAGGTTAGGAATGTATTGGAATTTATGCTTCGGTACCTTTGCCGAAAGTAATGAGAATAAATTCCCTTTAAATACTGGAGATGAAGGACCTTCTCCACAGCTGATTTACCAATAAAGCTTTTACTTCCATTTGAAGCTGTTCCCGATGGTATTGGAGGATCTTAATGAAGAAATGCTCAGAAGGAACTTGAGCCACTTTCTACACTATACAGCATTCATAGGCCTCTTGTTATTTTTGCCACCCTTCCAGGAAGTATTTAAATAGATTTTGTCCACTTCTTCCTTTAGTAGATGTGTAATATTGATATGGTTGCCTCTGTTGACGTTGCATAATTCCCTAAGGGATCCTCCTCAGCGGAAGTACCATCCCTCAAATGGTTTGCACCAGTATTTCTGTTAATACCTTTTTGTTCATTGAAGACCATACCCTTTAAGAGTATCCAATTCTGTTTCATATGTTGCTTCTCATCATCTGCAGGAGTTTCAAGCAATGTATTAAAAAAGTAAACCTTAAAATACTTTTTTGAGCCTACAGTGTTGAGGGACGGTCCACTGATGCAGAGAAACGCTCCTCATAGCCAACCAATGAAGTATCAGTGCGTTGTTAAAGCTGAAGACTCAGCACCTTCATTGATAACGTGGTTAGAAACGGATATTCACTCTTGCAGAACCTCCTAAAAAATCTTTTCTAGGCTCCAAGGGCGTCTTCTGAGTAAATCAAAGAAGGGAATCCCAGAGTGATTTGTTATATCCCCCTCATTTGTCAGTGGCACTTGAATCCTTCATTATAGTAACAGAGGTTTGCATAGCATCCTACCTTGTAAGTACAGAATCTTTTTTTTCAGGGGGTACCGTGTAAGCATGAGCCTAAACTCATAATGCCCCAGTTTGTTGTCATTTTCAGATATTTCAATTAACAATATTGTACACATTTTCATTTAAAAAAAAAAAATGTTTTTACATCAACATCCCTTCTTCCCGAGTAGATCGAATGGTCACATGAATCTAGAGGAGCTTTAAGCTGAAAACTTTGTAACAGATAAGTAACCCATTTCTTTTGCAGTGTGAATCGCTTCTAGATTCACACTGATTTGATAGGGTTATCATTAAATGTGAAACAGGCTAGTGATGTATGGCAGATGCAAACAATTTAGGCACATGTTTTCCATCCTGTGCCTCTGCCTTTGCTTAAACGTCTATATAGTGGTGGATGGTATATTTGTGCACTGACGATCAGGTGGTCACTAAGCAAAGTTATTTAGTGAGACATTGCTTATCCCATATATTGGGGACCCTTTTGTTCTGTCTTTAGCGTGATTTTGGCTTTCCGTATCAGTCTTTGCCCGCTACTGAATAGCATAACTGCTAAGCTTGAATAATCCATCTTGCTATTATTCTGATGGATACAGGTGTGCCCTACATGTTGATTGCGAGGGATTCAAAAATGTTTTACGCTATGCTTATTGCTTTAGTGTTTTTTTTTAGCAATATATCACCACGCTCTTAACCGCAAGAGGACGTCTCGTCACATCTCAAAACATATTTTATTAGAGCTTATTCAAGTTTTGGCACAACTGTTCTCATCTCCACACAGCAGGTGCTCCCCTGCTTTTTCCCATCTAAGGGCAGAATAATATCAGTCAAACTTTTATTTAACTTTTAGCCACCTGGATTTTACCATACAAAAACATGAACAATGATACTGAAAAATAAAAAATAAGGCATTGCCCTCAGTTTACGCTTTGGTTCACATACGACAATATCATCAATCAAAATGAGAAGTACTCAAACCCAGGTGTGCCTCATTGCCTTACGATTAATCTATGAGGTAAAAAAACAATTAACTTGGAGCATGCAAAGGGAGGTCAGTTAGAAGCAATGCTTAATTTGTAATTAAATATGTGCCAGGGCCCTCACCAGTAGGCCACTGCAGCTTTAACCACCTATTGCCTTGCAAGCACTGCCAACTATAACACCTATGCAACTACCAACCAGAACACTCCGAACAAGTGTGATTAGCCAGACTATTCCAGGCCCCCAAACCTATAAGAATGGCTTGGGTGTCAAGACTATCGTTCTTAATCTATTTGGATTAAGAAACAGCTCTTGTTTTGCTCATCTCTAAACTACACAGACAGCACCACCATGTGGCAGACTATCATAGATCTAGTGTTCACAATTAAGTCATGGTGTCAGGCACCAGAAACCACTAGCTCAAATTAAGCACTGGTTAGAAAATTATGGGGCAGCGAGTGAGATAACTAATGCTTATAACACACCTCAGAACATACCCTGAAAAGAAAAGAGCTCAATTGGTCTAGAGCACATCTTCATTACACTATACCAAAAACTAATAGACTAGAGGGTGGACAGCAGAAAGGCTATATGCTTTGGTTACCACGGTTTGAAAAGGCAGATATTTATCTGCCATACTAACCGGGTATTCCAGCAGACATACTGCCTGGCAGCACATTGACCTGTATCTCTGCATTGGTTTCAGAATCTTGAGGTCTTTACGCAAGGCCAGGAACTTTGGGAAATTGCATCACAACACAATGACATTTGCATCCTGTAGATAGATTGAATTTCCAGTGGTCTTATTCTCCTTGTTCATTTTTGGAAAGTAGCTATGCATACTTCTTAGGAATCATTGTGTCCCCATTTTACTGACTTACATCATTCGTTACAATTGTCTGTGTCTCAACCTATATCATTACTAATTCAATTTTTCACAGTAGCTATTTGGGATTTTAGGGTTAGGTAACATTCCTAGAGATGGGAATTTCAGAATGATTGGTGTAATTCCGTTAGGACATTCATGAGTTGCCTTTTTGATGGATCTAATATAAAGCGATATATCAATGTCTTGAAACTGGAAATTATTTTCCATGAAAGCCTCTTTTTGTCTTTCCCATTAGCCCTTTGCAGTGTTCACAATTGGGAGAATCAGTTCTTCAGACAAAAATGTATTCATGGTATCACAACAGGTTAGGCTTACTTTTACAACCAGTCACAACTGTATGACCAGTTGTGTATCTTGTAGCTGTGGATCCTCTAGCCCATGGGTTTTATCATTTGTCGTGCTCATAAGGTCAGCTCTTGGATTACCAGATGTTTCTGGTAACTTTCAGAACTCATAGACTGAGCTTGAATCCTCACAAGTCTTGCTAGTAGTCTTAATTTTGGATAGTGGTATCTGTAACAGTCAGTATCAAAGCTTTAGTCAGGGCCACCCATTCTGTTCACGTTTTCCTTTCACCTATTTTAGAGAGAAGAGCGAGGAGAAGGCAACGTCTTGATGCGTAGGACAAGGATGAGTTACCTTCCACTCTGCCTCAGTTGTACAGCTCTGATCTTGCTGCTTCCCCAGCATACACAGAAAAGTCAACAAGCCGTGAAAATGACAAACACACTTGTATAGTTCAGGATCTTTCCAATAATGGCACATCGGTGAGTAATATGAAGCAAAACAACATATCCTCAGAAATATTGTTACCAATAGTACCTGACTTTCTACTAATGGATATACCTTCTCCTTGTGAGCAAGTCCCAAACCAGTACCTTACATAAAAGGTGGTAATCAGTAGTGCTGGTTAACTAAGGAAATAATGCAGCACAATTCATGCAAAGTGCTGCATTTTAATTGAATTTATGTAGCACTTACTGCAGCAGACAAGGTGTTGAAATGCTTTTCAGCATGTAGAAGGCTACGTCAGGAACCCTGGGTTAGTGGTTAGTCCATTGTTTAATTTGTTAATCATGTTTTCCACTTGTGCTCTTCAAATGAAAACCATTTATGTATTAGTCCAATATTCATGTGGTTGAAGTTAATAGGTTTTAGGCTTGTGCTTTGAAAATGAAATATGCAGTGCATTATATAAAAGGTTGTTTGTGATTGAGTTCAGTTTACTATTGATTGGCTAGTTTAGAATGATGGAAGATAAATTCAGAATCCTAAATTAAGTGATTAATTACACTACTGGAGCCGAAGAGTCACTGCTGGAAGGAAATGTGTGCATTCGTGCATACGTTTTGAGGTGAGCAGATGGATTGATAGAACATTCAGAGATTTTTATGATCAAGGGAGAAAACACTTGTAGGGCTTGAAAGGCATAAGCCATGCAATGTAGCAAATGGTGGATAAGGAGGGTAGAGCAAGCAAAAAGAGGTGGATAGTGATATGAGAATATTGTAAGGCAGAAATCATGCACATTTTCACATCTGGTTGTAAAGGATTAATGGTCACTGTATGCAAAAGATGCTTAATATTCTTGTTTTTGGGAAACATTAAATCCATGCTAATGATAACCATCTTCCTAGCTATATCTCTGTCTCCCTACTTCCAAAGTGTAGTTTGCAGTACTTTACTTTAGTTCTTTAAAAACAGGATTTGCAAAAAGAACACTCAAGGTCTCACTTAATATATCCTCCACGGACTCACAGGCATGCATCTTTTAATATTGTTTTACAAGATCCTGGTACACCTAACTAAAGGCAGTCAGGAAATCTTTTAGAAGGTGAGCATGCAAGCAGTTTCTTTTATTGAGATATATGAATAACTGTCTCACCTCACGGTTCCAGGCCTCTTTTTCCTTATTAATGCGAATATATTAACCACCTAATAAAGGAGTACAAAATGCCCTGTGGAGTATCCCTTTTGGACAGAGTACTTCAAAGGATGACCCATTGTTAAATGGTGCATTTAGTTATCGCGAAACCCTATTTTGCTTCAGCGAAGCCCGCAAAGAGCTGGTCCGGATATTTGTGGTTGCTGCAAAATGAAAATACAAACCGGGGACAAGTCTATGCAGACGTTCTCTGCCGCCAGGCAGCTGGCTGAGTTGTCTTGGCGATCCTCAAAGCCCCAAAAAGGAGATCAAAAGCCTGTGTGTGTGGCTTGAACAAGACCTGTCTTTCAAGACCCATGCAAAAAAACCTGCCGGAGTCTGTTTTGCTCTGCTCCGTTCAGCCCGTAAGATGTTACCCTTTTTCCCTCCGACCTCCAGGAAACTTCTTATCCAGGGGCTGATTGTCTCGAGGTTGGATTATAGCAATGCCCTTTTTTTGGGCGCTCCGGAAGCAACGCTCAATAAACTCCAACAAGTGCAGAATGCAGCAGCAAGGCTGCTGATGAATATTCCAAGGAGACAGTCAGCAAAACCGGCATTAAGAGCATTGCATTGGCTTCCGGTACAGGAGAGGATACAATTTAAATCTCTCTGTACGGCTCATAAAATCCTGCGGGGGAAGGGTCCTCCCATCTTGGGTAATATGGTGCTCCCATACAAGGCTACTAGAGCCCTACGCTCTGACCACAAATCTTTGTTACAAGTGGCCAGAGTGAAAAGAGCCCGGACGGGCGGTAGAAGATTCTCGGTGAACGCAGCCAAGTTATGGAATGCGCTGCCTTTGAATTTACGGATAGAGACTGGTACTATTCGGTTCCGAAAGCTACTCAAGACCCACCTGTTCCCCGCTTAATGCTGTCTTCTTAGCTCCATTCCCTTGAGCAGCTAGATCATCTGTCCCAGAAAAAGCATTACCAAAGTTAAGTATCTTATTCTTCTGATAGAGACTTCGAACCTTAGATTCCTCATGCTTGAACAGATACCTAAGCAGTAACTAATAGGAGTAGGGTCTGTGAACAGCCTCAAACCAGAAAGTCCTGCAGGACCGAACAGGTAAAAAGCCCTTCTCAGCGAACCTGGCTATCCAGATAACAGTGCTTCATGAACATATGTAGAGACTCCCCACGTAGCCACCTAGCAGGTGTCTAAGACAGGGACTACAAGTGCTAACACAGTGGTAGCAGCTTTGGCCCTGGTAGAAGAGCATGCAGGTCTTTTGGAGTCTGCTTTCTAGCCAATGCATAGCAGATCTTAATGCAGAGAACGATCCAGTGGGAGGTGGTTCTCTTCTGCACAGCCTTGCCTTTTTCGCTACTGAGAAACCCACAAAGAGCTGATCTTCCACCTGTTCCCCGCTTAATGCTGTCTTCTTAGCTCCATTCCCTTGAGTCATGAACGAGCGCTGGGATGCCCGAGGGTAACCGTGCGCTATACAAGATTCTAAATAATAATAATAATAATAATCTTATTGGTTAGATGAGGAAGATCGAAGAAAAATGTATGGATGGAAAGGATAAACTTATCCAGTTAGAAAACTGTGTATGACGAACTGAAAATGGCTGAAATTCTCCTACACTTTGAGCAGAAAAAAAGGAAATCAGCAACACATGTTTTTAGAGACAAAAGTCAAACAAGGTAATTGAGTATTGGCCCGCAGGGCAAGTTACTTGCCATCGATAACCTCTTTCTGGTAGAGTCTATCTAGTCTCAGATTCCTTACCTTTTGACTATTCCCCATGAGTCAGACTGGATCCGGAAACTTTTCAGCAGTACCTCACTGTGTCGGGGGGTGGCGTCACTTATTTGCTTTTGAGACTGTCCAGACCCCCAGATGCAGTGTCTCAAAAGTAAATCAACGGAACAAGTTTACAGATTCCTAGACTTGAGATCGTATTAATGAAGAGGCGCCACTCAAAGAACGGGGGAGAATAGGTCGGTGAGTAATCAGCAGCTAGATCATCTGTCCCAGAAAAAGCATTACCAAAGTTAAGTATCTTATTCTTCTGATAGAGACTTCGAACCTTAGATTCCTCATGCTTGAACAGATACCTAAGCAGTAACTAATAGGAGTAGGGTCTGTGAACAGCCTCAAACCAGAAAGTCCTGCAGGACCGAACAGGTAAAAAGCCCTTCTCAGCGAACCTGGCTATCCAGATAACAGTGCTTCATGAACATATGTAGAGACTCCCCACGTAGCCACCTAGCAGGTGTCTAAGACAGGGACTACAAGTGCTAACACAGTGGTAGCAGCTTTGGCCCTGGTAGAAGAGCATGCAGGTCTTTTGGAGTCTGCTTTCTAGCCAATGCATAGCAGATCTTAATGCAGAGAACGATCCAGTGGGAGGTGTTTCTCTTCTGCACAGCCTTGCCTTTTTCACTACTGAGAAACCCACAAAGAGCTGATCTTCCACCCTGTATACCTTGGTAAATTTAATGTAGAAGTTCAGTGCACTCTAGCGGTCCAAGTGATGGAGACTCTCCTCCTTAGAGGGGTGAGGCGAAGCATATAATACCAGCAAGGTGATACTTTGACCAATGTGGAATGCTATCACTTATCACTTGCTTGGGCAACAAGGCTGCACCGGTTCTCAAAATCAGTTTGTCTGGGAAGTGGTGAAAGGCAGGTTAAAGCAGAGAGTTTGAAGCCCACTCATATACGGCACTGATGTTATGGTGACCAGAACACAGTGTTAAGGGCGAAGAGCCGTAATGAATAGCCATGAAGTGGCTCAAATGGAGTACATATAAGGGAAGGGAGGACCACGTAAAGGTCCCACTTTGACATGATGAAGGGAGGAAGAAAAACAAATTATGCAACACGGTCAAAGATCGCCTAACAACTCTAGACTTCAACAAGAAAAGCTGACCTAGCAATCACAAAATAAGCCAAAAATAGGGTTTAACTGTATCCAGAGCAAGGCCTTGCTAGGCTATGTACAAAACAAACACAACAATGGTCAGATAATTTGGCATGGAGGGGTCAATCTGCCATGTGCTGCACCAAACCACAAACTTGTCCCAACGACAGGAGTAGTTCATTGAGGGTAGCCTGGCTGACAAAATGATATCAACCATCTCCGTAGTAAGGTCCAAGATATTCAGCTGTTGCTGTTCACTCCACACATGAAGGTGGGGAATGCGAACCATGCCCTGCTGCTGTGACAGCAGATCCTCCCAGTAGGGGAACTGATCAGAGGACAGGTGCCCTTGTCCAGTAGTTCTGGATACCACACTGCCAGTGCCCAATGCAGAGCCACTAGGATGATTTGGGTCTGGTCAGTCCTGATCTTTTTGAGTACTTGGGTCTGGAGTCATATAATCGAAAAGACATACAGGAGTCCCAGATTCCACTCACAGAAGAATGAGTCGGCAAGCAGGAGACCCCTTGGAAACTCCAACACGCAGAAGTGCTGACATTCTGCATTCCCAGATCTGGTAAAAGATCAAACCCAGGTTTTCTCAAATCGAAGAAGAGACCTTGCACCATCCCCGGATGCAATAGTCACTCATGATCCACTAGATGCCAACGGCTTAGCTCGCCTCCCCTGGCATTCAACAATCATGTCAGCTGGACCACCAAGGAAATTTCCTGGTGGTGAACCGCCTGTTTCCAGAGGTGCAAAGCATCTTGGAACAGGGTCCATGACCTCACTCCACCCTGTTTGTTTCAGAACCACTTGGTGGTGGTCTTTTCCGCAAGCATCTGTACCAGCCCTTCGTTAATGGACGGCAGAAAGTCTTTCAGTGGTAAGCTGATGTACCTCAGCTGCAGAAAGTTCATATGAACTGGGACACCGCTGGAGATGAATCTCCACCTCTCCACCTTGGCTGCCCCAAACCAGAAGGGACTCCTGGGTCACCAGTGTCTGCTCTTGCTTGGGTAAGTAGAGGAGCTTGACACTGACCCAATAGCAGTCTATTAACAACCACTATAGACTCCTGCGAAATATGGATGTGGTCGGACTGGTCTCCTTGATGTGGGCCCTCTGTGACTTCAGGTCCCACTGCAGAGCCCACATATGGCAAGACTGCATATGCCTTCCTTCGTGTTCGCCCAGCATGAATCAAGAGACCATCATTCCCAGTAGCCTAAATGTCGAGCTCACTGAAATTAAGGACCAAGGTTGAATGAGTGGTATCATAGCTTGAATGTCATGGAAACTTTCCAGGGCAAAAGGCAGAAAACAGAATCATGTCCAGAAAGGCTTTGATGAAGGGGAGTTTCTGAGAAGGAGTCAGTTGTGACTTCAGCACATTGATAATGAACGCCAGAGAAGAGCAGAGGTTTGCTGAAGTCTAGAGGTAGTTGATGACAGCCTAGGACGAGCCCACCATTAACAGCTAGTCGTTAAGGTAGGGGACGACTGGCACTCCTGACCGCCGAAGATGTGCCATCACTTTAATGAACAATCGAGGGGCACTGGTGAAACTAAAGAGGAGCGCACCAAACTTGAAATGCTCCTGCCCCCTTCACGAACAACATGTAGCATCGATGCATTCGCAGCAAGAGTATCTGGAAGCAGGGTGTCTTGCATCCAGTCTTTAGGGTCGAGGACAGATATGACCTGCCCAGGGCAAGTACTCTGAATTTTTCCTTCAGAGGAAGGCGTTAAGATGGCAGAGGTTAAAATTGGAAAAAAGCATCTGTCCTTCTTGGGCATCAAAACCATGACCTACTTCTTGCACAGGTACTGCTTCCCTAGCCCCCTTAGCCAAAAGGGCTTTCACTTTCTGCTGCAAGATGGAGAGATGATCCACCATTAGTCATTGGGGAGACGGTGCAAGGTGTGCTGGTGCTGAAAGGAAGAGTAGAGCATAAGTCCTACAATAAATTTGCAGGACCCATCTCTCTAATGTTATGGACTGCCAACCTTTCAGGAATCATCGGAACTTACATCCCACTGAGTGGCTGTGCTCCACAAAGGGCATGCTAAAGGGGTTCGGCAGGTGGGGCTGCAGTGGGGGCTGAGAAGAGCAGTACTTTTACCTTGGCTGTGATGGCAGTGGGCTCCATGACTACAACCGCACTCTTGGGAGCGATGCTGTGGAAGACTTGGCTTGTGGGATGGGGTGCCTCTGCCAAAAAAGGAACAGTAGGTCTGGTGCTATTGGGGAGGTGAGCAAGGTCTAGAGAGAAAGCTGAAGCCCTGCTCTTTTTGAACCGCTCCAGAGTGGTCTATCTTATCCCTGAACATGCGAGTCCCATCAAACAGCATGTCCATGAGAGATGACTGAACGTCTCCCGAAGAAACAGTGGACCACAACCAGGCAAGCTGGTGAACAGCAACAGTGGTGCCAGTGTCCCGCCCGTTGGAATCCCGGAATTACTTGAGTCGCAGAGGGATAGGAGTAGCAACCCAGGAGACAGCTGGCCATATCTGATGGGAGAACATGGCTGGTGCAAGAAAAAACTTCCTTCCCCAACATTTCTACTCACTTGGGTTCTCTATCGAAGGAGTAGTTTGGAAAAATAAGGAGATTAGACCTCCTTGTGGACGCCTGCACAGTCAAACTTCCTGGGGAAGGGTGCTTAGACAGGACCTCAGAGTTGCCAGGGCAGGGTGATATCAACTCAATATTTGTTATTGAAAGAGTGGGTGGGGAAGGGGGTAGTGCAAGGTTTGGCCCAGCATAGAGTCTAATTAAATGGCAAAAGAGGTTCCGAAGAGGTTTGCCGCAACTGGAGGATTTTGGTTAACACATTAGTTTTAAACGCTAAGGTGGGGATTTGAAGAACTTCAGGCACCCTATGCATCACTATTGCATAGGTGATGGTTTCCTCGGTGGCTGGGCCAGGTGGTGAAAGAAGGCAGATTCAGGGGAAGTATTAAGACCACTGGCCTCCTGGAAGTGGCCGTATCAATTGTTCTCAGTATAGGGCAAAGCGTACTCATCACATGTATCAAAATCATTATCAAAGCTTTTGGCAAAAACTGAGTGAAATGTATTTGATTTCTCTTGTAGCGGTGGCAAATCAGTGGGTGGGCGCGGCCTGGGTCAAGATCACATCAGCACCAACTGAGTTCGAGATTACTACTGGTATCTCCTTGTCCAATGTCGAAGAACTCAGCACCTGCAAGGAACATGGCGCCATAGGCGGAGGCATTGTGACAAGCTTGGAGGGTCAGATTGGCACACAAGAGCAAACCCACAGGCGGTTCTCTAGATGAAAGACCTCTCACCTCTTTGAGGCCAAATGCGCGCCAGTGTGAGTCAACAAGGATCTGAAGAGTCAGAGCATGGCCTCTCACTCTTCAATCTGTTTAGGAGTGGCAGGTGGCCCCGGAAACTCAGTGCCAGAACATGTTGAATGATTGAGTTCAAAGTCGACTGGCTAAGGTTTGGAGATGGAGAGGCATGATGCCACTCCCCCACGCCTTCTCAGGTGAATGGGAGTGACCAGAGATGGGCAAGTGCTGCTTATGTTTTTCAAATACTTACCAGACGATTTAGATCTCGAAAAGGACCGACCCTCTGGAAGGGCTTCGTGGACTTGTGGAGAGAGAACAGGACCAAGACCGTACTTTAGACTTGGACCAGTCCCATTGGGGTTTTCTTATGCTTGGTGATGTAGAATTTCACATTGGGCAGTAGAATGACCTTTGGATTCATTGATGTGCAGTCGCTGCAAGCCTTACATTCGTCACTTGAGCCCAGGCACAACAAGCACACCTGATGGAGGATCAGTCATAGGCATTTGTTTGTGACAGTCCCTACAGTGCTCACAACCTTTCGGTTTTCGGGAAGTATTCTCTTGCACACTGAATTTATGATTAGAAATTATGAGGTACACATCTTTGAGAAGTGAGCGGGAGCTCTGGATTTGCCTTTGGTTGCACAGAAAGACAGAAACTACTGGCCTATGTAGGCCATGCATGTCATTTCCGGAGCAGAACAGTGTCAGTGGGAACCCGGGGGTTAAACCTACCGGTGCGCAGCAGTACTGCTGAAAAGTTTCTGAATCTAGCCTGAAGCGTGGGGGAATATTCAAAAGGTGATAAATCTGCAGCTAGAAGTTTCTATTGGAATAGAGATATCAATTAAGTCGAACAAGGTTAAAATCTTATGGATGAACAATCAACAGAGTAGAAGGGAAAAAGAAAGCAAACCTTTCTAAAAATGTGTCACTAGAGGTGAAATGCAGACAGACCGGTCTTGCAGAATATATGTTTAGCAAGTGCCAGACCATGCTGTGAAAGAAACAATGCAAACCTTAAGGCATTGGACATGTGCGATGTGAACGTAATATTGCATCCAGACTCATTACCACTGCACAAACTTGTTACAAAGAGCTGGGGAATCACTGGTCTTTTTAGTTGCCAAGATGACATTTTTAACCTCATCAAGAAGGCAAACAGATTTGAGGTCACTCTGCTCAATCTTCACGCTTGCAGCTACACTGCCTAGTGACTGGTGGGCAGAAGGGGGTTTGGGGCAGGGAGAACCTGACCTTCCTGCTGCATGAACAGGTCCAATCTGATGTGAAAGGCAGCCAAATGGGCCAACAGATTAGAATACTGCATCTTCCATGTCCAGTCATGAGTGATCAGAATCTGCTGCACTGATCCTCCAGCACTTTCCAAAGAGCTTTGCACAAAGGAGGGATCAGCTGGAACACGTACAGCAAGCCTCAGATTTGTAAACCTAAAGGACCCCCCCACCCAGGGAACCATCCAATGGGAAAGGTATTGCACAAAATTAAGGTCAGTTATTGATTTGAGTAAACGCAAAAAATCCGAAATCACGGATAAAGAACTTAAGTGTAAATGTAGATCGGCATCAATATGTCTGATGTAATCTAGAAAGGAAAAATGTTGTTTCTTGAGTCCCCTCACTGACCCGGGTTTCCCCACGGTGACATGCTTTATCATAGGGGCCATCCCAACCCGCTGCGGGTTGAGGCGTGCTGCGACTTGCGAGGATACGTAGGATCACTTTAGTGAGGAACTATGTGTAGTGCAGTGATCCTTGCTCCTAGTCAATATATTAAAAGTGGGGTGGGTCTGTTGGTCAGCCTGGTATGCAATGAGTCAGGAGTCCTAGTAGAGTGCCAACATGTTTCGAGCTTACCCCTAAGCTCTTCCTCAGGATGCCACAGGGACCAGCCCTGTGCGTACCACTCCAAAAAGTGCAATATAAATAGTGATTACAAATGCTGATTAATAAGCATTAGTTGAAAAACATTCATACGACATTTAATAATGTTCGGTAGGTATCTGAAATAAAGAAAACAACAAAGTTAAGAAACAACATCCTGCCTGTAGAAGGTCCCTTAGGAAGTATTCCTGTTCCTCAATTGTGGTGCCTAAGTCATGGCAAACCTCAATGAAGAGAAACCCCAATGTGGAAAAGATCTTTGTTAGAAACTCGCTCTATATATACTGCACCAAAGTGTATAGAGTTCAAGGGTCACCAGAGGTTTGGCAGAGGCTAAAGTTAGATAGAACCTTACTCTCTAAAGTGGTAGCTTGGTCGAGCAGTAAGGCAGTATCATTGGACAGTGTGTAGCATTTGATGTCCATACTCAGTCAGAAAATGGTCTCACAGACACACACACTCTAGGCCAACTGTTTTGTATAAAAAATATATACTGTTTTATTTCTAGAACCAAGCAAGCCTGGTACAGGTAAGTATACAAAATACTTTTCAGTAGTAAATTACTTGTATGAACACAGTTCAAAATAGTAGGGTAACTTGTACTGGTTTTGGTTACAGTTTTAAGAAAGCAGCTTGCAACACATTGCAGGTATAGTACATTCAATTGAATAGGCTTTTAAGTAAAATGTAGTTAATTACTTTTCAGATTACTTTTGCTAACATAAGACTGGATCCTAGATTCAGCCCTGGGACATTTCCTGAAAACAGGTGAGTAAATGCGTTTTGGTTAAAGGTACGATTTTTAAGGAATAATATTGCAGCAGGTAAGTTAGGTTATCGTTACTTTTTCTTACTCAGTGCTGGATCCTGGATTCAACACTGGGACAATTCCTGAAAACAGTTGTGAAAATACGTTTTGGTTAATCTGCTGATTTTTAAGGAATATTTGTAGTTTTCGAAAGTCGACACTTAAAAACGTTTTGGGAGAAAAAGTGTCAATGTTATCCTATGAGGAAAAATGAGTTATCCGTTTCAAAGTAATTGGTCTTTTGAGTCAGGGTTCTGGGGTTAGACTCCGGGGTCTCCCAGGGTCAGTGATGCACTGCTCTTGCACCCTCAGCGGCACTCGGGCAGCTGGGTGCAGAGTGTCGAGTGTTAGCCTATGGAGGATAGGGGGGCTCCGGTTGGTGGCAGCTGGCAAGCAGGCAACAGGGTTGTGGGAGCAAAGCTCCTAGGGTTAAGCTCAGGGCAAGTTGGGGACCAAGTTAGCACCAAAGGGGGACCCTCAGCAGCGCCAGGGTAGCCGGCGCCAGGGCAGCCGGGTGCAGGGTGCTGTTTTGAGGTTGGGTGCCCTGTTGATTTAAATGGAGATTCTCTGGGACAAAGAAACACTGCAGGTTCAGCGACGAGGATCCTCCTGGAGTGACCAACACTTCATGGGGTAAGTTGGGATGTAGAGGGTTGGTTAGGCACCGCTGGGTGGGCATACAAGGCTGTGGGGCGTCAGTTGCAGGGGGTGCCATGGGACGTTGGATTTTCTTACCCGCTCTGGTTGCGGTAGGGGGTCCTCTTGATTGAGGCTGCAGGCGTCATCTAGAGGCTTGAGGCAGGTCAGGGGTCGTGGGATCTCGGGTCAGGATCACCGGGGGGACCTCTTCGTGGTGTTTGTTGACTCAATCACAGGCTGGGCTCAGCAGGTGCAGAGTGTGCTGGGTTCGCGGTTTCTGGCTGGCACCAGAAGCTGCAGTTTAAACACGTCTGTGTTCACGGGAGAAACAGCCTGGAAAGTGAATGCAGGCAGGTCCTCCGGCATTTTTGAGGTTGCTGGTCGCTGGACACGCCAGGGTTCTGCAGGAGCAGGTTCGAGGGGAGACAGGCCTGTAGGGCTGGGGCCAGTCATTGGGCGCCATTCTCTTGTTAGCTCTGTACAGCTTTTCGTCCTTCCCCTTTTATTGTCGTTGCTGGATCGAAGGAAGGAAGGTAGGGTCAGAGTGCTCCTAAAAACTACATTTAGGGGTGTTACGGGGAGGTAAAGGACAGGGACCAATGGGCCCCTTCCTTGGGGTGGGTACACCTCCTATTCTGCCACTCTCCAGTAGGAGGGGGGCAGGAGCCTGTACCTGGTTGGCTGGCCCCCCCCATCCTCAAGATGGCGGGGACTCTAGGTTGTGCTTCGCCTCTCCCACCTTCGGGTGGAGTTGGCAGAGGTGGGCACACCTCTCTCCCTCTCTTTTTTCCCCACTAGTTCTCCTGCCCGAAGTGGGGGGTAGAACCAGTGGGGACCAGTTGCCGAGTACAGCAAGTGGTCTGGAGAGGCTCACAAAGGCAGTATGCCTTTGAAGCTTCTCCTTCGTGAAACCTGCCCATCCTGGGGAAGGAAGCTTGGCACCTTTTCCCAGGATGTCCATTGTTTTGGGCCCCTAGAGTGGCAAGCGCTCGCCCCAGTGGTCCAGAAACATGTCTGGATGTGGCAGCCTCGACAGCCACTTAGTCAGGTCACTGGGAGTTGGTCGAGTTTTAGGGGACATCTCTAAGAAGCCCTCTGTCGTGCATTTTACATTAAATCCCACACTGGCATCAGTGTGGGTTTAATGTGCTGAGAAGTTTGATACCAAACTTCTCAGTCTTCAGTGCAGCCATTATGGTGCTGTGGAGTTCGTGCTGACAAACTCCCAGCACCATATACTCTTAATGGCAGCACTGCACTTACAGTGCCCAGGAATGGACCTGGGTACTGTAGGGGTACAGGGCTCATGCACCTGTACCCTCACCACTGGCATAGGGCACTCAGCTAGAGGGGTGGCTGATGGATTCCAGAGCAGTGGTTTGTGGGCATGGCACACAGGGATGTGTGCCATGTCGACTCTTCACTTTGTTCTGCACCAAGACACGCAGCCTGCAAAGGCAGGGCGTGTGTGTCAGGGTACAGGGTATCTAAGGGTGGCTCAATAAGTGCTGCAGCCCTCCGGAGCCTTCTCTGGTCACAGTGCTCTGGGTACCTGTGGTAGCATTTACCAGGGGCATACCTGTGGCCAGAGATGCCAATTGGGTTAGGCTTCAATGCAGTTTTAGGGAAGCAACACAGGCCCTGGGTACCTGATTGGCAGGAGCCCAGGGCACACTCAGTCTTAGTACATCAGAAATTCAGCAACAAGTGGGGGCATACCATGCAAGAAAGAGGGCACTTTCTTACAATCTCCACAACCACTTCGGGGTGCATCTCCCATTCATGCTACTCCATCAAGTATTGACTGAGGGAAACCGTTCTCACTCTGATAAAACCCACAACATGGACCCTTTCCGAGAAGAATCACAGTCATTTGACCCTATGTACATATGTAAATCGGCTCCAACAGTACTCCACTCTGCTCTGTTTGTTGATCTAATGGACAGCAGGGGTTTTGTCAGACAAAATCTAGCTGTTGCCCCTGAGATGAAAGAGAAAGGCCTCTAGGGTCAAGACGAACCATCCACAACCAAAGACCTCCTCACGATCATATCACCAAAATGAGCAACGTAGCTCAGTCAGTAGGCATTGATAACAATGGCATCATGAACCTACAGAGGGCTGAAAGTGTGACTTGTCAAAAAGTTGGCGAGATCCATCCACCAATGCAGATCTTGATGCGCTGACTGGAAGACATGCACTGGATCTGACAAAAGCCCTTGGTGCTGCAGACACTACCTCCTTAGACATCGCAGGATAAATATCATCCACCACCTGGTGTGAGGTACCAACAGGATACACAAGGACATGAGGCAGGGAAGGTGTATGCTTAAGGACTGTAGGACTATGATCCAAGCTACAGACACGTCTTAATCATCGAATGAAATGTCGGATTTTTTTAGGTGGAATAAAGGCCTGGATTAGGGTTGTGTCAAGCACCACCCCAATAGAGTTCTGCATTTGTGTAGGAATGTGATGATTTTTTGGAGTTCGGGGGGTGGGGAGGGGCAGGAGTGCAGGGACGCAAGAGGAGGAAAGTAAGGTAAGAGCATAGCTACAGCATCAGCAGGAGTTCCCAGAAATCCAATGGAATCATATTTCACAAGTGAAAAAAAATGTGAGACCCTCACTGGAAAGTGAGGCCACATTTTTATATTTCCCAACTCAACTGAAAGGCTGAGTCGACCAGCGGGGATTCAAACATACGACCATGAGATCAAAAACGAGATTCCTGCAGTCCACTGAGCAACCAGAACTGTGGCTCACCAACAATGGGGATTTCCAGGAACATATTCAGGGAATCTTCTGAAAAAACGATGAAACGCATCCAAGCTTGCGTACGCAGTGCAACAGTTATACCAAGCATCTTTGTTCACTGCTTAAGGACACACTTGGGATTTATTTCCAGCTAGGCATGCAGTTATTAGGTTAGAAAATGGCTTCTTCATATGGTCTTTTTGTATACTTCAGCGTGTCACCATAAGTGGGACGGGCATGCCCAGGCGTGGGTCCCATGCACACTGTGTAATTCAGTTACTTGTGTACAGGTTCAGAGAGGACCTGGCCAGGCACTTCGGGCTGAACTGTTCCAGTGGCTGAGATTAGTTCAACTATTCCTATCTATCACTTTTTGTATTCTTCCAACCATCAGGCAGGTTGACAGACGTTTTGATAGTACCATAAGGTATGGACGTTGTGTCTTTTGGCAGGTGGAATTAGCCTTTCGGAGAGCCAAGTCGCAAAGCAAATAATTGATGACTCAAGGTGCAAAGCTTTTTGGATTCTCAGTCAAAGGGAGCAGTAGGAAATGCATTGCGGTCCTACTTTGAAGACAATGTTTGAACTAGCAGACTCTCTGGTGATGGGTGGGAGAACAAAATGTGCATTGCCATTTGGAAATCTGCATGTAGACTGGCAGACCCGAAAACGATTTCACGCAATCAGCCATTCAAGGGTCTTAGAGAGCCTCATTACAGTGAAGCAAGCTTTCCATCAAGATGTTAATCTTCACTTCTGCAGAAGGCAAAATCAACTGCAAGGCTCTGTCCCCTTCTGAATGACTATTGTAAATGATGAAAGTTCCATTTCAGTGTAAGAGGGGTCGGCCTTGTCCCCTTCTGGTGAAGAACGTAGGCCACAAGCATCTTGTAACTTCAAGCAGACAATTACATAGGTATTGTAAGTTGGGATAAGGTGACCAGCCTTCGAGTAATCATCTCCCATCCGGCTACTGTCTTTTCTCCTCCATAGCCAAAGCATCCGAGTCAAAACTCTCCAAGTAAGCAAACCTTAGGGTTCATAGTTAAAATTTGGCTTGCTCTTCCTCTTTGACACACAGATGATATTTTCCCCGTTCTTTTTAGCTTTAATGGTCTTAAAGTCAGCTGTATCAGCACCATTAGCTTGAAAATCGGCACCCCAAGAAGAGCCAGAGAGAACGGTGGATGGCACCTATCCCAGTTTTGACTGTCATGGGTGCTGGGGAAGAAACCCATAGAGATGCTGCGTCCGGGGTCAAAGTTCCCAAGCTCAAAAGACAAACAAGGTTAGCCAGAAGCAGTGATGTGAGGTTTTTTTTCAGAAGAACCTGGAAACTCTGGCCTCATTTCAGGGAGGCATCGGGGAGGTCACAAGATGTGAAAAAAAAGAGAGTCCTGAGTCCGTGATAAACAGGTCTGCTTCCCCAAGGAAGGAGACAAATTCTACTTCGACTGTCAGATATGAGATCTGAGAATATTGGGTGCTAACCGGTGTGCTGATGTCAGATCCTGGTTCTTTTTATACTCCTCATCTAGGCAAGAGGAAAGGAACCGGGACACCATCAGTGACGGTGAGAATAACTGTCCAAACTGATGTTTGCATATCTCAAGATCTTCACACCTAACCCACTAGGGAAGAGAGCACTGAGAAAACTGCAGAAAGGTTATGTGTCAATTAAAAATAATTTTACCAAAAGGTATGTAACGTTTGCTTTTGATGAATTTATTTTTCTGTGCATTACTCACCTTGTGGGTGAGCAATAACTTTTTTACGGAGTTTTTTATATAGCGTGAACTTGACCCCAATCGTGTTTCAAAGCGCTTTACATAGCACCAGTTGCGTTACATGAGGACACATTCACTCCCTGGGAGGTGAGACTCAGTAATGGTGGTTAATCACTGACGTCATGAAATTTAGTCTGGGCAAAGTACTCATCGCTGCATGATTAGGCTGGAAGACATCAGTGTTTGACAAAAATATGGAAGGATGAACACGTACCTGCCTGGCAGATGCCAGCCATCGGAGTGCCTGTGGTGAGACGTGTGGAAGGAGACTTAACCAAGTGGGCACAAATGCCCTCGGGAGGATTTTTCTTGGATAAGGCATATCTGGTTTTGAAAGAATGACATGCTCAGTCACCACTTTAGCCCCAGTGAAGCCCACAAACAGCTGATCATTTACTGTCCTGTCGAGTGCAATCAATGTCACACTGCAAATCAAGGGTCAGTCAATGCAGCCTCTCTTCCTCCTTCTTTGGAAGGAGAAAGGAAGAAAGATGGAAGAGTAATGGGCAGACCTATATAAAAGCACATTCCACCTCAGGGCTGAAGGATGGACAGGAAGGGGAGGGGGGGCTTATCCTGCAGAAAACCACAAAAAGTGGATGAACTGAGAGGACCTCAAGGTCAAAAAACCCACAGGTTGAAGTCATTGCCACCAATATTACGGTCTTCAGATTGAGAATTTGAACCAGACAACAGGGAATGGCATTGAGATTCTGACTGGTCACAGGAGCAGGAGTGTTTCCTTGAAACAGTGCTTGGGGGAAAGATCTTTTGGGAGATTATTCCATGTCAGGAGAATTACATGAAGGGGACGGGAAAGGAAAATGTTACTGTAAGGAAAGGTCTCTTTTTGTATGGTCACCCCTAAGTTTTTCGACTGACGCTGCTAGTTTTTTTTTTACTTGGAGTGCCTGCTAATCAGATCTTAGTGCCAGTGCCCTGACCCTAAGTGAATGTCAGATTGGCTGTACCTCAATTGGAAATGGCTAACTTACCTGTAAGTCTCTAGTAACTGGTACCCTGGTAACCAGGGCATGTAAGTTAGAGGTGTATCCCAGGGTTTAAAGCACTGGTTGGGCCTCCCTGGAGGTCCCCCAAGTACAAGACTCCTAGTCCGCCACTGCAATTTTATTGAGAAGCCCGACTTTGCCATTGAAAGCAATGGCAAAGCCACAACATTCGCTGTACATGTGTGTAAGTCACCTCTTTGGCAGGCCTACAGAGTCCTAAAGGCAGGGTACACCATGTGACACAGGCAGGACATGTACTTTAGATGTCCTGACAGTAACACACAAAACTACTGCTTTACTGTGGAAAGACTTGGTTGCACAGCTGGAGAATACAAGGTAACATGCTTATCCCTCAGCTCTGCTAACTCCGGAACGGTGCGACATTAGTGGGCACTCTAAGATATCAAATAACTTTTTACATGAAGCCCGACTTGTATCTAAATTCAAAATTAATGTAACTTGTTGCAGTTTTTAGCTTTTGTAAAAACTCCTGTGCCTTTCCTGGGACAAATGGAGCCTGTTCGACGAGACCACTTTCTGCCCTCCTGGAGAGACATGGCAAAGACTCCTAGGAAAGGGAACAATGAGAGCTAGCAGGCCAGGGAGGTGTCACCTCCCTCCTGCAAGAAGCCTCTGAGGTGTTAAGCCCAAAAGATAGACTTCAAAGGTTAAGCCGACTTTGAAGGGCAGATGTGGAACACCGGTGGGAGAGCTGCCCCACTGTTGAGATAGACAGGCTGGCACTAGGAGTAGAGCGTGGAAACTAGTTACTAAACCAGTTTCCCCAGGAGTGTGTAGCCCTGAGATAGCCACAACCCAGGGTGGGTTATGGGATAGGGAGGTCTGAACACCGAGAGAGGAATCTTGCCATCTTGAGAGTGGCCAGAATAGTGCATCCTGGAATAGCAAGTTATCACTCTTCACAGGAAGTGGTCACTAGGTGGGAGGGAAATCCAAAGGCCATTGGCTACCAACCACATCCTGCCCTACGAGCACTTTCCGAGCATAAAGCGGGGACACCTGGGACCCAGACCTCAGCTCTCCACCGACTTGGAAGGAGGACCGTAGAAGAACTGCACTGAGGGACCAGCAAAAAGAGGCTGCATCAATGAGGACTGCACCTGATGGCTAGCGAAGAGTGTCCTGCTTGAGGAGAAACTGGCACCAGAGCCCAGTCATGCCAAGAGAACTCCAAGGGCCAGCTGACTGGCCTCAAGTTCGCAGCACAAGCACATAACAGCTGAAAAAGCCTGCTAGGGCAAGTTGGCTGCCTAAAGTCTTCATGCCGCTACCACCGCCGCTGTGCAGCCCCAAGGACCAACACCTGATGCACAGAATTGCACCCGGGATCGCTGCGCCCCGGAGAGCTGTTGGAAAGTCACTGAGAAGGTGAGTTATCAACCTAGGAAGCATAGGCCTGTGACCGCAACAATGGGGGACTGGCAGTCAAACGGTAACTGAACTTCAGCCATACCGGAGAGAACTTCGTGGCACATCATCCCTGAAACTAGGACCCTCTCACCATCTTCGTGGATCGAGGAATCCCTGCAGAAAAACCCTTGTCAGCCGCCTAGCATATACAGCATCCTTGGAGCATCTTCTGCATCATCCATCCCTTGCATCAGGGCCAGTTCAGAGGAATCTTTTGCACTGTGGACAAGTGTCTGGAAATGCTGAAGGGCTGCTTACCATGCAAAGGTAACTGTTCTTCAGGACCTTGCAGGTCCCCCAACTAGCTCCCCACCAGAGTTGGTCGTCCCAAGTACTTCTAGACATTTAGAAAACTTTTAACTGAAAATTTAGGTAAATGTCCAATTCTGTGACTTTGTCAAGGCTTGTTCGCGGTTGAGTGAAATTGCATTCATTTATGGTTGCTTTTAAAATTTATATTTCCGGAACCCTCTGGTGTATCTTTTTCATTCTGGTGTCTAAAAAATTATGAAAATACAGCCTATTTTTATAAATTAGTGTTGGATTTCTTGCATCGTGCCGATTCCCATTTCAATTGATTTTGTGCTGTTTAAATACATACCACTTGTTCCTCTGTGTAAGCCTTGCTGATCAGTGCCACAGCCACCCAGGGTTGAGCTGAGGGTTTTACAGACTAAACCTACTGGACCTAAAGGGGTTAAGGTTGCACAACTTTATCATATAATACACCCCATTTCCTCAGGTACTTACCCTGTAAGCGTCTGCTCATAGCAAGTAGTGCTATAGATTCACATGGTTTAAAATAACACCTGCCATCAGGTGTTGCGATCAGATATTTGCAAGTTATATTTCTTGGAAGAAGTCGATTGAGTAACGAGGTATAGGTTTCCACACAGCGGGTGGGTGTAGCATGATGCTGTGAGAGAACAGTAAATGATGCAGGTGTGTAATGCACTAAACAAATAGCAATTTGAGAAAAAAAGATCTATGATCAGAGTCCCTAGAGTCGGCAGAAGTAGGCGGGCGTATGTGTATCTATAGTACTACACGCTACAAACAGACGCTTACAGGGTAACATTTTTCATTTGTAGCACGTGTTACAGTAGATGTTCTACATAAACTGTAAGCAGTACCCTCCATAAGCGGTGGCTAGTGTGTGCCCGATGCAGAGGTCTGCAATAAAGTACATCTGCCCAACCAAGGCCTGGTGTCTGGCGAGAACATTGACAAAACAGCGCTTAGTAATGTGTTTGGGGTTGATCTGCATATGTTGGCAAGGGAAATATTCCCTAAAAACGCCATGGCAGCAACCTTTTTTTGAGTAGGATGAGCCACTGGAGTAACGGGGGGTTCTCTTAGATTTGAAATAAATGTCTGGATGAACTCAACTCTCCATCGGCAACTTCAGTGCAGGAAATAGCCTTTCCTTTTTCAGGATATGCAAAGACCACAAACAATAGGTCGGCTCCGCAATACGGTTTATTCCGGTCAATGTAATTCATGAGAGAGTGCTGGACGTCTATGTATGGAGCATTCTCCTTGCTACAAAGTCTGGTTGGTGGAAGACATCTAGGTGGAATGGAGAAATAATCTTTAAAAGGAATTTGGTATTTGTCCTGAGTACTAACCTGCCCTTGTGCACTTGAATGAATGGTTAGGGCAGGGTGAGGGCCTGCAGCTCACTAATGTGTCATAAATATGTTATTTTTTTATCAATGAGGGGGAACGAAGGGCTTTTTTAAGGTCCAACATACAAGCCCAAAGACTAGTGTAACAAATACAGTATGAAGTTCCTGAGGGAAAGAGCAGGTGGAGGCTAGATCAGTAAGGGGAGGATAATGAACCCTAATGTGAGAAGAAATCTCAGATCAGGATGAAGGAATTCCTCCTATGCCGAAAAAGACCCTCACACACCCAACAAGCGGGTGTCTTGCTTCATCATCGGGCCTGCTCCTACTCGGGTCGGCGGTGCAATACCCGATCAGGCGCCCTGGAAGGGGCCTACTTGGCGGAGATCTTTTTTCAAGCCGTTGGGTGCAGTGCGTGTGAGGGCCCTTAGTGTAAGAGTGGGTGTAGGTGATGATTAAGTGTTGTGTGGGCTAAAACAAGGAACAGTGGTCCACTCAGAACTATTTTATTGAGATGTGGCCACTGCCCTGGTTAAAAATTGAAAGACGCACCCTCCCACTTTAAGGTGTGTGGGGACGTGTGCTGTTGAAATAGGTCGACATGTTTCTTGCCTTAAATCAAGTGATGGCAATTCTTCAGGACCAATAAATAAAACATGATCTACCTACACTTTTTGGTGGTGGTCATGGCCTCATTGAGGTTAATGTGTGACCACCTATACATCACCCTAAAAAGTGGCACTAGTAGATCTAGCTCAACCCAACTGGAGTTGAGAGCACGTAGCAACAGAACTGGAGGAGGCAGACACTTAATGAGAAGTGTCGGTTTCACCAACTCAGGATCGAGTGTATCCTACCCCGGCGCTAATATGTTATTGCCACAGGGTCCATATTATACATTATAATAATAATAAGCCATTTGCCTCTTGAAAGTGCAGGGGTCTTTCAGTAATTACTGTGAGGTGATATTCTGGCTGAAAAAGAAGTACAAGCTGGCTAAAGGCTTCAGCCCTTTGAGGACTAGGGTAGGCTTTGCTGGTGACTTATTTAAAATTTGCCCTAAAAAGGAGTGGCTATGGAGAGGTTGGATGTGATGAACCTAAGACTGTGAAGAAGTGAGATGGGCTCCTGTAGGCACTGGTGGCTGCTTGAATTCTTGATCAGCCAATAGATGAGGTAGGGAAACACATGGATAACTCCCTCTTCTTTAGTGATAAGATAGATACATTTTATTATGTATAGTTAATTAAAACCAGTACAATCGTTACATTTATACAAGTTTTTAAAATGTGATAAAAAAGTCTGTATAATTGTCGTTATCAAAGTCCGTGCGGTAAGGGACCGAGAGAATCTGTCTTTCAGTTTTTTCTAGGCCCAAAGTTCGACTGTTAGGTGCCGGAACCAATGCTTGCCGCAGGTTGTAGATTGGATAATCTTTGCTCTATCGTGATGAGATATTTAACATATCTGCAGTTCAGTTTTGGGTTCGCAGGGTTCAAGCATGCAAGCACAGCCTGCCTGCGCGTGCTGGTCCCTAACTGCTTGAACTGGCCCCTCTTCTTTAGTGGGCAACCACCACTGCCAAACACTTGATGAAGATCCTTGGGACACTGGTGAAACTGAAGGAGAGTACCTTGAACTGATAATGCCAGCCACTTACTACGTAACGAAGCTAGTGCTAGTGGGCGGGATAAATAAGAATGTGGAGGTAGGTGTCCTTAAGGTCTAAAGCTGCCAAATAGTCACCTTGCTGAAATAGAGGTATCACATCTTGCAGCTTCATCATGTGGAAATGATTGGAGAGAACATATATGTTAAGGGGTCTGAGAGTCATTATTTTGGCGGATAAAGAAACAGTGGAAAACAACCATACCCAGATAGTGGAGTGGATGGGCACTAGCTTGATAGAGCCCATTCGGAGGCACGCTTGAACCTCCAGGACGGAGGTGCTGGGTGTGGTCGAGAGACGCTTTATCTGTCACTGTGCGGAACTATACATACCACTCACTTGTTTGATGAGATTTTCTACAAGTGGGCTGTTTTGGAGCCTTCCCCCAACAGGTGTCATATTGTTGGGAGGGAGGGAGCGTCGCTGTTTAGTAGGTGAGACCCTTTTACATAAGCCTTGACCCAACCTCTATAGTAGTTGTTCCGATATGTGTCTCTGAAGTAACCCCCTAGGAGAATGCTGGAGGTAGGCCTTCTGGTGTCTCTACTTTGAAGAAGGGGCATCTGGGGAGGTAGTTTTACTGCTATCAAAGCTAGCAGCGTTTGATGTCCATGACTGTTTGGGCATTGTAGTAAACTTCAGTGACAAGGCAGGTTGTGGTGCTGAAGGCCTCTTTGGCCTCGGGGGCCTGTGCAGAATCTTAGGGCACGTGGAGCAAGTTGCTTCAGTGCCTGAAGGTGGATGCATTGTCTGTTCCAAAGTCTTTAGTAGGTGCTGATCAAAGCTCAAAGGCAGTGGTGTCACAGCGGAGGGTCTTTTACCCCCTTGGTTCATAGCTCAGCCTTCACTGTGGCAGTGTTCACAGCTGAGTTTGAGGACAAGACACTCATTGTCAACATCCGCACCTGTGTCAACCAGGCATGTGTCGTCTAGCCGCTATTCCTACTCGGACATGGAGGAAAAAACTACATCTGGGCTCTGGGTTAGTGGACGAGTTGTGCTCCCAAAGGTTCAGCTTCTCTCTCCTCTGCCTCTATGCCATTCTCCTCAACGATATTGAGGGGAGAGAGGGGATCTTCAGAATCCTGCCTCAGCATCCTCCGATGAGCCAACCTCTGCTCACGTTGGTACCAAAGCATCTTTTTAGACCGAAAGAGGCAGGCTGCGTACATGGTGAGGTTGGCTCCGAGGGAGAGACTGGAGACATGATGGCGGTCGGTCCAATTAAATTTGGAGTGGCATGAGGACAGTATTGAAAGAGCGTAACTTCCATTACTGGAGATGCATTCTCATAGACAAAACTGGGTGAGAGGCCCGAGGTCCAAATGGTGAGGTGCCAAAGGTTTGTGTCTGTTACACCGCTTAGCCATGAAAACAGAACAGTTGTCGTGCGTAAAATTTAACAGCGCTACCGGGGTTGAAGAGTGACAAAGTGGGCCCGAAGGAAAGCTCTACGATTGAAGAAAGTGGATTCCGGTCAGTAAACATACGAACGCGAAGGCAGAAAAAAACAAAATCTAACATGGAGTCAATGCTCATGCGCATTACCAGCTAAAGGAGGAACGACTATACCTCGTGACTGGAAAGACTTCTTTAAAGAAAAACAGCTTGGAAACATCTGAGCTCAACAATAGATTGCAGAAGAGAATGAGGAAAATAGGTCTCTATAGCAACACATGTAACCAGCGTTTCACCTACTCACAGCCAGAGTAATATCTATATAACATCTGCCCTGTAAGAAGGAACTCTGTTGAAATGTCCAAATGTAATGTTGGACAGATAGTTGTTCATGCTTTTGAAATGACTGCCATTAGGATTCCTATGGCCTTCGCCTGTGGTTCATTCAAACTTCAAATAAAAATGTTTTAAAACTAATGAGGGTTTATTTTTTTTATTTATTTATTTTAAACACCTTTATTGTAGCATTCAGTAAAAATACAAGTATGGGCCTACAACCGTGGGGGCCGGCCGCTAGACAAATTAAAATCTCCAATATCACAGTATGACACAGCTCATCAGCCGACCACCCAGAGGTCCGGCAGCGATTCAGGATAAAACTTGTATTAGAATGCACAACTGGGTTCCAGGATGAGACAGAGGTTTCATTTTATATTTTATAAGAGAGGATCAGGTGCCATACAATCAAACAGAATGCGGGGGACAGGGTAAGAAACAGGATATGCATGTAATAACCACTATAATGGAGAATTGGCGCTAGAGCATATAGGGCACCCTGCACCCCTGCAAATGGCTACAGCCTGACCCCACTAGCAGCGTGCCTGTCGCCCCTAATAACTAAAACCCCCAAAGGTAGGAGAAAGAACAGAGGAGGGCATATCCATATGGGCTCCCAGCCCCTTTAGACCCCCGCCTGATACAGCCACCCCCTATCATTGAAAGACAAGTTTAAGACAACAATATAGAAGAAATTAGAGGGTACTGTGAGACACCGCCCAGTCTCTTAGAGCAAACAGTTGCAGGTCCAATACTTATGAAAGCCACGCCAACCCTTCCCGACCCAGTCGATCTTAACCTTGGCCCTTCCGAACAAGAAAACGAACCCCTCCCAGCGAGACCCAAAGGCACACAAAGAACAAGAAAGAAGAAGAGAGTCATCAGAAAGCAGCCCATGGCTACCGGCAGGCAATGAGTCCACAGGAACTGTAGACGTAGACGAACTCTCCCTCCTAGTTGAACAGTCCCAATGTGTCTTACACAGGAGCCGTAGCGTCACCAGGAAAGGAGAAGATGACCACAAAATGAATGGAAAATCACAAACAAAAGTCTCCGGGAGGGGAACGCCTGACGTTATCTCCAAAGCCGGTGGTGGTGGAAGGTTCAGTAATACCATGACATCCTCTGGAACACCGTCTCCCAGGGCACCGATGGTTCCAATACTGGTTTCCTCACGGGGTTCTCGCACTGAGTCAAAATGGCCGCGGTATGAATGGCTGTAGATTTCTGTTCCAACAATAAGGCTGGGCCCGGTTCCACCAGGGGCATCTCAGATAGGCGCGTGTCCAATTTGCTCAACAAAGTATCCACATGTGAGCGAAATACCCAAAGTTCTGCCAGTATAGACCTCAGCGATGGCTCATGCACCGTTCGATCCATATTTTCATGCCCGATATCAGTCACAATCACCTCCCCGGGTGAATCTGGCATCCTCCGGGGGGACAGACAGGACCACGAACGTGCAAATGCGAAGGGTGACCAGTCTGTGTCCGCAGCCACGGTCAACTCAGTTAAGGCCGCAGGCCAGAGACGCCGAACCACCGAACCCCGGCGGGCGCAAAACGGGTCCGCGGGACGGGGCCCCCACCCGCAGCAAGCTGACTCACCCCTCCGTCAATGCTGAGCAATGAAAACGATCGCTGTCAATTTCGGGCTGAATTAAAGCCTCCACTCCGGTCGACCTGACCCAGCCCAATTCTCCTGGCCGATGTTGTTGCACTACAGCCCGGCTGTGAAAGTACTCAAGGCCACGGCTTCACCGCTGGAGTAGGCCGCAAACTTCAACTCGATGGAACTTCGTCAAACAAGCCGATAAAAGTTTCCGGATTTCACCATCGGAGTGCGGAACAGTTCATGCACACAGAGACTAGGCGTAAAGTCAGGATAATGTACAGGATATCGTGGTGGGTTACGGAGGTCGGCGGAACCGGGAGCCTAAGCAGCCATCTTGCTTGCTGACGTAGCTCCTCCTCCACTAATGGGGGTTTAAAGGGAGGCTGCTGGGGGGATTTGGGGATGATATGCTATTTCATCATCCTGATTATCCTTGCAGAATTTCTCTTATCTTTCTCATCTATAATCATCCATCTTATTGAAGAGTCTATTTCACATTTGGGCCTATACAGGTGGCGTAGAACACTATCAACCTAGCAAAATGTCTTGCCACTAATTTGGAAACTGTTTGTTGGTTAGTTGTATTCACAGCATCTATAACCCACCTACTGTGGAACACTTAGTCAAAAAATGTCCTATGAGACAACAGATTTGTTTGTACAAATATTCTAGCTTTATTAAAAACAATTCCTGTTATTGTTGTTACTTGATAAAAACTAGTTGCACATGCAACAGCAATAAATTCATCACTAAATTATTTTTTATATGTTACATACATTCAAACTGTGTTCTCATAGTACAATACAGTAATTAAAAATCAAAAAAGGTTTTGTTCACCAAATAACTAACTTATAACAAACATTCAACAGAGAGACAGAAAAATGACATCACAATTTGTCATTAAAAACACATCCAATTGGAGTGATTCAGATACAAATCCCAGGTTCACTATATAGTCCTTATCTTTAGGATGAGAGGTTTCCAAAGATTGTGTTATTCAAAGCGTCAACGCGTTTCGATGGTTCTAATAATTATCCATCTTTATCAAGACAAGTGATAAGTCTTGATTGGCACTGTATGGTTGCATAACATATTATTGCCTCTTCTACCGGTTGTGCGTTGTTGGCGCATGTTTCATTCAGCCATGAGATTTTTCTTTGCCTACATGTTATAGACTTCACCATAACTAGATCTTTGAAAAACACCATAAGAGGTTATAGTAACTGAAACATACACTTCTTTGCTGCTTGCAGTGGAATGACTGTTTCAACTAAGAAAAATGTCGTCTTCCTTTTCCAAATCCGATACCATTTTAGCCTGCTACTCATCAAGTCATAAGTGATCAAATGATTGATCTAAGAGTACTATACGTGTCATCTCAAATGTGGTAGCCCTTAAATTATCCATTTTCTGAACTTTAAGGTTTAATACCAGTGCCAATATAGACATCAAATAACTGTGATTTGGAGGTAGTGTGTTCAGAGTTATTTTTAGAATGTCGCTAAGTAAATATCAATGATAATGCTTCATTGAAATTCAATGTGAATCTATTTAAATGTTGGACGTTTTGCATTAGAAAATTTTATTGGCAGTATTTGGAGCCATTTTTGACTGTAGAGTAATATGGCATTCTTAGGCCATGCATTTTGGTGTGTATCCAGATTGATGACAATTTCTAACAGTTTGGCCTTTCCTTTAATGTGAATCGTTGCAATGAAAGATAGGTCTTTGTTAAACTTTATAGCATTTTTTATATTTTATTTGATTGGCAGAACTATAGTTGAGAAGACTGAAGTGTTCCACTTTTAGATTGAATCTCAATTATTGTTAAGCTTTTTAAAGGTTTAGCACTGTCAGTATAACTTCACGTCAAATTCTGAGAAAAGCTCAGACTGTGGCGTCTGCAAAAAAATAATGTTTCACTTGACAACCTTTACCTCAATATCATTGTGGAGCCTGCCCAATGCCTTTGCTTCCAAATTTTCATGCTTGGAGATTGGAAATGCATACACACCCTAAGTGTCTCGTCATTGTGCACATTAGGTAAGCAGACTTTATGGTAATGTGTATATGTATATGGCACTGTATGGTACACTAAGAGCAGAGTATTAAAAGCATATTTTCTATCTTTCAGCACATGTAAATGCCAGTCGTATTCAAATGTTCACCGCAATTCTCATTTGACTGATCCTTTTACACTGAAGGATGTCAATAGTTTTATTCAATTTAGGAAAGCTACTGACCACATGCTTCCCATTCATCAATTACTTAAACAAAATCCATAGGAGGTCTAAAGAGATCGAATTTCCAAACCAAACCATAAGATGTTGAATAGATCCTGCGAAAAACAAAAACTAACACATTTGAGCTAAGTTAAACACAAAATGAGGAGTAAATAAAGACCATTAACCAAAAGCAAAGGCAGGTTTAAAGATTTAAGCATTATCCTGAAACAACTTGAACAACTAGAGATAGAAAAAAATACAGTACTTGGAGAGAAGTAAGGTGGCTATGAGTAAATAAATGTACAGACACACGAATTATGATTCATGTGCCCAGAGGATTGACAAAAGTTCATGAAGAAAATTAGAGGTTAATCTGTAATTCCCAATACTTATTTATTAAGGTGGGACAAATAAGACATTTTCTGCGTGGGCACTTCGATTTGAACAGCACTGAGTTTACGCAGACAGAGGCTTCCAGATCCAAACGCAATTAGCTTTTGTTAAGATTTTATACCAAAACATGAAGCAGTGGGTGTTAGGTCATACAATGCTGGGTATTGTCAGAGTAAAGAAAAAACACAGGCAAAACGGTTTAAAGATATAATGTGAGAATTGCCAAAACAGAGCACAGGGAACAGAGCAGACGCTCAGAAGGCCAAGCGATGGTCTGAACCCTCGGTCTCCCCTCCATGTATTCACATTCAATAGCAGAATCCTCCAACTGTTAAAATGTTGCAACAACCTATTTCTTGCCTAAAATATCTTGGAGCCTCTTTTCCAGAGCCAGATGGGAAGACTTTCCCTAATGTTTCTGTGGCACAGTGGAGCAGTTCTGAAAAAAGAACTGGAAGGACAAATGACAGCAAGTATACGGATGGAAGCGTCCTAGCTTGCTTAATATGATAAAGCAGAGAGCACAACAGAGCTGAAATTACTGCTTTGATAATCACAGCTGATCAAAAGCACAATGACAAAGCTCTTTTGTTTGTGCTCTTACAAATGGAATCCTTTGTAGCCATGTAGTCCAAAAAGAGGTCCAATATTAAATTTACAAATATTTGGCATTTCGGTACAGTAAAGATGGGCCACTCAAAAATGTGCTTAGGTAAGCTGAGGTTTCTATGGACATAATCCGCAAAGCAAAAACTGTGCACTAACTACAATTTGCATAACAAGCCACCAGCTATGAACTTCAATTTATTTCCATTTTGCTGACATGTTGAAACTTAAGTACCTTGTACGACTGCAGTGTTGCAGCTACCCTCTGAACTCAATGGGTAATTCGGTCAGTGTATATGAGGCTGTCCTCGGTTTCCTCCTCCAGCCTTTTAAGAATGAGTTTCCATTTAGATATTAAGACAATTTAATATGATTGTGTATGCATTTTCACTGTAGCACCTTGTTGATTGAGAGTAGTCTGTTGATAAATGTAATAAGAGATTGTCACAGGCTGAAGAAGAAAAAGTAGCTTTATTAAGGTTTTCTTGTCTGATCATTGTCAATAAAGCAGAATGCCAATTTTGATACCCTAATTACGAGCTACCAATATGTTAGCATAGAAAAAACAAAATAGAGTAATCTTTTATCTGTGTTGAGACCCCCCCCCCCAATCTGTTTACATCTTTAGAGTGCTACACCGTCCCCCAACCCACCAGTCACAACTAACATTATTTTGAAGATCAAAATCTACAACATAGTACTTGAATATTTTGGGACAATACTAGCATTTGTTGGAGAGTTTTTATATTGGGCATAAATGTCCCTAGTGCATCAGACTGCTTTACAAAAGGTTCTGTACATAGCAGTATAACAAACAATCGGAGTACAAGACAAAAGCCACACACAAACATTTCTATACAATATTTAAAAATGTCACAGAAAAGAAAAAGTGAACAGAGATCGAAACTACTACTAGTGTCTATGACGTCGTTCAAAGATGAACAAGGATATGAGTGGCTAAGTCATTCAGAGAGACAGGATATCTAGGGCAATCCAGTTGTCCTAACCAGACATCTTCTGGTGCAACTCTACAACAAGTGCTCCAGTAGACTACAATGCCATGGTCAGGTGACTAGTGAGAGAAGAAAATGCAGTGCTGATCAAGAAGGAAGTGTTCTAGTTTTTGTTTGCAAGACAATAAAGAGGCCATAGTGCGAAAAGGAGGCAGAATTGCATTGCGGACTTTGTGAGGACATGCAGAGAAAGGCTGGTTCAAGGCAATTTTTTAAAAGGAGGAAGGTATACGAACTGTGAAGTTGAAGAAAATCCCTGAAAATCTAACTTTCTGGCTAGATAATGAAAATAATGGAGAGTGTAACTGCTTGAGCACTAAACATGCAAGTTTGTACCGGTAAGGTGCCAACTGATGGAGTACAGCATAGGAGATGTGGTCAAAGCAGCCGGACCAAAGATTAAGGTTGCAGCTGTATGCAAAGAGGCTTTAAGTGGGTAACGGTGGACTTTAGGAATGCCAATGAAAGTAGCATTCCTGTAATCAAGTCTGAAAAATGCCAATACGAAGACCACTTTTTACAGGTCCTAGTCCAGAAGGAAAGTTTGATTCCTAAGACATCACAGCTGATTATTAGCAAGCTTGATGTGTTCTGTTTATGGAGATTAAGTCTAGCGTTAGAGTTAAGCCCAGTGATGAACAAATTACATACTTTCGATAACACCATATCTTTTAGAGACATGATCTAGCTTCCCACTCCTTACCTTTGAACTTCCCAGGCATCATACCAAATCTGGAACATTTTTCTTGAGCAGTATCCCGGCGTGCAGACAGGTGGCGTCTGTCGACTCAGTGCAATGTCACCGGCATAGCCTAAGTCATCGTGATATCAGAGTAGTCTATATAGGCGCAAATCCGCCCACTGAAGTCAGAACTTCTCATGACTTTCCAAGCCAGAAGCATGGAGCCATAAAGTTGACTGACAGTGGTATGTTTACACATCTAGGGTCCTGAAGAAGAACAGTCTTCATATGAAGAACTGATCCGCAGCGCGCGAAGGAAGGGTGTGTCAGTAAGAAATCTGAGGCTAGATTATGTCTCTACCAGATAAGGCGTTACCGAAGGTAAGTAACTTGTCCATTTGATAGAGACATCTAGCCGCAGATTCCTTACCTTTGAACAGATACCCAAGCAATAACATCCCGGGAGGAGGGGGAGCGGAAAAGTTGAAACCAGAAAGTTCTGTAGGACCGAACGGGCAAAGAGGCCCTCCCTACGGACCTGGTTGCCAAGGCAATAATGCATGGCAAACGTGTGCAGGAACGCCCACGTAGCCGCCTGACAGAAGTCAAGGAACTGAACACCACGATGGGGAGCAGTGGTGGCTGCCTTAGCCCAGGTAGAATGAACTCTGAGGCCTTCAGGAGGCGGTTTCTTTGCCAGAGCGTAAAAAATTATAATAGAGGAAAGCCTATCGGGAGATGGTCCTCTTATGCACTACACGACCCTCCTATGCTCCAACGTTACCAACAAAGAATTGGTCGTCCATCCTGTACTCTTTAGTGCAGTTAAGGTAGAACAATAACGCTCTTTTTGCCTCCAGACGATGGAGAGGTTCTTCTTCCTTAGAAGTATGTGGAGGGGCATAGAATGTGGGTAAGGTGTTAGATTGTCCCAGGGAGAAAGGTGTTACCCTTTTAGCAAAAAATAAGCCCTAGTGCAGAGCACTACCTTGTCTGGGAAGACAGTCAGGCAGGGAGGCTGATAAAGTGCCTGCAACTCACTCACCCTCCAGCCAGAAGTTATGGCCACTAAACAGGCGGTCTTAAATTGTTAGCAGCTGAAGGGGGCAATTGTGCAGCGGCTCGAATAGTGCACACATATGATAAGTGAGAACCAAGTTAAGGACCCACTGAGGCATGATAAAAGGTTAGGGGGGAAACAGATGTGCAAGCCCCTTCAGAAATCTATTTACAATGGGGTACTTGAAAAGTGACAGTTGGTCCGGCAACTGTAGAAGAGCAGAAAGGGGTGAAATGGTAACTTTTGAGAGTACTTGGAGGCGGGTCCTGCTGGACAAAAGATAGGATGAAAAGGAGGATGTCAGAGAGGGAGGCAGACAGAAGGACAATAGAATGTTCTGTGCAACATTTTTTGCCATCTGCAGGTGTATACCGACTTAGTGGAGGGTGGCCTGGCTACCAGAATAACATTGCATACTCCGGGAGGAAGGATGAATGCTGTCAGCTGTCACTGCTCAATCTCCATGCAAGGAGGCGGAGGGTTGACAGGTTTGGGTGATGAACCTTTCCCTGCTGCTGTGACAGAAGATCCTCCTAAAGGGGCAGCCTGATTCGAGGATTGATGCTCATCTACAGAAGCTTGGCATACCAAACTCTCCTTGCTTTTGATCTTCTTGAGCACTCTGGTCAGGAGTGCTATCTGCGGAAAGGCATGTAAGAGGCCTGAGCTGCATTCTAGACAAAAAGCGTTTTAGAGCAAGAGCCGCCTTGAAAACTCCAATGACATTGTCTATTCTCGACAGAGACGAACAGATCTAACCAAGGCTCTCCCCACCTTTGAAAGATTCCTTGCAACACCTCCGGAAGGAGAAGCCATATGTGATCCACTAGTCCCTGATGGATGAGTTCCTACGCCCTGGTGTTCAGGAGACCGGTTGGTGTTGAACAACCCTGTTGTTCCAGCCAAGTCCAGTGACACAGAGGCTCTTGACAAAAAGTCCACAACCCCTGGTTTGTTGCAGTACCACATGGAGGTGGTTTTGTCTGTGAACATTTGAACCAGGCTTTCTCTCCCCCCCCCCCCCCCTCAGATGCACCCCTGCCCCCATCACAGAAGTGCCACATCTGTCACAAACTGTAAGATCTGGGTGAGGAAGGGAGAGGGGTCTGCCTGCAGATGTGGCCCCTCCGTTAGGGCAGAGGAGTGCCACCCCGCCCTGCCACCACCCGCAAATAAAACGATATTAAGAAGGGGTTCTGACCAGTTTTATTGTCGTTTTATTTTAATCCTCCTGGACTGGTCCCCAGGTCTCAGACGAGTTTTGGGGGCTGGTCCAGGCGGATGACACTGTGGTGGGGTAGTGGTAATGCACTCCCTTTTCCCTTCAATACGCAGTGAAGCTTTCTCCAGCCCCAGCTGCGCTGCTGGGGTGGGAGAATGCAGGCACAGGCTCCCAGTATGCCTGGGAGCGCAAAGTCATAGTGCTCAGGCCAATCCTGATGCTGCTTTCCTGCAGCGTCATGATTGGCCGCAGTGCAGTTGGGAGCCTGTCCCAGAAGCAGGAACAGCACAATGGAGTGGACGGCAGAGGTGATGAGGTGAGTTTTTATTTCTTTTTTTTTTTATTTAGTCTTCCAAACCCCCTTCCCTTCCCATCCCTTCCCTTCCCTTCCCCAACCCTTCCCTTCCCCAACCCTTCCCTTCCCCATCCCTTCCCTTCCCCATCCCTTCCCCATCCCTTCCCTCTCCCATCCCCAATCCAGCTCCCTCCGCTCGCCTGGCCTGCCACTGTGGCAGGGGACGGCCTTCAACTGTGTGCCTGTGACCCATTTGCGATTTGCCAACCACCACTGCAAATCTTGCACAGTTCCCTCCGAGATTTGGACCAAGTCCCACGATGCTGCGCCCATTGAAACTTTAGGGCCCACTGCAGATCCTGTATGTGCCACATGGCATGATTTACTAGAGGATGCAGGAGGCCATGAGGCCCGGCGACCTCAGTCTGTCTTTCCGAAATCCAGGATAGAGGCTGAAACATCAGTATCATAGCCTGAATAACTTGGGTTTGCTATTGGGGAGGAAAGGCCCTAAACTGCACCATGTCCAGAACAGTTACGATGAACAGCAGAGTCTAAGGAGGAATCAGGTGTGACTTCTGCATGTGGGTAGTGAACCCCAGCGAATGCAGGAGGTTCGCTGTAGTCTGGGATTGGGAGATGACTGCCTCAGGCGAGCCCACCTTCAACTGCCAGTCGTCGAGATAGGGGAAGACTGGAACCCCTGATCTCTGCAGATGAGCTGCAACCACAGCCAACATCTGAGGGGCAATAATGAGGCCAAACGGGAGCATGGTAAACTGAAAGTGCTTGTGGCCCACCGTAAACTGCAGGTAGCGGCGATGGGCAGGCAAGATGGGAATATGGAAATAAGCGTCCCGCAACTCCAACGCTACCATCCAGTCTCCCAGGTCCGAGGCAGAACCTGAGCAAGGGTGAGCATCTTGAACTTCTCTTTTCTGAGGAAGTAGTTGAGGGTTATGAGGGTTATGAGGTCTAGGATAGGACGAAGGCCTCCATCCTTTTTGGGGTCAGAAAGTATCAGAAATAGCATCCACAGTTTATTTCTGGTCCTAGAACCCTCTCTATGGCTCCCTTGGCCAAGAAAGTCGTGACTTCCTCCCGAACTAAAGCAAGGTGATTGTTTGTCAGCCAATCATAAGGGGGGTTAGATGGGCGTAGTCTCGAAGGGGAGAGAGTAACCTATTCAGACTATCTGTAGAACCCACCTTTCCGAAGTGATGTCCCGCCAGTGGTGGAGGGGATAGGGTATCGTGCCACCAATTGGTTCCCATGATCTGGGAGGATCAAACTAGGAAGGTTTGGAGGCGGAGGATGGAATGCGTTTGTGACCTGTCCTCTGGCTGCCCGACCCATAGAGTTAGGGCAAGTCACGCCCACGTAGAGGTTGTGGAACTTGCGCAGTCCTCAGGCTAGGAAAGGGCTGGCATGGCTGTAATCTCCTTACGTAGACACAAAAGGAGAGAAAGGTGGAAACAGGATGGGATGTTACAGAGAGGTAAACAAATTTGGCCTTAGCCCGTGACTCCTTGAAGTGCTCTAGCACCGCGTTCGCTCGATCTCCAAAGCGATGGAAGCCATCAAAGGGCATGTCCATAAGGTTGACTTGGCAATCCCCAGAGAAGCCAGAGGCTCCCAGCCAGGCGTGGCTTGTAAGTGCCACTGTCGAGGAAATCGCTCTGCCTAGCGAGTCTGCCGTGTCAAGGTCACAGCCGATGGTAAACTTCGCTGTATCTCTCCTGAATCCAACAGCTTGGGAGAGGACAGCCCGGGCCACCTTCGGGACTTGTGGTAGCACATGCGCAACCGTCTCCAACAACGAATGGGAGCAACGACCCGATAGGGATGTGGTGTTTACAGACGGCAATGCTAGGCTGGTGGAAGAGAACATTGTCTTTCTAAAGCTAACCAGCCTTTTGGATTCCATATCCTGGTGTGCAGAAGGAAATGCGTTGTGAGAAGTAGAGACTTGGACCACCCAGCTCTTCAGGGTCGAATAGTTTGTGAGGAAAGCTGGGTCACCCAAGGCAGGGTGGTGGCGGAGGGCAATAGTTCTATTCAAAGGAGCCGCTGTGCTGGGCTTGGAGAAGTGCCCAGAAGAACATCAGTTAAGGCCCCATTAATTAGCAGCAAGGCTTCTGAAGTGGAGACGCCAGACTGCAGAACCTCCGTCAAGACACTGGTCTTAATCGCCACAGTAAGAAGCTGCAGGTCCAAGACCGCCCGCAGCCCTACGTTCCACCATGGCAAAGAAAGCACCCTCCTCCATAGCCAGATTAGGATGGGAAAGCATGCCAGGCTCTGGAGAGGTATCCAAGCCACTGGCATCATCCAGTTCCTCATACCAGTCCATTTCTTTGGTATAAGGTGTGACTTCTAAGGGGTCCTGCATCCCCTCCCAATCGTAGCACCTCAAAATAAGGCTTAGGATGGGGCAGAATCCAAGGGCTCAGTCCGAGCTGGACATGCCTTTGGTAAATGCTGGATGGCTCCATGTTGTCGGGATGAGAATGGGGCTGATGGGTCTGACGTGGCCGGAGGGAGTTTTAACGTTGGATGCAGCTTTGGGAAGGTCCAGGAGGTGTGACCAGCACCGGTCCAGATCCTGGAATAAATCCATGAGGAGCCATGGGGGCCGGAGCCGCAGGCATGAAATCCAGTGGAACTACTTGTGCTGAGCCTGCGGGGCCGAAGGCAAGCCGGTAGGGTCAGGAAGCCCAAAAATGGCACGCATGGCGTCATACAATTCTTTCAATTGGCCGGGGGTGACTTCCGGTACCAGAAAGGGAGGGAAATGCAGAACCGACCCCGGCACACATTCCGCAGAATGAGGACTCGAACGTCGACTCTACTCCCTCGTACTGGGTGACAGACAGGGAGAAGTTGACTTTTTGTGGTGCTTCTTACTAGACCCCTTCGAAGAACTTTGAATAGGAGGATGAAAGCTCAGACCTTCCTCTCGACCAAGTCAGGGAACGAGATTTCCAAGGCACCAGACCAGAGGCAGCTTTAGGGACCACTGAGTCCGAGCACGACTTTTGGTTGTCGTCGCGCTCAAGGCACCAAAGACACAAAAGGTAGGGATCCATGACAGACATGGCACGGTGACAGGCGCTGGACTATTTGAATCCAGAGGTCTTTTTGGATATGATGACCTACACACCAATAAAAAAAAAATCGACAAAAAGTAAAAAAAAAAAGTGTAAAAAATGACAGGGGGTAACTTCAGTGGATCTGCGCTGGCTGGGGCAGAAAAGAAAGGATGTCAGCGCGCCGAGGTGGCGTCTATATAGATGATGCGGATGTCACAATGATGGCGACGACAACTGTAATTCCGTAGTGTGAGGGTCGGTGGTTCCGAACTCGTTCAATAAAGGTCGTCAGAAATAGACGATTTTGGTGTCAGCGGACCGCAAATCACGAGTGTGGTGTGTACGAGTGTTTTCGTCTTAATCGATCAATGAGAACACTACGTATTCAGGGATTTCGTTTGAACGCTCGGGTTCCATTTTGTGTACGGGCTGGACTGTTCCCATCAGGCACAGGGTCAGACTGATTTGCATACAGCCATGTCTAAACTGGGGTGGCAGAGTGGGCTAAAGAACGGTGATGGATCAAACCCAGATCTTTTGACTGGGTGTGAGTGTTTGATTGATTCAGATGCTCCGTCCATCACCGCCCCCTTTTGTACCGCTTTTGGCCGCCATAAGTGTGGCAGGGTATGCTCAGACGTGAGTCCCTTGCTCACTTTGCCACTGGATTCAAGCAAGCCGGGCTGAAGACGGCTGGAATGACAGAAACCGCTCCTCGGAAGCTTGTTTCCGGTCCAGGGAAGACATGGCTTGGCAGTTCGGGCTGGACTGTTTCCATGAGGCACAGGGTCAGACTGATTTGCATATAGCCATGTCTGATCTGGGGTGGCAGAGTGGGCTAAAGAACGGTGATGGATCAAACCCAGATCTTTTGACTGGGTGTGAGTGTTTGATTGATTCAGATGCTCCGTCCATCACCACCCCCTTTTGTACCGCTTTTGGCCGCCAAAAGTGTGGCAGGGTATGCTCAGACGTGAGTCCCTTGCTCACTTTGCCACTGGATTCAAGCAAGCCAGGCTGAAGACGGCTGGAATGACAGAAACCGGTCCTCGGAAGCTTGTTTCCGGTCCAGGGAAGACATGGCTTGGCAGTTCGGGCTGGACTGTTTCCATGAGGCACAGGGTCAGACTGATATAGCCATGTCTGAACTGGGGTGGCAGAGTGGGCTAAAGAACGGTGATGGATCAAACCCAGATCTTTTGACTGGGTGTGAGTGTTTGATTGATTCAGATGCTCCGTCCATCACCACCCCCTTTTGTACCGCCATTTTGCGTACGGTAGCCATTTTGTGTGGTTGCCCTCACATAGGCCGATGACTGCGGCCGAGCGAGTCCTTGGGACACGTACACCTTAGCTGACTTTTGACTGACCTGGCTGAACTGACTCCCTTGCCCGAGGCTGACCTCGCTGAGCTAGTTCCTTGTTAAGCAGCTGGTCAGATAAAGATCAAGGAGCAGGACATGCCGAGTTTACAGTACACGGCACCCACCTTTCTGTCTTGCTTCTAATCTGTTTCTGTTTCTTCCTTTACGACATAATCACTGATTTGGGTTGAGGTTTTATGATGGGTTCGTCCGGCCTGATCCGACAGGATATTGGAATGTGCTTGGTCATTTCTGGTGGGCTGGACAACGGAAAATGGGATTGCCGTCATGCGCTACTTTTGAATTGTCACAATGTCATTGGCTAGTTTGTATGTAATCGATGCTACTCTGGAATGTGATTTTTGGCATAAAAGACCATACTCCACTCATTGAAATTGTGCAGTCTCTAGCGAACCACCTGTGTTGTGCTTCGTAGACCTCTGTTCCTGGTTGCAGCCAATAAACTTTGGTCTTTGACGTCATCGAGAAGTGTCCCGTGTCTCTGTTTGCCGAGGCAGGGGAATCCGAAGATTCGAGCGTTTTCCCTGGCGCTGCTGGGTTCTAAAACCCGGTTCTTCACAACAGTGACTTCACACTGAGTCAACAGATGCCACCTATCAGCGTCCAGGGGTACTTCTTCTGGTTCTAGTCTGATGCCTGGAACGTTCAAAGGTAAGGAGCCTGCAGCTAGATGTCCTTATCAGATTTGATTGTTTTAATGGTGATCAGATGTAAAATGTGGTATGAAGGAAGTAGGCTTCATTAGGGTTAAATCTGAGAAAATGAGGAATAAGATTGTACACTATCAGGAGTCAAATATACCAGAGTGATTTTGCCAAGAGCACAGACTTCAGGTGTCACTCTAATGGCGAAAAGAAATCCAAGAATCTTTGATGGCTTTGCCCATCGGTGTCAGATACAGAATGAGCACCACATAGAACTACTTATGGTACAGGACAAGGGATGAAAACAGAGCTGTGAACTTGAATTGTTTGAAAATTGGCATTTAGGAAGAATTAAAATTAGTCTAGACCCTCATCTTCAAAACCAATGTGTTAATTTAAGGATAATAGAATATAATGGCTGAATGTCAAAAGCTGATGGTAGAGCTAGTATCATAGGTCATCATTGTCCAGAATGAGCATGGCATCATCCATAATTTACAAGATGAAAAATTCGATAATGCAATAACCTCTGAAACAAAAATGGAATTAGTAAAATTGATTGCTAATTTTTAAGAGCTGTTTCAATTGAATATTCACACATCTTGCCAGGATTTTTTCTTATTTAAGTTGAGGATATGAGCACAGGCAACCACCTGCAGCACCACAGGGAGCCCCGCGGTGCAATGCAGTGCAGCAGAGACACCGTGGGGCGAAGAGGGGAACCCAGGAGAGTCGCGCCCCTACGACCTCATGTGGAGCGTAGAGGGGGACCCTGCCGGGCTGCGCCCTAATCACACCACATCTTCGACGTTCCTGGGAGGCAAGGGCTCAATAGGCACCTGGGGCGAACCTGCCGGAGAGACCATCGGAGATCCCACAAGAGGCAGAGGTTAAGAGGACGCACCAGGAACGGGAGAAAACCCAAGGAAGGCCTGCAAGGGCGTAGCATAGGCTTCCATTCAGGCCCGAGACGCCCCCACAACCGGAAAGGGCGGATAGAGGGGGGGGGACCATCGGGAGCGCAAGTCCAGAAAGTTCCGGGAACCAGAGCCCCTGTGTGCCTGTGACCCAGGCTTCACAGTCTGTGGAGTCATGGTGCTCGCCCAGACACCACATACAAATAAGATGCGGGTCTGTTGAGGACATCTGCTGCGTACAAGAATTACAAGTTTTGAAGCCTGAAGGCATCGCACAGTGTTCCCGACATGAAGCGTCGAAAATGAGGCCTGAATACAGGCCAGAGGAGCTCACTTCGGATCCGCATTGCACGCGGAAAAGGAGGAAACTGATGTCAGTGCGCCGGGAGGGACTTATATGACCCCGCTGATGTCACGAATGAGGACGGCGTCAGGGCAGGGTCGTGTGGAGCCAAGGTGCTGCTGCAAAACATTTCGGGATCCAGTCTTGCGCCTGGGGATACTTCCAAGTTAAGGAATCTGCGGCTAGATGTCTCTATCAGACTTTGAAATTATTAAAATAATTGATAATGCAATTGTAAAATGTCTGTTCAGTTCGCGTTACATGCGACGAGGCTCTTAGCTCGGTGATCTATCTTAAAACATAAAACACATCATAGTTAACCCCTTCGATGCTCATGACTGAGTGGTTCCCTAATGAGCATCGGTGCCCCTGTGCTCATGACGGAACCATTCAGTCATGAGGACAGGGGCAGGAAATCCCTCTGTTGCAGACAGAAGAGGGATTTCTTTCTCTCCCCTGTGACCTCGGGAGCTGGGGAAGAGCCTCCCCATCTCCCGAGGCCCCCTCCCTGGTTTCTGTGCCATGATTATCAGCGCGCACGTCGCGCTGTCATTGCACAGAAACCAAGTTTCACTTTCTATGTGTTCAGGGGGCTATCTCAAAATGGGCATACCAATGCCCCCACTCCCAAAGAAAACTAGCCACAGTGTGACTGCCCCCCTTAGGAGCTTATCGGGACAACATCCCCCCCCCCCCCCCCTCGTCATCTAAAAAAAACCTACAAATCCAACACATTTCTGAAAACTAGACACCCGGGGGAGTCCAGCGAGGTATGGCTTGCATGGTCCTCTAAAGTTTTCTTACCCACAATCCACAAGTGAGGTATTTTACTCGGAAGAACAAGGGGAATGCTGGGTAGTAGGACATTTGTGCCGGCACGGTGAATCCACACAAAAATATGTGGAAAATGCGTTTTTTCCATCTAAATTTGATGTTTGCAAGGCATTCTGGGTAGGAAAACGTTGGGGGATCCACGCAAGCCATACCTCATTGGACTCCACCGGGTGTCTAGTTTTCTGAAATGTTTGGGTTTCTTACTTTCCCAAGATGGTCGCCGACCCCGGGGCCAAAATCTCCCCCCCCCCCCAAAAACCAGGTAGTTTTGCTATAGGTAATTTTGAAGTCTCCACAGTACGATTTAGGCCATTTCCTGTTGCAGCACTATGCCAACCCAGACAAGTGAGGCACCATTTTTATCGGGAGAACTGGGGGAACGCTGGGTGGGAGGAAAGGAGTAGTTTCTGTCCTCTAACTCCAGTTCTGTAGTAGGGGTATCTCTGTTATAGTCATAATCTAGGGAATAGTCCCGCCCATGTGCGTGGACCCCGGAGCAATCAAAAATAATTTCTTAAGTGGTCAAAAAATGCAGAACTGCAAAGACACTTAAGAGAGAATTTAAAGACAGATAATGCAGCCTATATCACAGGCTACACTGTCTAGTACTCATTAGGCGATACTCTCGCTACAATCCCTCTAGGATGTTGAGATCATCAGGTGGTAACCTGATTAATCTTCCCAGATTTCACTACATGACTAAGGGGTGGAAGACCCTATCTTTTCTGTCCTCTAAAGTTTGGAATGTAATGCCCAAGGACTGGAGATGCCATTAAAAGGGACCTGCTGTGCATTCTGGGAGAAGTTCTGGAGAGTTCTCTTAACCCCTTCCATGCTCATGACGAGCTCAGCTCGTCATGAGGCACAGTTGAGCTGTGCTGATGACGAGCTGAGCTCGTCATGACACCAGCAAAATGGCAATTTCCAGCACAGGGGAAAAATAACCACAGCAGCGATGTGGTTAAAGGCACAGTATCCTGTTTGAACCACATAATGGCAGCCTTTGAGGCTTGTCTGTCCATACCTTTCTTTCTATCATTCCAGAGGCTTTTGCTGGTAGAGGCAAGTTTCTCTGTGGAGGAAAACTGGGCAGGCTGTGCTGTTTGTGTGGATTTTTGGTGGAATTTCTAGTTGAGGTACTGGACAGTGTAGCCTGTGGATATAGGCTGCTATTCCCTAGATTATGACTATACACAGAGATCCCCTACTACAGAATTTTAGATCCATGCAGATTCCAGAACTTTCCCACACAGAAATTTGAGACAAAAGTGAAATTTTCACCGAAATTTCAGGGTTGCAGGGGATTGTGGGCAGGAGAATGATGGGGGGACCCAGGCAAACCATACCTCATTGGACTCCCCCGGGTGTCTTGTTTCCATGAATGTGCGGGTTAGGTAGGTTTCCCTAGATGGCCGCTGAGCCCCGGGTCAAAAACTCATGGGACCCCCTCTTGCAAAACCAGGTTGGTTTGTGATAGGTAATTTTGATGTCGCCTCAATAGGTTTTGGGCCCTTGCCTGTCTCGGGTCCTTGACCCACCCACACAAGTGCAAGTGAGGTACCATTTGTATCGGGAGACCTGGGGGTACGCTGGGTGGGAGGAAATTTGTGGATCCACGTAGATTTCATAACTTTCCACCACAGAAATGCGAGAAAAAATAATAATATTTGGGCACAATTTGAGGTTTGCAGGGGATTCTGGGTAGGAGAATGATGGGGGACCCACACAAGCTATACCTCGCTGGACTCCCCCGGGTGTCTAGTTTCCAGAAATGTGTGGGTTAGGTAGGTTTACCTAGATGGCCGCCGAGCCCCGGGCCAAAAACTCATGGTACCCCCCTTGCTAAACCAGGTTGGTTGGGGATAGGTAATTCTGATGTCGCCTCAATAGGTTTTGTGCCCTTGCCTGTTGCGGGTCCTGGACCCACCCACACAAGTGAGGTACCATTTTTATTGGGAGACCTGGGGGAATGCTGGGTGGGAGGAAATTTGTGGATCCACGTTGATTCCAGAACTTTCCACCACAGAAATGTGGGGGTGAAATGTGGTTTCTCCATTTTTTTTTTTTAGGTTAGGTTTGCAAGGGATTCTGGGTAACAGAACCTGGTGGGAGGCAGTCAAGTCACTCCATCCTGGATTCCCCTGGGTGTCTAGTTTTCAAAAATGTATAGGTTTGCTAGGTTTCTCTAGGTGCCGTCAGAGCTAGGGTTAAAAAACTACAGCTAGGCACTTTGCCAAAAAAGGGTAATTTTTCACTGTGAAATTGGGGTGTGTCCACGTTGCTTTTTGCGCTGTTTCCTGTCATGGGCACTATGCCTACCCACACAAGTGACGCACCATTTTTATCGGGAAACAGAGTAATTCAGATTTGTAAAGCAACTGTTATTACCTATTGACTTTTGATGCATTTCTGCCTTCCAAATGAAAGACATTGGGTAAAAAAAGAAGTCATTTTGAAAAATGATCGATAATTCTCATGCTAGGATGAGTATTCCCAATTTAGGAAAAGTGCAAATATATACTGTTTCTAAACTCTGTATTTTGTTCCCATTTCAGAAATACATAGGTGTCTTTCATACCGATTTTTCCATGTATACATTTTCCCACAATAATTGCTATATACCAGGTACATAATAAAAAGCCATTGCAAATTGCTGCTCAGTTTTTGACTCTGGGTTCGTCGGGTTCTTGGTGAACCTACAAGTCCTATACATCCCCAAAACCAGTAAGGTCCAGCGGATGTAACAGTATATTGCTTTCATTGAGCTGTCATGATTAGAAGAAGTTACAGGTGAAAAAGTTGACACTAAAGGCTGTTTTTTTCAATTTTTCTTATATTTATAAAGAAACCTTGATGGATCTACACAAATGACCCCTTGCCGAATTCAGTATTTTGTCTACTTTCCTAGAATGTATAGCTTTCCCGGATCCATTATTGCTTTCATATCCATTTCTACCATTAAGAAGGAGGTTGCAAGCACAAAAAATAGCAAAAATAGGCTATTTCCCAGAAAAATGCCAAAACTGTGTAAAGAATTTTGGTTTTCTGACAAAAGTCTGCCATCACTAAAAGCTGGGAAATTGTGATTTCAGCCCCACAAACCCTTTTTTGATACCATTTGGTGGGGAAAAACCCAGACACTTTCATTTGCAGCTCTTTTTTCCCATTTTTCCCAAAAAACACAAAATATAGCTGTATTTTGGCTAATTTATGGAACCCCTCCAGAGGAATCCACAAACCCAGAATCCCCATGATGGAGGCCTAGCAGTGAAGGGTTAAAAGATTGAAGCAATAAGAAATACCATCCGAGTACTATATATAACTTAACTTAGTCTGACAAAACTTTAGACTGAAAGCCGTTCTCTGTGCTAGCTTGATCGGCATTTGCCGCAGTGGCAGGGCACACAGTGAAGGCTGAGTGCTGAATGTTCTTAATAGGAGTGAAATTGTGTCGCGAAGTTCAAAGAATTTGCCGCCCTTGGCATCCTCTAGTAACTGAGCTTTATTAATTTATTTATTTATTTATGCAATTTTATATAGCGCGGACTTTACCCGAAGGTGTCAGAGCGCTTCACATAAGGACCAATAATGATACACAGGAACAAAATACAAATGCAAACAGTAAGTTACATGGATCAAAAGTGACACTAGTGAGCAACCAAAATACATGAGGTAGCAATCGGTGCATTACAGGAGAAAAAAGTGAAATGGGTGCAGGTTACAAAGATGTACAAAATACAAGTCGAAGAATAATACTGCAATAAAAGGCAGACACTCCATCACAAGAACAAACGTTACGTAGGCAATGGAGGCACTTGTGCAAGTATCTAAAACAAACAAAATGTGTGAGGTAGCAAACAGTGTTATAAAACAAAAGTGACGTGTGCAAGTTCCAAAAGGGTACCATACACAGGTATTGGGATATTACTAAACATTTAAACTACCAGAACACACTGGGGAGGAAGACCATACTCCTGGCAAAAAGACTTTCCAGTAATGGGAGGTCTTCCTTCAAACGAAGGCAAGGGTGTGAGTTAGACTTGGAGGTGTCTTAGGAGGAGGAGAACTTTAAGGTCCCGTTTGAAGGCCTGAGAGGAGGAGGTAGTCCGGAGCGGAGGCGGGAGAGAGTTCCAGATTCTCACTGCGTTGCCTGAAAAGGATTGGGCCATCGATCTTTCCTTCTTGAAAGTGGGGGGTTCAAGCAGAAGATTTTCTGCATTCCGAGATGGTCTAGAGCCTCCAGAGAGTTTCAGTTTATTCGACAGGTAGCGAGGAGAGGAGGAGTGCAAGGCTTTGTGGGTGATACAGGCAGTCTTGTAGATAGCTCTAGCCTCGATGGGAAGCCAACGCAGGGAGGATAGCAGCGGTGTGATGTGGTCGCTTCTTTTAGCCCCATAGATGAAACGGGCTGCTGAGTGTAGGACCGATTTCAGGGGGGATAGGTGGGATTTAGGGAGGCCAGTAAGAAGAGAATTGCAGTAGTCCAGTCTGGAGAGGACCAGCGATTGCACCAGTGTTTTAAGGTCATGCTCAGGAAAAAAGCGACGAATTCCCCAAAGAAGTCGCAGTTGGTATCGTGCAGACTTTGCAATGGAATTGATGTGAGGGATTAGATTGAGATTCTTGTCGAGTAAGACACCAAGGGATTTTGCGCTTTCAACAATGATATGCTTATTGTTGAGTAGATTTGTCTGATCCATCCAAGATTGAACCGGGGGAGGGGCAAGTGAGGAGGAGAGGAGGAGGAATTCAGTTTTGGAGGGATTCAGAATCAGTTGGTGAGTTGACATCCAGTTTTGAATGGAGTCGAGAGTTGATCTAAGGAAAGTGAGATCGTGGGCAACTTTGAGGTAGATTTGAGTGTCATCTGCGTAGAGGTGATAGTTGATCCCAGATTTCCTTAGGAGATTTCCCTGGGGTTCTAGGTAGAGGTTGAACAAAGTAGGTGCAAGTATAGAGCCTTGAGGAACCCCTTGACCTACCGCCAGAGGAGATGAAAGGCTGTTCGCTATTTTGATCATTTGGGATCTATCTGAGAGGAAGGAAGCAAACCATTTAAGCGCATTACCCTCCATGCCCATTCTCTGTTGCAGAATGTTGAGGAGAGTGTCGTGGTTCACAGTGTCAAAGGCTGCAGAGAGGTCAAGGAGAATAAGGAGACAGGACCCCCCCCTCCCCCTCCCCCCGATCACTCACTTGCAATAGGGCTGTTTCAGTGCTGCAGTTTTGGATGAAGCCGGACTGACATTTGTCAAGAAGATCATTGTCCCTGATATAACGAGAGAGTTGTTTCGCTACACATCTTTCTGTGATCTTCGCAAGAAAGGGAAGGTTAGTGATGGGGCGGTAGTTATTGAGGTCATTCGCATCAGCAGAGGGTTTTTTAAGCAGAGGGGTGACCTGCCCGGTTTTGAAGGAGACAGGAAGGGAGAGGTTGACCATAGTGGTCCAATAGGACAGTGAATGGGAATAGAAGTTGATAGCAATGGCACTAGGGATGGGGTCAAGAGAGTGGTTGGAGGGCTTTGTTTCGAGGATGCATTTGAGGAGGGCATCTTCAGAGATGAGGTCAAAGTTCTGCCAAACGGCTATGGATTTGCGCTCCTCTGGAGGGGTAGGGTGAGCTACCTGAGCCACAAGGGATTTCACTTTTTCGTCAAAGAATAGAGCAAAGTCCGTTGCTTTCTTGGTAGAGTCCTCCAGCTTGGAGGTTGGGGGAGAGTGGTTGGGAATCTTGATGAGATCGAATAGTTTTTTGGGTCTATTTTTGGCAGAGTCAAGGAGGGTTCTGAAGTGCGACGCTTTCCCAAGGAAGATGTTCTTATGGTATTTGGATCTTGCAGAGCGAAGCGTGGCTAAGTTATCGGTGGAGGGCGCTTGCCTCCATTGTTTCTCCAGGTATCTTAGCTGCTTCCTTTCTTCATAGAGGGATTTGTTGTACCATGGTGCTGAAGGAGTGGGCCTAACCTTTTTGCTTTGGGGAGGAGCGACCTTATTGATTTCGACTGCAAGGACTGTGAGGCATTGGGAGGTGAGTACGTCAACATCAAGGTTCGGTTCTAGCTTTGGAAGTGATAACAAGGATGATTCACAGAAGGAGCCAATGTCAATATTTTTAACATCACGGAACCAAGAGGTAGCCCTCTTAGGTTGGCAAAGAGTTATAGAGTGTGAAAGGTGAAGAGAGAATGGGATGAGGAGGTGGTCAGACCAGTCAACATGAATAGGGGTAGTGATAGCAAGCCTGTCTGCTTTGGAGATAACAAGGTCCAGGATTGAGCCCTTAGAGTGTGTTGACTGTGTGCAGTGTTGTATAAGATCGTTTGCAGAGAGGAAGGTGGCAAGTGAGCTCGCAGAGGAGTCTTGCGGTGAGCTTGCAGTGAAACGCTTGCTGGTGAGCCAAGCTCAGGAGAATGATTCCTCTAAACTCGATAAGGCTCTCAGGCAGCTTTTTGAATCGCATCTAACAGAGTTTTTTGTTCCATGTACTGAGCTGCCTCTCTCGGCCCACACACTCATCCCCTCTACCCCTGCTGGGTTTGTAACTGTTTGTTTACTTGTTAGAGAAATTGTATTGCCATACAAGAGAGCTGCCGCGACTGGCTTTTCAAAAGTGTCATCAAGGCGGATCGGCAAGATCTTATCTGGAGTGACGGTAGGGCTGTAACTAAAAGCTGTTGTCTCAATTGACGGCGGGACAGATGCACAGGAGATGTTGCATAATCGACAAACATCATTTCGCCAGGTTTGTTTGCACGATGGAACCTGATATTTTGTGGAAAATGCTCCGGATAAGAAGGAGGGAGTGCTGTGTTGTTAGAGGTATGTGACTTACGAGTTACGGCTGCGGGTCCCAGTTCTCACATGTAGGACCATCCATCTATCCATCCATGTTATTTCCTTGGTGTCTCGGCTTTATCAAGTGACCAGGCTTGCTGTTTGGCTGCATTGTTGGCATTTTTTTAAAATGCAGGAACGCTGATGTTTTGACCCCATGCTTCAGTCAGATTGAGGGCGCTTAGAGATTGCTGGAACATCGTTGGCCAGTCATTCTTGGTTTCGGGCTGGTTCTTTATTTCTGTCCAGCAAAGTGCTGCCAGAGATTCTGGGTGTACTGCTCTCAAATTCCAGCACAGTTTGATAATTGCTGCTGACCGGACCAGCAGTTGCTGGAATAGCCCGAATTCCAGTCGGACCTGCGCCTGAGAGGTAAATTGCGGGATTTTAAAATTGCGTTTTAACAAAGTGGACTGCTGTAGGTTCAAAAAGGTTTGCATTTTTTCCCTTTAAAAGTTCGGAGCCATAGGTGAGTGTTGGAAGAAATTGGCAGCAATTAGTTGTGTAAGTTGGGACGTGGACGAGCATTCCAGCTTTGTTCGTAATGTGTTAAGTGTTGTTCACCTGGGCTCGTCTTTTAATTAGATGGTCTTTGAATTTTAATTTGGAGTCTACAACCACCCCATGATATTTGTAAGATCCAACCAACTCTAGTTTGTACCCTGCTGGAGTCCATTTAAATTTTACATTCTGAGAGTTAGTGTTTGCAGTAAAGCATTTGCTACTATTCCACACACCTGCACTTTACGCCATTCCACTCCGCACCACTGCACTCCATGCCTTTCAATTCTACACCACTCTACACCATTACACTCTACTTCACTGCACTCTACATCACTCTAATCTACCCTGCACCCCATGCAATCTACTCTACACCTCTGCACTCTACCCTGCAACACAACACTTCACTCGACTGAAACAATCTACTCTACGCCACTGCACTTTATGCCACACTACTCCACCCTCCACACCTTGTCTGCCCCACTGCACTCCATGCCTCTCCACTCTTTTTTTTTTTTTTAAGACCTTTATTGTACCTTAATGCAAGACATATGTCCTGCATTACTAATGTAGAAGTTACCAACAGTCTCATTTTCGTAAATACGTTAGAAAGAACCGTATACTTTAACACCCTTCCTTCCCAACATCCCCAGGGATCCGATCAGGTCAACGTTCAATAGTGCATAAAACCAGAGGACAACAAGGGTGTGAAAGACATTGAGTTCTGGTATACTCTTTGTTAAGGCATCGGTCTCGTCTTGCTCACTTACAGAATGCCTATTGTGAGAAAGGGAGTGTACTACAAGTAGAGGAAGGTGGGACCAAGTGGCGCCAGGTCAGTACCACAATGTTCCACCACATGGTAATATGGACGGCATCAGCACCACAACTACAGCAAGGCAGAGGGCAACAGTCCAGTCAATAGTGGCAGGAGAGCACCCGCCAGGCACTCCAAAGATGCACAGTGTTGCTCATCAATCATCAGCGAGCTTAGACAGCATATAGGCAGTATAAGGGACCGACACATCCTGCAGCGTGAGGCAGAAGGTAGTTCCTCATAATAGCAAGTCAGCTGATCACGACAATATGCCATGTCTTGCAACCAGAGTTTAACATCAGGCGCGCATCTCCCACCGCAGCAAACCGCCACTCTGCGCCTGGCAATCTGCAACGCCACCACCAATCGTCTCTTTCCTGCCGGCACACCAAAGGCCATACCAAGCAAACACATGCGCGGGTCATTAGCAATTTCCACTGTAGGCATTTCAGATAACGTCGCCGTCACAGCTGCCCAAAACGCAAAGACACGTGCACACCCCCAAGCCAAGTGCATAAAGTCAGCTCCATCCAGCCCACAACGCATGCAGACAGCCGAGTCACGGAGACCATACTTGACCAGTTGTGCCGGGGTATAATATCATTGCTGCAAGAATTTATAGTGTATGAGTCAGAAATTACCATTAGCTGCAAAGTTGCCAGTCATAGAACAGCACTCAGACCATTCATCATCCGTCAAAGGTTCAGGCAAACATGCATCCCACCTAGGCCTAGCAGCTACACCACCTCCACCTTCATCCTCCTGTGATGCAAGGTATAACCGTGAGATTAATTTCACACGATTGGTCGTCGTATATAGCAGCTGTAATGCGCCTAGCATAGGTGGTTCTGCAGGGAAAGAAGGATATAAAGCAGCTCGCAGTCTGACATAAATGAAAGTAGCCATGGTTCCATTAGTCACCTGATCCAATAAGTTCTGTAACGGAAGAAACTGAGCGGCCGGAAAAATATCTCCCATAGTGTGTACCCCGGCAACCTGTAACAGCTGCAGAGCCCCCACTTCGCTTGACACCGAGATATCCGCATGATATAGTAAAGGCATATCCGGCGCATACAGCGGTAGTCAGTTCGAACGTTTGCCCAATTCCCTTCAGGCTTTAGAAGTACATTGTACCGTGTCCACTTCACCCTTCTCATATACCGAATGCGGGTTTACTATCATCGCCTGTAAGGGTAGTGGATATACTGCGCCTGCTTCAAGTGCCACATGAGGCGTATATGGCGGTGCCGAAATCCAATAGGAAGCAAAATGAGCCTGGGCACACAGATAGTACAATCGCATATCCGGCACAGCAAATCCGCCCAGTGCATAAGGCTTGGTCAGAGTGTCCCACTTCACACGTGGCTTCTTCCCCCCCCCCCCGGCTAAAGTAACTAACAAAGACTGAAGCTGTGGAAAAAAATGAGATGTCAGGGCAAGAGGGATATTAACAAAGTAATACAGAAACTTAGGTAGGACCACCATTTTTATCAGGGCAACCCGGTCAGCAAACGAAAGTGGCAATCGGATCCAGCGAGTCACCTGATCTTCCAATTTCGAAATAGCCACTCCATAGTTAGCTCATATTATCTCTTGGGAATCTCTGTGCACCCAGATCCCCAGGTACCGAACAGGTTCCGTGGCCCATGCCAATGGGAATTCCAACGGGAACGGCTGCGTGACGTCCGTTAGAGGCAACAGTATGGATTTGTCCCAATTAATGGATAGCCCAGAGAAGTGTTCGAACCGGATATACTCCCGAAGTACTCCTTTCAGATACCTAACAGGCTCCCGCACATACAAAACCATGTCGTCGGCATACATGGAAACCGCAAGTGACCGGAGAGGAAAACGTAACGCAGTGTCCGCGTGTCTTTGCCGCAATATACATGCTAGGGGTTATAAAATTATGGCGAATAATAAGGGCGAGAGTGGGAAACCCTGCCTCGTACCTCTCTGCACAGAGAAGGGTGCAGACACGTGATCATTAACCCTTACTCGTGCAATCGGGTTTGTGTAGAGCAGGGTGATCAAGGACGTGAAGAAAAACGGCACTCCCATGCGATGCAACACCGCTATCATATATATCGCCAAGCAACAGAATCAAACGCCTTCGCAGCGTCCAGCAGCACCGCCACCGCGGCAAGATCCGACTTAAGTAGATGGAGAACCGCAAACAAAGCTCTCAAATTATGTGTCGTGGAGCGGAGAGGGGACTAAACCGGACTGGTCCGGCAGCACCATAACGGGTAAGGAGTAGTTTCTTTTCTGTAACTCCAGTTCTGTAGTAGGGGTATCTCTGTTATAGTCATAATCTAGTGAATAGTCCCGCCCATGTGCGTGGACCCCGGAGCAATCAAAAATAATCTCTTAAAGTGTCGAAAAAATGCAGAACTGCACAGACACTTAAGAGAATTTAAAGACATATAATGCAGCCTATAAACAGGCAACACTGTCCAGTACTTCACCTAGAAAGTCCACCAAAAATCCACAAAACAGCAAAGCCTGTCCAGATTTCCCTTGCCTTCAGCAAAAACCCCTCTGGAATGATAGAGAGGAAGACCTGGACAGACAAGCCCCATAGGCTGCCATTATGTGGCTCAGAATAGGATACTGTGCCTTTAAGAGAACTTTCCAGAACTTCACAGTATCCCAGAATGCCCTGCAGGTCCCTCATACTTTCAGTTCTTTTTGAAGGCGTAACACGCCAGACCTGTAGCATTCCTTACATGAATATCTGTCTCCACCGGGGAGGAGGGCGGGCGCTTATGACTATAACAGAGATATCCCTACTAGAGAACTGGAGTTACAGAAAAGAAACTACTCCTTCTGTAGTAGGGCATCTCTGTGTATAGTCATAATCTAGTGAATAGAATGGCAAGCCCATCCCCACACCAAAGCGGCGGTGGAGAAAAGAAACCAACACCACTATTGTGCGAACAAATTCCGCAGTGAAGCCTGTCCAACCTGAGCATCCGCCCTGGCATCAGTGTCCAGACAGTAATGCTTAGCAAAGGTATGAACCGACTTCCAAGTGGCGGCCTTGCAAATTTCTGCAATCGGCACATTACGGAGCAAGGCTGTCGTGGCAGCTTTGCCCCTGGTGGAATGAGCCTTAGGCTTACCTCCTAAGGTCTTATTAGCTTTCTGGTAACACAGTTGTATGCAGGACACAATCCAACCAGAGATGGACTGCTTAGAGGTCGCAAGACCCGTCCTGACCGATCCATAATTGATAAAGAATTGGTCTGACCTACGAATACCTTTGGTCTTATCCAGATAAAATTTCAACACTCCTAACATCCAGGGAATGTAGAGACCTTTCCGCTGGAGATGAAGGGTTCTGAAAAAACAAAGGCAAAGCTATAGTTTGGTTGACATGAAAGTCAGAAATAACCTTGGGAAGAAATTTAGGGAGAGTACACATAACAACCTTAGCAGCATGAAATACAGTATAAGGTTCATTACAACACAACGCCTGAATTTCACTCACCCTGCGGGCCGATTTAATGGCCACGAGGAACGCCGACTTCCAGGACAGGTGCAGCAACGAAGCCTTATGAATGGGTTCGAAAGACTCCTTCATCAAACTGGACAGCACCACATTCAATTCCCATGAAGGCGAAGGAAGCCTGACAGGAGGGAACACTTTCTTCAAGCCTTCCAAAAAATCTTTGATCACAGGGATCTGGAAGAAGGACTTTTCCTGTAGGCAGTCAATGCAGCAAGATGAACCTTAATGGAATGAACATTAAGGCCAGACCGCGCCAAATGCAGAAGGTAAGGAAGGATGACATCTTCCTTGCACGTCGTTGGATCAATGTTCCTGGACACACACCAGATACAAAACCTCTTCCACTTGTAAGCATAGGAAGTCCGAGTGGAGGGTCTCTTAGACTCCTTCAGTATGTCCATGCAATCTTCAGGCAGATTCAAATGGCCATATTGCACTATCTCAGGAGCCATGCCGCCAAACTCAAGGACGAGAGGTTGTGGTGCAACATCTGCCACCCGGACTTCGTGAGAAGGTCCGGCCTGCACGGCAACCGTATGTGTGGAAGGAGAGACCGGTGTAGAAGGTCCGTGAACCACCACTGTCTGGGCCATTCCGGGGCAATCAGGATCATCCGTGCCCTGGACCGGGACAGTTGATAAGCACCGCTGGAATCAGGGGAATGGGCGGAAAAGCGTAAACAAAGCTGTTCGACCAGTTGATCCAGAGTGCATTCCCCAGCGTCCCTTGCTGGTAGTACCTGGAGGCGAAGTCTCGGCATTTGCTGTTTTCGGCAGTGGCGAACAGATCTACGTCTGGAGTCCCCCACCTTTCGAAGACTTCTCCTAGTACGTCGTCGTTTATGACCCATTCGTGGTTTTCCTGAATCAGTCTGCTCAGTGCGTCTGCCTGAACATTCTACACACCTGGTAGATGGGTAGCCGTTATCGTCAATCCTCTGGCCAGAAGCCAGGTCCAGATCGTCTGCGCCTCCAGAGACAGTGTGCGCGATCTCGACCCCCCCTGCTTGTTGAGGTAATACATTGTGGTCGTATTATCCGTCTGTACAATCAGAGAGTTGGTCTAGAAGGACGGATGAAAGGCCTTCAGTGCCAAGTGAACAGCTCTGAGTTCCAGGAAATTGATGTGATACATGGACTCCATCTGAGACCACGTTCCTTGAATCTGTAAGTCTCCCGAATGCACTCCCCAGCCTTGGAGAGAAGCATCCGTCACGATAGTCTGAGTAGGAATGTCCTTGTGGAAGGGAACCCCTCTGAGGAGATTCTCCGCTGAACACCACCACTTCAGAGACTGAAGAGCATGCAGAGACAGTCGTATCTTGTCGTCCCAAGATCCTTTCCTCTGGTCCGATTGGTCCTCCAAGCACTCCTGCAGAGGTCTCATGTGTAGTCGTGCATGAGGAGTGAGGAAGATACAAGAGGCCATCGACCCCAGTAGAGAAGACACCGTCCTCACTGTTGTAGATGGAGCGGTCATAAGAGCCTAAGCCTTCCGAAGGATCGATCGCCGTCGCTCCTCCGAAGGAGACACGCTTGCTGACAGCGTATTGATGGTGGCTCCCAAGTATTGAATGCTCTGGACCGGGATCGGGACAGACTTGGACATGTTGATGTGCAACCCCAACTTGTTCAAGAGAACGCACGTCTTCTGGAAGTCTGCTTGAGCTTCCGAGAAGGAGGAGGCCTTGATCAACCAATCATCCAGGTACGGGTAGACAAACACCTTATTCTTCCTGAGGTGTGCCGCTACCACTGCCATGCACTTCGAGAATGTCCTGGGCGCAGATTTCAGCCCGAATGGCAGCACTGTGTATTGATAGTGGTCGGTGCCGACTTGAAATCGCAGAAACTTCCTGTGTTTGTACGCAATGGGAATCCTGTAGGTCTATGGCACAAAGCCAGTCCCCCTGTTGCAGCTGAGGATAAATCTGATGCAACGACAGCATGCGAAACTTTTCTCTGCAAATCCACTTGTTTGCCTGCCGCAAGTCCAGAATGGGCCTGAACTCGTTCTTGTCCTTCTTGCGAACCAGAAAGAACCGGGAGTACAGACCTCTTCCTCTTTGAGACAGAGGTACGTCTTCTATCGCCCTTTTCCTTAACAGGATATCGGCCTCCCCCTGGAGCTCGCGCAGTTGATACTGCGAGCTGACCAGAGGGATCGCTGGAGGAGGGCTGATGAACCGAAGACTGTATCCATTGCAAACAATATTCAGCACCCACTTGTCCTGAGTAATTTTTCTCCACTCTGCCAGAAAAAATTGAACGCTTCACCCACCGGAGCGGGTAACGGATGAAGGGGAAGTAACCGCTCAGGGTCGAGACCCGGCCGGGCCCTTGTTCGTGGTAGAGGACTGTTGTCCCCCTCTACCCTTTGACGTTTCTGGAAGGGTCTCCGGAACTGCTGCTGTTGTTGCTGCTGCTGTCCCGAAGACTGCCCCTGTCCTCTTCCCTGTGTGCCGTAGCGCCTCTGGAAAGGCCTGAAGGATTTCTTCTCTTTGGGCTTCTCCAAGCCCACAGCCGTCAGGGTCTCCACCTCCGCCTTCATGCGGGCCATCTCATCATCTGCGTGTTTACCGAATAGGGTCTCTCCGGAAAAGGGCAGATTGGCCACCCGCTGCTGGGCCTCCGGCTTGAGTGACGCGAGCCGTAGCCAGGCATGCCGCCACTGATTGATTCCATGGCAGTAACCATGTGCGGCTAACAGGGAGGTGTCCGCCGCTGCACTGATCACCTGGTTTGATACCAGCATCCCTTCCTTGAGGATCTCCTGGAATTCCTCCCTCTTGTCTCTCGGTAGCAGTTCCACGAACTGTTGAAGGGAGTCCCACAGCGCCCGGTCGTAACGGCCTAGCAGAGCTGTATCGCTGGCAGCTTTCATGGCTGCGGAAGCGGTCCCACAAGCTTTCCTTCCCGCCCGGTCGTTACGGCCTAGCAGAGCTGTATCGCTGACAGCTTTCATGGCTGCGGAAACGGTCCCACACGCTTTCCTTCCCGCTGAGTCGATCCATCGACTATCCTTATCTGGCGGCACGGTGGATGACGGGGAGGTAGAATGCAATTTCCTGGCTGCCGTCACAATCACTGAGTCCGGTACCGGATTTATTCTCAGAAAGGCAGGGTCCAAATCCGGAGCCCTGTACTTCTTCAGAAGCCGGGACAGAGCGGCCTTCACCACCGCTGGCGTGAGGAACAGCTCCTCCGCAGCTTTCTTGAATCCAGGCACCAGAGGCAGAAGAGGGCGAGACAAGTGCTTCTTGTGAAGCGTCTCGAATATCACGGAAGTCATAGGTGTTGGAGCCGTCACCGTGATACCTAACTTCGCAGCCCCCCTCAGGAGAACTTCCTGGAATGTGGCAATGTCGTCCACTGGAGAGATCCTGGTCTCAGGAGAGTCCGATAAGGTCGGCGAGTAGGAATGGGTCCTGTAAGAGTCCGTGCGAGACCTAGACCCCCTCCTCCTATGGCGATGCCTTGATCTGGTGGAGGATCTATGACGACTCCTTAATCTTCTTCTCCGTCCGGAGCGTGAACGGGACCTCCTCGGCCGCGGACGATCAACCGGGTCCACCGGAACGGGTGACTTGGGTTTGGACGGAGCCTTCGGTCTAGGCGTACCCTTCGGAGGCGTCGGAAGCTTAGGTAACGAAGTCGACCTCGGGGGAACTGGATGTGGCTTCTCAGGCAACCCTGATCCAGGTTGCGGTGCAGGCAACGGAGGAGGAGTAGGTGTCCTCGGAGGGGGACCCCTCGGTAACGGAAGAGGGGGAGTCATCTTCCCTGACGGGGTATACACCTCGGAATACACCGAGTGCGGCGAACCCCCTTCTCTTCCAGCCTGGGACGTAGGCGAACCTCCCACGGAGTCAGGTCTACTTCCACCTCGAAGAACGGTGACCATACGGCGAGCGTCGGCCCCTGGACGTCGAGCATCTCTTCCTCGGCGTCGAACGCCTTCGGTGCCTCGACGGCGACCTTCTGTGCCTCGACGGAGACCTTTTGCGCTTCGACGTCAAACCTCGGCGCCTCGCCAGCGATCCTCGGTGCCTCAACGGCGACCTCATGCGCCTCGACGGCGACTTCCTGTGCCTCGACGGCGACCTGGGCCTCGACGGCGACCTGGGCCTCGACGGCGACCTTGACGGCGAGGAACTCACCGACGACGCCCGCCTCCTCTTCGCCGACGGCGAAATCGCCTCGACGGCGAGCGCCGACGCCTGGCTCGTCGACGCCGATCGCTCGACATCGACGCCGACGAGGATGACCGGGGACTTCGAAGGTCTAGTGATATCCCTCGACGCCGAGCCTCGACGTCGTTTCGTCTCCGACGATGGGGAACAGACCGCAGTCATTCCTCTCGACGCCGTAGTGGGCGCAATGGACCCAGGGGCCTCAGCATGGGCAGAAGAAGCCCCTCCAGACCCACCTTGAGCCTTCAGTCTTCTTTCCTCGAGACCCTGAAGTCTGATCTTCTTCCTTTCCCTCAGGGTCCTTCCAGAGACGCCTTGGCAGATCACACACTCCTCTGGAACATGAGAAGCTGGAAGGCAGAGGATACACACCTCATGGTGGTCCAACCTGGCCTTTTCCTGGAGCACTCCGGGCATTTGTCGAATAAGGCAGGCATATTTGACAAAAAACAGAGTGAGAAAACCAAGAAGAAAAGCACCACAGTACAATAAAGTACTAAATCTGTGAAAAATAGTGAAAAAACACCAAATAAGTTCCCAAAAGGGAGAGCTCAATGCTCCAGGGTCCTGCTAGCAGGAGCCGGAAAAAAGAACTGAAAGTAAGAGGGACCTGCAGGGCATTCTGGGATACTGTGAAGTTCTGGAAAGTTCTCTTAAAGGCACAGTATCCTATTCTGAGCCACATAATGGCAGCCTATGGGGCTTGTCTGTCCATGTCTTCCTCTCTATCATTCCAGAGGGGTTTTTGCTGAAGGCAAGGGAAATATGGACAGGCTTTGCTGTTTTGTGGATTTTTGGTGGAATTTCTAGGTGAAGTACTGGACAGTGTAGCCTGTTTATAGGCTGCATTATATGTTTTTAAATTCTCTCTTAAGTGTCTGTGCAGTTCTACATTTTTTTCGACACTTAAAGAGATTATTTTTGATTGCACCGGGGTCCACGCACATGGGCGAGACTATTCACTAGATTAGGACTATACATAGAGATCCCCTACTACAGAATATCAGACGCAGTCGCGTTGCCAGCACTTTGGCTATGATCTTTACATCCGTGTTCATTAGGGACAGAGGTCGATAGGATTCACATTGATTCCGTGGCTTGCCCGAGTTTGGGAGGGCCACCAGCAGGGCCTCTCTCATCGTTGCTGGTAGTTGTCCCTGTTCTAAGGCCTCTTCCAGTACCATCGCCAGATGGGGTAGAAGTAAGTCTACATACTCCTTATAGAATTCAGACGGCAAGCCGCCTGTGCCCGCCGCTTTACCGTCCGGCAGAGCCGCGATCGCATCCCGGAAATCCCCCACTGTTATGTGATGCATTAAAAAATCTTGTTGCCCCTTCGACAGCCAGACCAACGCGATGTCTTCCAAATATTGCGCTCTCGTCCTCCCCAGCCGTCTCCCTATGCCCATACATTTGCTCGTAATATTGCACAAAACAATTTAATATACCATCCGCACTCACATTAGTATCCCCATCATTAATTTCTTGTACTCCACAGTGCCTGGCCCAAGGTTCCTTAATTCTATCTGCCAGCCCACGTCCCGGACGTCCTCCCTCACCGTAATACCCTGCCCTAGTACGTTTGGATAAAAATTTGACCTCCTGCTCAGCCAATTCGTTATACTCAGCCAACAGAGATTCCGACGGTTGCATCTCATTCTGCCGTTCTAGGCATAATAGTTCACGCTCCAGTTTGTCCATGGAGTCCCTCAATGATTTGAGCACACCAGACTGCATACTAATACAAGCCCGCGTACCGTCAACTTGAAGGCCTCCCAGACGGTACCCATGTCATCTACAGAGCCAACATTCCTGACAAAATAGTCTTCGATTATTTCCCTCAGGCTTTCACGCAATACCTGGTCTGATAAAGCTCCAGGTGGCAGGTGCCGAAGATCGAACCCTTCTTTTGGTTCGGGCCTTTTGTGTGTGTCGACTTCCTTCGGTGTCGGCTTTGTCGGTTCGACAGCCGTGACTTTGGTCTTCGGTGCCCCAACCTTTGGTTCGATGACCTTCTTAAGCTTCTCGGTATCGACGGCCTTTTTCTGTTTCTTCGGCTCCGAGGGGTTTGAGGCCTTGGAGCCGACCAGAGTTAGCTGCACTTTTGGTTTCGGTTTTGGCAGTGATGCTTTCGGTTTTGATGTCTTTGGATCGACCGATGGCTCTTTATATATGTTCGAAGCCGGGCCTTTATGTGAGGCTGTTGAACGAGTCAGCAGATCTCGGGTAAGGCCTTGTAGCGATCCCTCGACCTGAGCCTTAGTGAGTGCTTCATCGTCGGCCCCCGTATAGCCGTTTGGGCCTAGCTCCTAGCGCAGAGCTATCTTCTAAGGCCCCAAGGGCCTCTGCGTCGTCTCCTACCTCTTCTGTGCGATTGAAAGTGGATCTGTAGCATACTTTTATGATTTTAAAATAATCGAATAAAGTGTTTTTGACTCCGACTCTACCTCTTCGACGACGTTTTCGCCTTCTTCTAATACTTCTTCGTCTTCGGCGTCATACTCTGAGTCATGGCCCGAAACCGGATCTGAGTGTTCTTCCCGAACCTACAGATCAACGACCTCTTCGTCTTCGGTCCCAAAGATGTTTTCTGGAACAGGCGCTGATCTCTGCGACTCCAATCGAGCCGCGCGTTGAATCCGAAGAGTTTTCTTCGACCTGAACCGGGCACAGGCCATACAGTTGGCTTCGTTGTGATCCGGGGACAGGCACTTGTTGCACACCGGGTGGACATCGATGTGCGGGTATTTTGCATTACAAAGTGGACACCTTTTGAATGGGCTTCTTTCCATCGTAGATCGAAGATCGGGTCGAATGTGGAAGAAAACCCGTCTGATTCCTCGATGTCCTCTCGAAGCAAAGTTATCGGTACCGAACAAAACAATACCGACTCTGTCGAAAGCCTTTTGGCTTCGTAGAAAGTTTTCCTAACTTGAGCTAAGATAGTAACATCCGAACCCAATGGCGGAAAAAAACAATCTGAGGATGGAGGGGATGCCCATGTGCACTGTAGTCCAGGGGAGGAGCCACCTATCTCGTGATACTTCGAAGACTCTTCCAGGACAACAATGTGCAATCATCCGGACCCAACACTAGGCGGCGATCTATGCAAATAAATGCACAGATATGAATTCAGCAGCCCACATGCCTCGAACTCGTATGTTCTTCTTAATCAATATCATGACCCCACGAGCATATGAGGAATAATTTGATGCCAATCTAGTACCCGCCCACTGTCTGGCCACTGTCTCCGCTGCCCGTCCCCGAAGGTGCGTCTCCTGAAGGAAGACCACCTGCACTCCATGCCTGTTCAAGTATGCCAGTATCTGCCTAGTCTTTTGTGGTCGGTTCAGCCCCCGCACATTCCAGGTGACCCAGGTGCCTCCCTTATCCATATGACCCTCCAGTTGTTAGACCCTTAGATATAGCTATCGAGCCCACCTCCCAGTACCAAACGCTGAGCTCACATCCACAAACCAAGTAGGCACATGCAGTAACCCTCCCGGGGTCTAAAAAAGTATGCCAGCAAACAGACCCCAATCCCTCCGTCCACCCCTCCTGATCCCCTACCCACTTCAGATGTTGAACCGAACCAGACCTGAAATCCCCCAACCACCCACTTGAGCTCCCCCAACCTGCCAAAGCCATCTCCAACCCCCCAACTACCCATCCCAACTTCAAATAGACTGTGGGGTACTCCCATATGTGGGGGCAAAGAGGCGTTAAACTCCCGTTAATGGAGAAACGGGAGGCGACCAAGCCACAAGTATGGACAACCCACCTCTACCACCATAGTTCTGTGTCCTGCCACCGCAGCTTCTTCTAAACCTCATAAAAGGAGGTGATAGGTGCCAAGCATACATCAATACAGCACCATTGTAATCTCACAGAAGCATAATATCACAATGACAAACATTGGTTCCCAGAAGGCATTAATCCTACAGTGCACTCGTTCTACAATACCATCACACCGTCATGTAAGTAGAATATCATAGTCTCAAACTGCGGGCCACATAAGACATTAATCCCAACAGTGCATAAGTTCCGCAATACCATCAGAAGAGCACATAAGAATAAGATCAGAATTTCAAACTTTGAGTCACACTAATCCACAACCCCAACATTGCATAAGCCTTGTAATGTTCCAGTGCAAGTAAGGTGAGTGGTACAATGCAGAGAAGCAGTTCCAACTGGAAGAGGCTCAGGAGATCATCAGTTAATTTGATATGCTCAAGTGTTCACTCAGCTTTCCTCATGTAGCTCCTTATCTCCCTCCTGCGCCATAGCAGATTCACGCTTGCACTTTTTCTGTTTTTTTAGCATAATCCATGGCAGCTTTCGGTGACATGAAGATTTTATTATCCGATGGCGCTCCTATCCGCAGTCGGGCAGGATACAACATGGCATATGGTATGTCTTCTGCCCGGAGAAGTTGTTTCACCCCATTGAATTCTTTGCGCGTTGTTTGCACTGCCACAGTAAAATCAGCGAAAAACTCCAATTTGCTACCTTGATATTCTATGGTGCCCTTCTCTCGTGCCAAGCGTAGCAGTACATCTCTGTCTTTGTAGTTTAGGATACGAGCAATGATGGGGCGCGGCGGTGCACCAGGCACTGGTCTTTTCGCTAAGGAGCGGTGCGGACGTTCAACAATGAATACGCGAGACAGTTGGTCAGACCCAAATAATTCCACAAATAATCACTCCATAAAGTCTTCCATCCTGCCAACATTTGTGGACTCCGGCAGCCCCATGACGCGGATGTTGTTGCGTCGGGACCGCCCTTCCAACTCCTAATTTTTAGCCTGGATAACTGCCAACACCCGCTCCTTATTGAATACTTTATTAGTTACTGTGGCGAGACCATCCTCCGTAGCGGACACCCTCTGCTCCACTTCGCCCATCCTCTCATTCTGCCTGTCGAATTGCGTGGACATGTGATCAAGTCTATGGTTCAGTGCCTCCATGGTTCCCTCAATGGACAGCACTGTTTTTTGCATAGCTAGGAGTGTGGCCTCCGAATTCAACGCTCCCCCCGATGCGCCTGCCGTCTCAGCGTCAGAAGGAGCTTGTGAAGAGGACATTGCAGTCTTGCGCGTGTCAAAGTTCATCTTCGGTTGGTTCCTCTCCGGTCTGCCCATGTCGCCAACAGTCAAGTAAAACTAAAGCCAAGTGTAACCGGGCCCTTGTAATGGTGACAGAGCTGGCAGTTGAATGTTAATGCCAAGCAGCTAGATACTGAGCGCCACGTGCAGGAGTGGTATATCGTAAGGAGTGAAATAGTGCACTCCCAAAGCTATTTACTTGAAACCAGAAGTAGCAGCCGGTCCCAGTACCCTTTAATAGCGAAAATCCATACACTGAATGGGCACTCTCACAGGCAAACGAATGTCTACCGGGACTAGGTCCCAATGTTTTTCGCTGCTCCCAGCTGCCTGGCCCCCATTCACAGGCAATGGCCAAATATTTCAGTTCCTCGAGGGGCCCGCAGCCCAGCCGACATCAAGCGCCCCAAGTGCAAGGGGGCCGCAGTCTCCAAGCCGCCCCAGCCCCAGCCCCAGCCCAGCCCCAGCCTCCCCAAGGCTGGCGCCCCACTCACCGCTACCAGCCCAGGCGGACGCCGCAACCCGTCACAGCCAGCCGGCACAGTCCCGGAGAGCAGAGCCGCCACACGCTGTCAGGATCACCTCCGGCTCCGCTCCAGCAAGATCGGCAGCGCCCTAACGCCTCCAAGGTACAGCTCCACTCGTCGCCGGGCCGCTTCTCACACGCCAGGCCCCAGTTGGGTACGGCAGACGCAGGCCAGCTCCGGACGCCGCAAGGCAGAGATCTCGGCAGAGGAACGATGCACCAGCGTCGGCATCCAGAGGGCTTCGACGACCGGGAACGGCTCCAATCAGTGCCGCAGGGCATTAAGTACAAGCAGCCATCGAAAGAGTAGGTGGTACAAAAGGGGGTGGTGATGGACGGAGCATCTGAATCAATCAAACACTCACACCCAGTCAAAAGATCTGGGTTTAATCCATCACCGTTCTTTAGCCCACTCTGCCACCCCAGTGCAGACATGGCTATATGCAAATCAGTCTGACCCTGTGCCCTATTGGGAACAGTCCAGCCCGAACAGCCAACTCGAAAGAGTAGGTGGCAAAAGCAGGATGTGGCGGATATTAAAAGGATGTGTGCTCAGTCTGGCAGAGCCTCACATAAGTGCGGCCATCTTGCTGTGCGCCCTCTAGAGCCCCCCATGCCTCTCCACTCTACGCCACTGCACACCACCTCATGCAAAACCAAAGCACTCTATGCCACTGCAATGTATACTAATCTACTCTGTACTTTACGCCACTTCACTCTAAGCTTCTCTACTCCAGTCTGTGATGCTCTACTCCATTAAACTCTGCTCCGCTCTATGATGTTCCCTCTACGCCACTCTATGCCACTTTACTCGCCTCTATTCTGACACACTACTCTGCGCGACTGCACTCCACTACAGTATTCTGCTCTTAGCCAATGCACTGCACTCCACAACAGTACTCCACTCTGTGCCACGTCACTACAGTACTTCACTCTATGCCACGCCACTACAGTACTCCACTTTGTGCCAAGCCACTACAGTACTCCACTCTGTACCACTTCGCTCCTCCGCTCTACGCAACAATCTCTACAACACTCCACTACTCCGCTCTATGCTGCACACTCTACAACACTCCACTCCAATACTCCGCTTTACACAACACAATCTACAAATGTAATGTTTATTTTGTAAAGCGTGCCATTACCCGAAAGTGTCTTAGCGCTTGCGTTCCTCTCCTATAGGCCAAAGACTAAATAGATCAATGTGATTAACTGGGTAGCTCAACAAAAAGCCAAGTTTTTAGCTCCTTCCTAAATTGCAGCAGATTGGATTGGGGGAGCAAAGTTAAAGGCAGTGAGTTCCAAAGTTAACTAGCACAGAAGGAGAAACTTCTGGCACTGCATCTTGCTTTGTTTATTCTGGGGACAGTTACCATTCTGGCTGAACTAGATCTGAGAACCCGACTGGGAGAATGTCAGGAGACGTTTTCTGAAAATATTCTGGTTCAGCATTAAAGTTTTGAAATTGATCCTATTTCCAACTGGAAGCCAGTGTAGACCCTGCAAAGATTGAGTAATGGGGGCAAATTTAGACATTTTCAAAAGCTGTCTGACAGCTGCATTTTTCAGAGATTAAAGTTTTTTACCAGATGCTTAAGGGGGCCCAGATACAAAGCATTGCACTAGTCAATCCTTGTGATAACTAGCGCCACAATAACTGTCTGTTGCAGCTCCAAAGGAATGAACGGAAAAATCTTTATCATCCTGAGCAGGAAAAGGCAAGAGGAGGTGATTTGGTATATTTGCTCTAAGAAGCACAAGTTGGTGTCAAAAATGACTCCCACATTTCTGACTTTTTGAGCAGGAGAACGAATGAAGCCAATATCGGATGGCCACCAAGAAGAGTTACAATAGGTGGAATGATTTCCAAAAAGCAAAACCTGAGTTTTACCTGAGTTCAGGTTAACCCAGCTACTTTGCATCCAATTTGCAATTTACAAATATGTTTTGCACCTCTCCAAAATCAGATTATATTGACACCACAACTTGTGTCTTGTCGGCGTAAGAAAATACTGCAAAGAAAAAACTGTGGAGTGGATAAGATTTACCAGAGGGATAACATATTATAAAGCGAGGGGCTGAGAGAGGACCCCTAAGGGCATCCCACAAGGGAGGGAGAAGGGGTCATAGATAAAATCTCCCAGTGCCACTACCTGCTCCCTCTCACACAAGAAAGAGCTCAGCAGGGCCAGTGATGGATTCCCAAATCCCAGCTTCTGGAGCCAGTTAATGGGGAGTGAATGGTGGACCATATTGAAGGCAGCAGATAGGTCTAGTAAAATGAATGCAGCCTTTCCACCCTTGTCAACCATCATTCTTAGTTCTTTTGAGGATGCCACCACAGCCGACTCAGTAGTGCTTTGCTCTGAAACGGTACTGTAAGGAATCATGAAGCTGGTTAGCGTCCAAAAAAGATCGAACTTCCTCATTCATAACTCTATCTAGTACCTTGGCCAGAAGGGGAAGGTGGAATACAGGCCTATAGCTTTTACATCTTGCGGATCCAGTGAAGGTTATTTCACCAAAGTAAGAATAGAGGCTTTTTTCACGAAAGCTGGGAACTGTCCCTTGATCAAAATGTTAAATACTAAATCCATAAGAGGACCAGCTTTTGTCCTGGAAATCTCATCTGAGACCCGTGGAGGACAGGGGTCCGAAGGAGCCTGCAACTTGGTAGAATTAATGAGACTGGCCACTTTCTTTGGTAAATAAGCTGAATTTTTCAATTTTGATAGGGTCAGTGCCACTGTAGGATTGTTGAGTGTCTGCAACCCTGACCATGGCCAAATCTTCCTCCACACAGAAGGTATTCTGATTTTGACTGAATTCCTGAAAAAGAAGACTTACCTTGGCCTGAAAGAACTCAGCCAGCTCATTACAGAAAGATTGATATGGGTTAAAGGAGTTGCCAGTGCTAAAATTAGCCAAGGATTTATAAGTTTTGAATAGCTCTCTGGTAGTATCTTTGGCTAAGCCTATTTGTTTCAGTAAAGTATACAGCACTCCACTCAACTCCTCCACTCTACGCAACACACTCTACAACACTCCACTCCACTAACTTTTAGCCATGCTCAACAGAAGCCATGGTGGTTTACAACATGGCTAAAACATATTGACCATACCAATAGCTTTTGCACAGGCAAGAACATTTGGCTTTGCCAATGCGTGTTAATTGGTTTGGGTTACAACACTATTCTATTCGCTTGATTCCATAAAAGACGCAAAGATTACTACAATTTCTTTACAGCAATGGCAACTGAAATAAGGCAGGAGCTCTTTCTCATATAGGCATAGGTCTGAGAGATGACCACTCACTTGACACACCCCCTCTAATGGCAGCACTTCACCCAGGCAGATATTGTGCCACAACAGTTTACTGTGTCTTTCAAGCATGTGATATCCCAGAACGAAACTCAGCATGGCATACAAAAGCAATGATGGATCTGATTAATGAAATTACCTCAAATATGGGAAGGGCAAAATGCCAGCAAGTGAACACCTATATGAACTGAGAGATGGGGGATCAGACTTTTTTAGTGTGGCCAGACCCCAGAGCAGGTCTTTGCTTTAAGAGGGCAAAGACCACAGAATGTGTTTATGCTTCATCTGCTCTGCCGATGATACTTCAGAGATGTGATGGGGCAATCTACTCAAAGATATCGGAAAATGCACTCAAACAATTCACCATCAGTACAGAAAGTGGTGTGAGGGCTCTTTATGCAAAGGCAGAGCATGAGCAAAGCTACAAAGCCATGTTGTGCTGTACAAGGATGGGGGCTGGAAACGGTTATGCCATGAGGGAGAAGCAATGCTCTGCACTAGCTGCCTGACACCGGTTTGGCACTTTCATATGGATGGGATGTTCCTTGAAAAGATGTCAAACTTCTTTTGGGAGTGAAGCAGGGCTCCATATACTTGCATGAGAGAAAGTGCAGAGCAGATTTATAAATTTCTGGTGTGCTTTATTCCTTGTCATGTATCCTCTAACATACTTTTTCACCCTAACAGTTGCTGTACGTAATTTGGAATGTGTGAGGAAGGGTTAAATAAACCTACATGCAGTCTGCAGAAAGCAAACAATGGCAGCATTTTTCTTTTTTTACACAAATGTTTTTATTTATTGTTTGCAGCAAACATGCAATCAAAAAAATCATGAATGCACAATACAATGGCAGTGATGAGCAGTAACAATCGATATAGAACTAAAATTCTGGCGGCGTGCTTTCCGAGCAAGAAGTTAAACTCAAGATTTGGAGATGTACATGTGGTGAAGGGCACTACATTCTTAACAACAATTCTCGACATTGGGTCAGGGATCACAACTATCAAGGCTCTTTCCGTGATCCCTCCGGTAATGAGTCCACCCCCCCCCTCCTCTCCTAGTTCCAGACTGTAATATTTTATCCATATAGCCCATATCTTTATGAACTTTCGGGGACAGCCCCTTGCTTTGTACGTCACTCGTTCTGCAACCATATAAAGGTCCAAACATGTCCTCCATTCCTTAAGTGTGGGGAGGTGTTTGGTCCCCCAGTAGCGAGCGATATCCCTTTTGGCAACCACCAGTCTTAAGTTAGCCAATATAACTTTGTGATGGGGCATATCCACGTCCGTGGGGATTCCCTGTAGAAGAAATCGAGGTTCCAATTCAATTTGTGCCCCCAAGATGTTGTTCAATTCCTTGACCACCTCACTCCAATACGTTTGTATCCTGTTGCACTCCCATGTGGAGTGTATGAATTTCCCGCGCTCAGTGTGACATCTAAGACATTCAGGGGTGTCAACCCTCCCCATATTGTGAAGCTTCGTACTGTCAAAGTAATTCCTATGGAGGATTTTGTATTGAATAAGACGCAGTCTCAATTTAATCGCCAGATGCATAAGGGCAACCTCCCAATCTATATCGTCCATTGGCCAGTGGTGAGTTCCTATTTAGCTCTAAGCGGGTCTAACCTATCCGGCATGTTGATTAGTGTTTTATGGGTCTACGAGATGGCTTGAGTAGGAATCTCTTCCAGCAGGAGCCTGCCTTCCAATGGGGCATATTCTGGCAATACCACCTCATCTAGGCCCATATGTATGAACACATTTTCCCATAAACACAGAATGGGTAAAACCCTTTGATACATATGGCCCCTAGCCAGGCATATTTCAGTCATAGATAGGCATAGGCCTGATTGGCATGAAGTTGATAAGTAGCTTTGAGCGTAGTGAATGGAGCCAGTGTGCCTTTTTCTAAGTCATCCCCTATTTTAGAGATCCCAATTAAATCCCACTGTTTAAAGCCAAGTTCAACTAGTCGCGTTCATTCCCATAATAGGGTTTTCCTTGTGGGTCGCCTATCCCATTCCATTTGCTTCTGAGCAGCTTTTCACGCCACAAGTACTCTTTGGGTAACTGGTAGGAGTCGACTACTACCTTTACCTCCGTATATACAGTGTAATTGCGTACGTTTCCAGAATTGTAGTTGTTCCAGTATATAAGTGGGGTGGTTCCCGGTAGCATGGTTCTATTAATTGATTACTACGAGATAGGCCGCCCTGTAATACGCTCTGATATCTGGTAAGGCCAAACCCCCATTGTACGGGTTCCGCTGCAATGTTTGCAGTGCTATTCGTGGATGAGCCCCATGACAGAGAAGCAAACGTAGTTCGCTGTTGAGAGTTGTAAACACGGCCTCCGGTATTTTACAGTACGTATTTTGCAAAACAGAGCAACTGGGGAAGTGTGATTAGATTATACATCACAGCCCTCCCCAAGATCGTCAGAGGTAGCTTCCTCCACCTCTTAGCATCTTCTTGAAAATTTAGGACTCTTCTTACATTTCGGTCTAGGCTGGATGCTACCTCAGTGGTGATATAAAGCCTGAGGTAGGTGAATTCTGTGGACAATCGCAGGCAGCAAGGGTAGGACTGGAATTCCACCACTCCGCCCACTGGGTATAGGGTGGATTTACTCCAATTAATCCTGTATACCGCATGGTGGGCATATTCCTCAAAAATTTGCAACATTTGTGGGAGCGTTTCAGTGGAATCCGTGACATACAGCAAAATATCATCCGCATATAAAGATATGCGTTCCTCCTTTAAAAATTTGGACTCGTCTATGAAACCACCCAGCCCTGGGGAGGCTCTAACCACACAAGCCAAGGGCTCCAGAATGAGAGCAAACAGAAGAAGAGACAGGAGACAGCCTTGTCTAGTGCCTCTTCGAATCGGCCAGGACGAGGAGGTAACTCCATTTACCCGGACAGTAGCAGTGGGAGCATTATATAACAGTTCTAGCCAGTCCTGAAATACTGGACCAAATCCCAACTTTTCCAAGGTACATCTCATAAAGGGCCAAAGTATGTTGTCAAATGCCTTCTCAGCGTCCAATGAAAGGACCAAATGAGGGCAATCCAGACTCTGAACGTATCCATCTAATTAGCCAGAAGCCTCAGGTTAAATTGCGTGGCTCGCTTCGGCATAAAGCCAGATTGGTGTCTGTGTACCAGGGGGACAATAACAGTCAGGAGGCGCTGTGCAAGAACAGTGGCTAAAATGTTGGTTTTAATATTGAGCAGCGATATGGGTCGATAGGACCCACAATCTTCCGGAGGCTTCGCTGCTTTATGAATGACTACTACGGTAGCCTGTCGGAGATCTTTTGGGAGGATCCCCTGCTCCTTTGACTTCCTGAACATGTTTAGTAAATGAGGTGCCAGCAAGCTACTATTTCATTTAAAACATTCTCCTGAGTCTGTTCGGGCCCGGGGGTATTTCGCAGACTTTAGGCGGCCAATGGCCTCTGTCACCTCGTCAAGTACAAGATCTTCCTCGAACCTATTCTTTTCCTCTTGGGAAAGTGAGGGAGCGCAATTGCTTCGAAGTAACAGAGCATTTGCGCCTCTCTTGTTTGTGGTCTAGCTGCATATAGCTCCGTGTAGTGTCTGGCAAAGGCCCCCACTATAGCCTTGGGTGTGACGTGTGTATGGCTTTGTTCTTGTATGGTCATTACCCATCACAACTTCAATTCCTTTCTGGCCAGCCATGAGAGTAGTTTCCCCTCCCTATCCCCCGTCTCATAAGCCGGTGATGGACTGCTAAGTACTGGACCTATACCTCACGAGTGACTAGTGCTTGATGCTCCCTCTTGGTTAGTTCCAATTGGTGAAGGGTGTTCAATGCGGATGTTCCACCTCTTTCAAGGCTCAACAATTTATGTTCTAGAGCCTCCATCTCGTGGATCTCTCGTCTCGTTTCTTTTTATGTGCAATTATTTTTTGTGCCCTGTCCCTGAGCACAGTTTTAAAAGCTTCCCATAGAGTAACAGCCAACTGCACTGTTCGGACATTTTCCTTAAAGTAGAGCTCCGAGTCCACCCTGAGCTCCTTGGCAACTTTCATCTTTCTGGGCCCATGAGCTCAGTCTTAAGTTCGCTGTCCGGATGCCACCCCTCCCCCAATCGTTAATAGGAGCGGCAAATGGTCTGAGGTGCCCCTGGCTAAGTACTCCACCCTTTCCACATGTCTGAGCTCCCCGCTGGAGCAAAGAGGTACTAAAGCCTCGAAAACACTCTGTGAGCCCCAGAGAAATAGGAATAAGCCCGTATGATTGGGTGATCTCTGCGCCGCATGTCAGTCAGCCCAAGGACCTCCTGAAATGTTGCCAGTGGTGTGTGTCCGTGCAGTCCAGACCGCACGAGAATACGATCTAAAGAGGGGTCAATCAAATCATTAAAGTCCCAACCTATGATTTGTATGGCAGGTGCGGAGTGCAGTAGGAGTTCTGTCAGTTTATCGAGCGTACGTTGTTGTAGATGTGGGGTGGCATAAACACTAATAAGGAGGAACGTCTTGCGATTCCAAATGCCCTGGACCGCAACGTATGTCCCACCTGGATCCACCGTCTGTTGCGTAACACAAAAGGGGTGTGATTTTTTTTAATGAGGATTGCCACTCCCCTCAAACCCTTTTTAAAAAACCTGCATGTGCCAGGGTAATATATTGCCCTCTGCCCAGAAAGAAACAGTGTGAGCCCATCAGATGTGTCTCCTTCAAACATATTATATTGGGTTTAAGTCTTTTAAGATAGTTGGATACTAAACCGCTTTTAAGTTTGTTCCCTAACCCATTGACATTCCATGTCAGTACTGTGTACACGCCCTCAGCAATTGTCAAACAGTTAGTAGGTCCTCACTAGTCTTGCCCTCCCTCGGAGCAGTGCCCATTTCGATATGCACATCCACGTGGTCAAAGTGAAATAAACAGTCTCCCCCCTCACAATAAACATACCACACAACTCTTGACAGTGACCAACAAACCCCCCCACCCTAAGGTCTCAGATACCCACACCACCCGCCACCTGTCAACATGACAACTCTGGCACAGATAGTCCACTAAGAGGTCTGTAACCCCTCCCTCCCTCCCCAAGTTAATTAACTACACAATGCTATAACAATAATGTAAAATGTACTGCCCTGTAGCAGGCCAAAGTTCTACAATGTCCACCAGGCCTCGGGAATGTCTGTCTTGTGGCGGCGGTCCGGCCCCTCCCTCTCAGTCCTATTCGCCATTGCTGGGCGGCTGCAGTTGCTCCGTACTTGTTCCAGGCGGGATCGGGTCTGGCTCTTCCAGACATTGTATGCTCTCGAGCCGTGGATGTTCGCTATCCACATCCGAAGAGTCTTCCCTATCAGATATTTCCGTGGTGACATTCTCACTTGACCTCAGAAGGGTCTGCACCATGCGATCCTGGACGATGTCATCCTCCGAGTGCGACATTTGCGACTTGTTTTCCCTGGGCCTCAGGGACCTCCCCGGTGTGCCCCCGCCATACTCTGGACCCTCAACACTCGTTTCAGATGCTTTTCTTTGGGCCTTTCTTGACTGGAACCCATCCTCTTTTCTGTATACAACTCAGGAGTTGGGGACGATCTGCATTGCACCCACGACCAGGCCTCATCCGGGGTCTGGAAAAAAAGAGTAGAGCCTGGAAAATGACTTTAAGCTTGGCTGGGAACAGTAGCATATATTGAATCCCAAGCGCTCGAAGTTTTGCTTTGATAGGGTCAAAAGTTCGTCTCTGCTTTTGTACATCGCGCAAGTAGTCTGGTAATACCATCACTCGTATTTTCATACTTAATCACTCCTTTCTTCCTCAATTGAGTAGTAGATCTCTAACTTGAAAGTTTAAGAAACGAGTTATCAAGGGCCGAGGGGGAGTCCCCGGCGGAGGACAAACATTGGGCACCCGATGTGCTCGCCCTATGACAAAGCAGGTCAAGAATTGTGCATCAGGAAGGACTTTCTTTAGGAATGCTAGGAGAAAATGGCCGGGCCATTCCGTTTCAAGTCTTCCGGAAAGCCAATAAATCTAAGGATTTTCCTGTGGGCCCTATTTTCAGCATCATCGACCCTCCAGGCCACCTCTTTCATGGAAGCTAAGAGACCAGCCACGTCTGCCTGCGTGGACTGGGAGGGGTCTTCCAGTTCTGAAATACGGTGTTCCCTTTCTGAGACTTTGCGGATGTCGAGGCGTAGTAGAGTTACCTCAGAGCGTATCTCTGCCATCTTCCCCTCCAGGCTCTCCCTTGATGCTTGAATCGCCTGTAGTATGGCTGCGGTATCCGGAAGTGGAGCAAGCCCACCCTCGCCCCCGCCGGCCCAGGGAGCACCTTTGTGAACCGGTCCAGTTTGCCCTGTCTCGACTCTCAGACCCCCGTGGCTGATGTCCCCTGAGGAGCCACAGTGTGGCCGCAATGCTCTAATCCCCACCTCGCGGAGATCATGAGTGTTCACATGGACCCCATGCAGCTCCCACACCATCCCCCACAACACCACACAGAAGCGGTGGCAAGATCTACATGGGGGAGGGGGGTCATGCAGACTACGTCCGCTGTTCCACTAGGCCCGCTGGGTCAATGCTGCAGTGCGGGACCTAGTCCATGATCCCCAGGGGACAGTCTTCCATTGGCCTCACTGCTGCATTGGAAGGAAAAAGTCCTCCGGGCCGGTCTGCCTCGGGAAAGGCCGAGCTGCACTGCCCCAGCTTCTACCACTATGGCCTTCTGTTCAGGAGAGGCGCGTGGGACCCAACCGCAGCCCCTGTCCGTCTTACTGGGAGCCGGCGGTCAAGCAAAGTCCCAGCCGGCTGCAGTGCCTGAAGGCAAGGTATACTCAGACATGAGTCCCTTTCTCACTGCTCCATCAGGATTCAAGCAAGCCGGGCCGAAGAGGCTGAAATGCCAGAAACCGGTCCCCGGTAGCTTGTCTCCTTTCTGGTAAAGAATTGGCTTGGTAGTTTAGTCTGCCCTGTTCCCATGATGCACTGGGCCAGGGACAGACTGATTTGCATATAGCCAGGTTCTGAGCTGGGATGGGGCAGTGAGATAAATAACGGTGATGGATCAAGCCCTGATCTTTGGACTGGGTAAGAGTGGTCTGCTCAATTCAGACACTCTGTTCATCACCACCCCCTTTTGTAAATCGATTTTGGCCACTATAGGTGTGGCAGGGTATACTCAGACATGAGTCCCTTTCTCACTGCTCCATCAGGATTCAAGCAAGCCGGGCCGAAGAGGCTGAAATGCCAGAAACCGGTCCCCGGTAGCTTGTCTCCTTTCTGGTAAAGAATTGGCTTGGTAGTTTAGTCTGCCCTGTTCCCATGATGCACTGGGCCAGGGACAGACTGATTTGCATATAGCCAGGTTCTGAGCTGGGATGGGGCAGTGAGATAAATAACGGTGATGGATCAAGCCCTGATCTTTGGACTGGGTAAGAGTGGTCTGCTCAATTCAGACACTCTGTTCATCACCACCCCCTTTTGTAAATTGAAGGCAAGGAACAGCACCACTAATAGCACCACCCAGCCGGTCCGCTCATTGCACCCTCAGCGCTCTGCGGGAGCAGCGTTCCACTCTTCCTGGGTCTAGTGGGTAAGCCGGGCCACAGTCTGTCGTGGTGTCCTCATGGCCTAACCCGCGGCGGAAGCACAAACACCGCTCTTGGTCCCAACAGAGACTAATAGACATTCAAGTTAAACGAAAATATGTGTGTGTGTGTGGGAATGGGTTGAAACACCATGGAACAGCGTACCTATTTGTGTGCATTATGAATTAATAATGAAATAATAACTGGCAGAGAATATGAAAACATATGGATTAATGTTGGGGCAACATAAATAGTCTATAACCTATGAAATAACAATGTAATACAACGGAAGGGATATGTACATGATGTCTATTAGCCCACTAGAGGGCATTGATTAGTGTGCATATCAGCATACATGCTCACCAGAGAGCTTTATTTTACATAACATGTTAAAATTAATTTGCCCACCAGAGGGCTTCAATCCCTTTTCCGTTTTTTGGTCCTTCGTGTATCCAAATGACAATACACGCTTAGAGCATAGACATTACCCCTTTATGTTATCAATACTTGATTTGTACATGTGGATCGCCAGATTATGATTGCACAATTGAAATATGATATACATTGTAACAATGCATTTGTTAAACAACAATACCGCTGTTCCTAACCAAGACACGCTTTTTAACAAAAACTACAATTCCCATGTGCTTCCTGTCGTGGGACAGGAAATGAGATCAGCATTAGATGTTTGAGGTGGTTTTTTCTAAAAATACAAAAGAGAACTGCAACATTGTATCCCTACCGTGATCAAGCAACAGTGGGTTGCGAAACGCGTTGGTGTTGTGCGATGAATTGCAGCTTTTCTGAAAATAAACAGTGATATTTGGGAAAACGCATCCTTTGTTGAGTGCTGACTTACGCTATCGGCTGATAGCTTTTGGAGATGTAATGAAAGCGGGGCTCTGCTTTGTAGTCGGCACCGGTGACAAGAGCGCCATTGGACTACGAGTTTGGAGCCAAAAACTGTGGATTCTAGGAGGTGGTCCTGGTGAACGCCAAACCCAGTGAAATATATTGGCAGAAAAGCGGGACGTTTTTGAAGAGTGAAACGCACAGGACCTGGCGGACCAACATCGAAGGGTGGAGGTAAGCATGGGAAACTGTGGCGCTGTACTTCTGATAGACGTCTCTGACAGAGTATGCTATTGAAAATATATAATAGGGTTGGCTACATTGTGAATTGGAATCGTTGAAAGTACTGAACAATTACAATACCGCAATGGTTTGTGTACAAGACACAGAAGCGGAATATAAGTTTTGACACAGTAACTTTTCAGCATGATTTTTCTCACACGAAGGTTTCCCCATTACTTCTATACAAACAAAATAAAATAGGAGTTCAATCAATCTGATCAGAACAGAATTAAACGGAGAGAAGTACGTCGGTCCCTCTTCTCCGAAGCAGCCTTAGCACAATTGTTTTGTGTGATACAAAATGGATAAACGAGACGCCGAGAGAACTGAACTATTGGACTCACGTTTCTTTGAACAAAGAAAGATTGAAAGTGATAAAGACAAAAATAAAAATAAAAACAAGGATGACAAAACGGATACAAAAAGTAAGCTCAAGACGTGGGAAAGACTAAGTAAGAAAGAGATCAATAAATGGTGGGAGTTAATTACGTTGAAAAAATATATTGAAGTTCAAAGAGTCCCGAGAGGACTACGGATCTCACTAATGCCAAGTCAACAGGATGTATCGGATGAATTACTAAATGAATGGGGAGAATTCATATTGGAATCATCTTTGGGATTAATTAAAATCCTTGTGAAACATCTGGAGGTTGCGCTTGCTAAAATAAAAGAGGAATTGGCAGAGCTAGAAAAGGAACTAGCGTCTTTGGAACTTACCCCAGAACAAAACAAGTTCAAAGAAGAGTTGGAAAAATATGTGAGTAAACATGAAGAAATAGTAAGAAACCGAAAACAATCCAAATTCCTAAGAGATGAGGAGGATTATACCAATGGATGCATTTTTACATATGCCAGAAAATTTGATATTTTCAAAAAACAAAGCAAAGGTCTTAACAAACAAAGCTCATCAAGTGCGACATCGTTGACCTCTACCGGAACAAGTGAACATGGAGCACAAAACCTAGATCCTACCAATAAGGATTTTTTAGGAGATATGAGACTGGTATTAGAACAAAGGACTTGGGAGTTCAATCAGAACCAAAGCACCAGAGGAAGAGGTCGAGGACGCAGATGGGTACCTAGATCAGGAACATCGCAAAAAAACCAACCAGAAGTGGACAAAGAAAAAAATGGATCAGAAACTATAGGAACAGAAACGAGATCGATGCGTCAGAAGAGGGGCAAATAAATAACATAATGCATGATGAATTAGTGGTTTTGAATCTATCGCACAGAAATATCAACGAATATGAAACATCTTTACTGAAAAGAGGAATAACGTTTTGTCCATCAGAATCAATGGACATAGCACAGACGAGAATCGATATATATAAATATATCAGGAAAATAAAACTCATGAAAACCTTTGAGGAAAATGAAAAAATGGCAACATATGTAAAAAATAAAAACCAGAAAAAATCAAATGAATCTATCACTGAATTAAGTTTAACCTCAGCGGATTTACCGGGATTGACAGTACTCACAAATTTGGACACAGACAATGAGGGGGAGATTATCTCAGAATCTCAAACAGTCCATCAAAAAGGCGCAGGCTTAAGTGGGATGAAGGCACCCTCAAAATTCTACCCCCAATTACCTCAAGGGAACAAAATTGACCTATTTCAAGAGGCCATTGTCAAAGACATCTACAAAATCAAAGGACAAAAGTATAAAGACAACCTATCCAAAGATGAAAGAACCGCCTTGAATAACTTAAAGGACAATAAAACAATAACTATAAAGTCCGCGGATAAAGGCGGAAACATCGTCATCCTAAATACCATTGACTATGTGGCTGAGGCACATCTACAGTTGGACAACAAAAAATATTATAGAAAACTAGAAATAAATCCAACGAAAATATTCAAAGAAAAATTGGATCAAAAACTTCAAATGTGGAACAATCAACATCCAATTGACATAGATGAAAAGAAATTTTTGTGCACTGATCATCCTAAAATGGCTACAATTTACTTTTCACCGAAAGTGCACAAGAACCCACTAAAACCACCAGGGAGACCCATTGTGTCATCGAAAGGGTCCCTAATGGAGCCAATTGCAAACTATATTGATTTTTTTCCTTATGCCGTTTGTTACCAGCTTGAGCTCTTACTTACGTGACACAACAGACCTCTTGAAACATCTGGATGACCTACCATGTCAAACTAACTATCTATTGGTCACAATGTATTGTGTCTCTGTACACAAATATTGACAACAACATTGGTTTACAGGCCTGTGCTTTCTTTCTGAAAGAACGGAATATTCAATGTAATCAACATAATCAGATGCTGATTGACATGGTGGAAATGTGCCTAACCCAAAATGTATTTCTATTTGGAGATGAAATCTACCAACAAATCCATGGCTGTGCCATGGGTTTCTCATTCAGCCCAGCCTATGCATGTCTCACTATGGGGTGGTGGGAACAACAGATTGCTTGGAATGCTGATAATGATGTCTATGTGGAAAAAATAGCCAAATGGATCAGATATATTGACGATCTTCTGATAATTTGGGAAGGAACAGCCTTGGAATTTGAGAATTATTTCCAGATTCTTAATTCCTCTACTTCAAACATTCGCTTTACATATCATATCAGTAAAGACAGAGCAATCTTTCTTGACACAGAAATCTATATTCAAAACAACAAGGTGGAGACAACACTCCATAGAAAAGATACAGCAACCAACTCAATTTTACACTTTGACAGCTTCCACAAACCCTCCATTAAGGAGAATATACCATATGGGGAGTTCTTGAGAGTAAGAAGGATATGCTCAGAAGAAAAAGAATGGGAATCAAAAAGTAAGAACATGGCTCAAAGGTTTAAAACCAGAGGATACCACAAAGCCATTATCGAAAAAGGATGGTAAAGAGCAAACCAAAAAGAACGAAGAGATGCCTTGATAACTAAAAAAACAGCATTGAACAGCACCCCTAACAAAGTGCCTAATGAAAGAAAAGTGAGACTGATACTGGACTATACGATAGAATCTAAACAAATTGTAAATACTCTGAGAAAGAATTGGAAATTATTGCAATTAGATCAAACAGTGGGTAAGATAATGGGCAATCACCCGCTAGTCACATATCGCCGAGCCAAAAACCTTAGAGACAGATTGGTACAGAGCCACTTCCAAGACAGAACCAAAAAGAAAAAGGGCATACAATGGATGAATACGAAAGGATTTATCAAATGCCAAAGGTGTAAGGTCTGCCAAATTGCCATCAATAAAAAAGAAGTGATGTTACCCAACAAAAAATTGTGGAAGATCAACCAATTGATAGACTGTACTAGCACGCACGTGGTATATGTAATCGAATGCCCATGCGCACTGAAATATATTGGGAGTACGAAGAAACAATTCAAATTACGTATCCTGGAGCATATCAGAGCCACAGTAAATAAAGACAAAAACAATGCTGTCGCGAAGCATATGGAGTTAATGCACAATAGCGATTGGAAACTCTTGAAAACATATGCATTGGAATGTGTCTTGCCACACGAAAGGGGCGGAGATCAAGAGAAACAACTCAGATGTAGAGAATCCAGACAAATTTTAAACTTCCGAACTATGAGCCCCTGGGGTTTAAATCAGAGTGAGGAACTCTATGTACATTTATGATAAAGAGGACAATTTTGAGAACTGTTTGTGTACCGGAATAATTTCTTTGCAAGGAGAAACAGAGACTAATAGACATTCAAGTTAAACGAAAATGTGTGTGTGTGTGGGAATGGGTTGAAACACCATAGAACAGCGTACCTAATTGTGTGCATTATGAATTAATAATGAAATAATAACTGGCAGAGAATATGAAAACATATGGATTAATGTTGGGGCAACATAAATAGTCTATAACCTATGAAATAACAATGTATAACAACGGAAGGGATATGTACATGATGTCTATTAGCCCACTAGAGGGCATTGATTAGTGTGCATATCAGCATATATGCTCACCAGAGAGCTTTATTTTACATAACATGTTAAAATTAATTTGCCCACCAGAGGGCTTCAATCCCTTTTCCGTTTTTTGGTCCTTCGTGTGTCCAAATGACAATACACGCTTAGAGCATAGACATTACCCCTTTATGTTATCAATACTTGATTTGTACATGTGGATCGCCAGATTATGATTGCACAATTGAAATATGATATACATTGTAACAATGCATTTGTTAAACAACAATACCGCTGTTCCTAACCAAGACACGCTTTTTAACAAAAACTACAATTCCCATGTGCTTCCTGTCGTGGGACAGGAAATGAGATCAGCATTAGATGTTTGAGGCGTTTTTTTCTAAAAATACAAAAGAGAACTGCAACATTGTATCCCTACCGTGATCAAGCAACAGTGGGTTGCGAAACGCGTTGGTGTTGTGCGATGAATTGCTGCTTTTCTGAAAATAAACCGTGATATTTGGGAAAATGCATCCTTTGTTGAGTGCTGACTTACGCGATCGGCTGATAGCTTTTGGAGATACATATATATATATATATATATATATACACATACACACACAAACAATTTTGGACAGATTGCACTTTTTTGTGCTATTTATGGATTAAGTTACTTATCCAGTAAGCATCAGTTCTTGGCATGTAGAGCTGTAGAGCCACATGATTTGCATACTCCTGCCATCTAGTGTTGGGTCCAGATGTTTGCAAGGTGTTTTGCTTCAAAGAAGCCTTTCCAGTCAAGAGGTAAGGCTGTAAGGATGCTTTTTTCCGCCATTGGGTTCGGACGTGTATTGCTGCGCTCCGGTTCGAAACCGTTCTTCAGGTTCACCTCGAATGTTCTCTCAATGTGGTGTTTTTTTGACACCACATTCAGAGACCATTCGAGGGGGACGGTCGGTCGGTCTCCATTACCATGGACAACAGATGCGGTGGCCAACATTGGCCTGAAATATTGGGACAAGAAATAAATATTCTATTTGGAAGCTCTGGACTTGTTAGTCATCAATCAATTAAGCAGAACAAGAATTGATTTCCCTCAAACATAGGAGACAATACATCATTATAAGAAATTATCATGTGACTAAGCCCTGAAGAAGTCCCGTGAAGGGACGAAACGCGTTGGCTACACAGTGAAGAATTCAAAAAGAATAAAGGATTATTGAAAATTTCATTACATGTCTCCATGAAATTTCTTGCATTTGACTGCAATGAGAATAATGATTTGTGTCTGAAAATCATGTGTGTGCTGATCATCCTGCTGTAATCTTCGAGGATTCGAGCAAGAGGAGAATGAAGCATCCGCCGCAGAAGAAGAAGAGGCCTTCTCCGTTTCAGAGTCCGATCCTGAGCTGGAGATCGATCTGGAGTCTGAAGATGTGCTTCCGGGACAAGGTGCTGTGTATACTGAGGACCCCTTGCCCCCTAAAAGCTCTTCCAAAATGCATAATGCTTTGGCACCACCTTTGCCTTCTGGTAAAGGTTGGCACCAAGACATTGTTAACAATGCCCTGCCGACCGGCTCGGCATCGAAAAGACCATCAAGACTTCTGGCTTGGGACTAAGTCGAACAAAACCATCTTCATATCGAAACTATCAGGATAAAAGGACAAAACTAGTTCAGAGCCAAAACCCTTTGCTCCGAAACAAAAACATGCTTCGGAGCCGAAACCTTGCACTAAGGACAAGTCTATTTCTAAGCCAAAACCCAAGGACAGTCTCCCTGAGCCTCCAGAACCAATTTTAGACATTCTTAAGGACAAATTAGATCCTAAGCAGAAAAATATGTATATTAATCCCGATACAAGACATATTTCTGCTAAAACACCATCAAAACGCAAACTTCCTTCAGAGGAGCCTGCCTACAAGATTCATTTGAAGCTATTACCCTTGCTTATCCTGCCCCACAAACATCATTACCACCATCTTCTCCACACTTAATAATTGAGGATCAAGTACATATAAAACCTTGGGGATCTCCATATACATATCAAGATGGGGATTATATTGATGAGGACACTCTTTTGCCTGTAGACCCATGGAACAACTACACCATTGACCCTCCAGGGGAGGATGACCCAGTTGTTAATACTGCAAAGCCATTACCTCCAGACGACAATATGGCTTATCAACAACTCACTGCTAGAGCAGCAGAGTATCATGGCGTGGCATTACATAAAGAGTCCTTAGAAGAATACTTTTATTTGAGACACTTGAGTCCACACACAGGTCCAGTCAATCACTCCCTCTGCTTAAAGGCATGATGAGGCATGCAGAGGATATCTTTAAAGACCATGTATGGGCACGTATTTTAACTCCAAGAGTAGATAAAAAATACAAACCCTCACCATAAGTTCCAGTTTTTATCAAGGGACAATTACCTCTCGACTCCGTAGTAGTGTCCAATGCTAGCTTAAGAGCCAATTTCTAAACCTGCCCAGACGAAGAATCTAAGCTCAGTGATGCATCAGGATAATGAGTGGCTGTTCAATCCGCTAACCACTGACGCATCGTAATCACACAGGACTAACTAGCCAGTTACGACAGGGCACACTGGGATGAAATGGAACAGCTGCTCAAATATCTTCCAGAAGAACACCAAGACAATGCACAACAGTTAGTTAAAGAAGGAAAACTAATCTCTAACTCCTCAATCAGATGTGCTCTAGATGCAGCTGACATCACAGCTAAGGAGATCAATACCAGCATTTTCCATAGAAGGAATGCATGGCTTAGGATTTCAGGGTTTAAGCCAGAGGTCCAGTAGTCCATCTTAAATACCCCCTTTGACAAACACCTGTTTGTTCCTGTAGTTGCCCAATCCCTAAAAAAAATGAAGGAAGCTACCTAAGTGGCAAAGTCCATGGGAGAGCTCCATTCTCCATCAAATAAAGGCTTCTTTCGTCACTCCTTTTACAGAGCAGGGTCTGAAACATCTTTTTCAGACCCAAATGCTTCCACTTATAAAAGCAACACCCAATTCTCTTCCTTTAGAGGTTTCTAAAGAGAAAAGGGTATAGAGGAAACAATCCAAAGGGTAGGAGTAAAGCTGCCACACCGCATAACACTCCTTCCCCTAACAATGACTTGTCCACACTCCCCCACTCCAACCGCCCGATCACATAACACCTGTTGGGGAAAGAATTCAACAATTTCTCCCCGTTTGACAATCCATAACAACTGACAGATGGGTGATCGGCATTAATGGGTATTGCCTGGAGCTTACCACCAATCCTCCAAACATCCCACCACTGGATTAAGTGGGTTTATTAATGCAAGGCGTTTGATACCAAACATCTTTTGTTTCAGTAAAGCCACCATGTAGCTGTGGAACTCGCATTTGACCAGTGCCCAGCACATGTACTTAAAATTGTTTCCCTGGTCCCTGTTCACTTGCACTGGCAGTAATTGAATGGGCCAGCACATGGACATATCTGCTCATGCAGATATGTCCACACCCTGCCATAGGGTAGTAAGGTCTGCTGTAAGGGTGACTTACCTATACTGCATGCAGTGTCTGCAGGCACGGCACACAGGTTAGGTTGTGACAGCACGTCTCGCACCATCCATTTTGAGACACAGGGCTGTGTGCCATGCTGTGTTTTCACTTTTGTCTGCACCAAGACACACAGTCTGCAATGACAGTCTAAATGAGTTTGGTGAGGGGCCCCTTAGGGTGGCACGATACATGCTGCATCCCTTGGGGACATTGTTTAGTCTCCTTCCCTAGGTACCATTTATTATGAACTTACAGGGGCGCTAAAGGTATGGCCAATTGGTGAAATAATTGCACAGTTTTATGGAAAGAGATCTGGCACTGGGTCCCAGTTAGCAAGAACCCAGGCAAAAGGTGGGGGTGATCATAGCAAAAAGGGCACTTTCTTACACATTACCACATGGCTGTGGTATTGTCCGTGAGCACCTGAATAAGCGCCAACAGGTTAATGAAGATGGTTCTCAATCAGAGATCAGAGTCATCTGATCTCCACCTCTCCCAGATGACGTCCCCCAAACCCCAATCAAGGTAGCAATGTATCTATCACCATCATCTGCATCTGGATGGCAGAACAGTCCGCTGCTGATTCAACCGCGGTTGAGCCACCATTGAAGGTCTTTTACAGTCTCCTCCAAAACCTAGATGGAATACAAAAGATTCCCCTGTGCTGGGCCCACTGAGACTTCAGATTTCACTGCAGAGCCTGAATATGTCATCTTGCATACTCGACAAGCAGGATGCAAAGAGGCCCAAAGCGTCAGAGCCACTCTCACCAAGACTCGGGACTGAGGCTAAAAACAGCGGGATCATAGTTGAACGCCTTGGACTTGTCATGGTGGAGCAAAGGCCGGAAACTGCACCACATCCACGCTGGCTCTAATTTAAAGGAGTCTCAGCGAATGAGTCAGGTGTGACTTTGGTGTGTTGATTGTGAGCCCAAATGATGTCAGAAGGTTAGCTATTGTTTGGAGGTGGTCCAAGACTGTGGGGAGCCCACCTTTAACAGACCATGTTCAAGGTAAGGAAACTGGAACCCTCAAACATCAAAGGCATGTTGCGACCACTGCCATCACTTTCATGAACACCTGAGGGGCTCTAGGGTGGCTGGAGGGGAGAACAAATTGAAAATGCTCTTTGAACCACCAGTAGCGTCTGTGGGACTGCAGGATGGGAACATGAAAGTAAGAGTCTTGTAGGTTTAAAGCCATAATACATTCACCTGGATCCAAGTCAGATAGAACCTGGAGAAACCAGAGCATCTTGAATTTGCACAAGCACAAGAAAGCATTAAGAGAGCGGAGATCTAAGACAAGAAAGATCTCGGTCCTTTTCAGCATAAGGGAATAGCAGGACTAAAAGGCAGTTCTATTACCTGCGCCGGGACCCTCTCTATGGGTCATTTGACAAAAATAGCCTGCACTTCTTTAAGCAAGATGGATAAGTGCTCCTCCGAGAAATGTACTGTTGTGGGTGTGAGGTGTGGTGAGTCTGAAAGGAATGGCAGGGCATAGCTGAACCAGAGATGAGTTCTGGAGGCACAGATGGCGCTGACTGAAAACCTGCCAGCAGCATCTTGAATGGGTCTCTTTGAATCCTTGGGACTCACAGGTGTGCCAGAGGGAGCTGGAAGGGTGTAGAAAATTCACAGCATGGCCTCTTTGAAGGCCTCAGTCTGCTGGGAGGTCGACAAATAACTCTGAAGCTCTGGGTGCATCAGAATTAGTTACGTAATTGGCTCTTCTGAAGTGAATCGAAAGTGAGACCGCAAGGCATCGTATTGTGCTCGCATGTCCTCAGGTTGAGGGTTGCTGGACAAACAATTCCCGCTTGGCCTTCTTGTGCTTCCATTTAGAGTTCGACTCACCAGGTTAAATGATAACCTGTTGCAGGAACAGAAACTGGTCCATGCCATCCATTTCGAGTGTGACTTTCAAAGCTTCTTTTGGTGTTCGGCGATATACAGCTTGGCTTCTCATTCCAGGATCACCTGTGGCTTCATACGGGCACATTCCTTGCAAGACATTGAGTTAGACAATCTGGAGGACCCATTGTCGGATGTTCTATTCATCAAGCTTGGAGGATATATAAGATTCTCCCCATCACAAGGTGGTTACTACAGCCAAATTAAAGCGGCTTGGAGGCTGATGCAGGAGGGGAAGGGGAAGTTTGATGCTCTTGTTGGCCTGGGTGCGGTCTGCTTGATGCCCGCCCTGACCCTAAAAGGACTGGGGTGCCTTTTGTGGGAGTTATGGCCGTTGGCATGGTCGGTATGACAATCCTCTGGAGTGGCCTCAAAAGAAGCGAAACTAGGGAGGATATTGTCTTGCAGGGTTAGAAAGGCCTATGGAACGCACCATAACTATCTTTAAACCATTCCAATACCAAATCACCTTCTCGCGAACAGGCGAGACACACTGAACGGCACATCCATCAAAGAGACTTATCCCCAGAGAAGCCAGTGGATCTCATTGAAGCATGCCACCACACTAGTGTCAAATGCTCTGCCCAAGACATCATTAGTGTCCAGTCCAAAGCGTAGCATATTCTTGGAGGAGGCCTGACTATCTTGGATGGTTTGAGCAAAATTGGCCAAACATTTTTAGGGGACCGCCTACACTATCTCCAAAACATGTTCAAAAAAGCTTGGGTATATCTTCACAGCAAGCAGTTGGACTGGCATAGAAAAACATTCGCTTTCCAAAAGATTAAAGACATTTCAAGTCAGTCGGGAGTCATCTTGAGGAATTAGCTTGAACTACTATACTTTCAGGTGTAGGGTGCTGCATCAAAATCAGGGTTCACTGGAGCTGGCCTGTGGCGTCTGTCAACCTGACTCTTCTGTGGAGGATAGATACAGTGCTTAGACCAGGAGCCTGTTCGGGTGTCAGTCAGGGTCTCATTAAATGGGAGTAGTGGTTCAGATCAAATTTGTCCCGGTTGCAAAACTTCTGTTAGGACACTGGTTTTAGCATCCCTAGTGGGCAATTGTAAGTCCATAACCCAGCCGTATGTCTCATCACTACAGTGAAGGAGGCATTCTCTTCTGTTAGTGGTTCAGGGAAGAAACCAACCCAGTGTCATGGGAAGTGAATTTAGTCCTCAGGTGCTCCGTCTCCAAGTATTCAGCTGCTACAAATACCACTACAACCTTGTGCAGGTACAATCCATGTTTCCAATTTAAGAAGGGCACACACTAGAGTAGAACAGATTGACACTTAGTCCAAGGTGTGATTTAGGGTATCTCTTTATTCTTCATCAAATAAGATGTAACAGCCAACACATTTCCTTCATATGCAACAATATGGAACTTCTTCAGGGCAAACTTAGTGTATGTGTCTCATTGTAGCTTCACTTATACGTCCACTGATCACATGAGCTTTCTACTTTGTGCAATCAATTCACATGATAATGAAGCTGCATATCCTATATGTTGTCAATCACACAATGCACAAAGTTAATGCTCATGTTTGAGTCAGAATGAACTGGGAAGAGATGGATTCAATTACGAGTCCTAGTGACAAACGACAGAGTCACCTCCAGTGGCATCAATGTCACAGGGACTGGCATGAATTCTGGTGCCAGAATGGAAGTCGGCTCCAGTTTCAGAGCTGAACCAGAGATGAGTTCTGGAGGCACAGATGGCGCTGACTGAAAACCTGCCAGCAGCATCTTGAATGGGTCTCTTTGAATCCTTGGGACTCAAAGGTGTGCCAGAGGGAGCTGGAAGGGTGTAGAAAATTCACAACATGGCCTCTTTGAAGGCCTCAGTCTGCTGGGAGGTCGACAAATAACTCTGAAGCTCTGGGTGCATCAGAATTAGTTACGTAATTGGCTCTTCTGAAGTGAATCGAAAGTGAGACCGCAAGGCATCGTATTGTGCTCGCATGTCCTCAGGTTGAGGGTTGCTGGACAAACAAATCCCGCTTGGCCTTCTTGTGCTTCCATTTAGAGTTCGACTCACCAGGTTAAATGATAACCTGTTGCAGGAACAGAAACTGGTCCATGCCATCCATTTCGAGTGTGACTTTCAAAGCTTCTTTTGGTGTTCGGCGATATACAGCTTGGCTTCTCATTCCAGGATCACCTGTGGCTTCATACGGGCACATTCCTTGCAAGACATTGAATTAGACAATCTGGAGGACCCATTGTCGGATGTTCTATTTATCAAGCTTGGAGGAAATTTAAGATTCTCCCCATCACAAGGTGGTTACTACAGCCAAATTAAAGCGGCTTGGAGGCTGATGCAGGAGGGGAAGGGGAAGTTTGATGCTCTTGTTGGCCTGGGTGCGGTCTGCTTGATGCCCGCCCTGACCCTAAAAGGACTGGGGTGCCTTTTGTGGGAGTTACGGCCGTTGGCATGGTCGGTATGACAATCCTCTGGAGTGGCCTCAAAAGAAGCGAAACTAGGGAGGATATTGTCTTGCAGGGTTAGAAAGGCCTATGGAACGCACCATAACTATCTTTAAACCATTCCAACCAAATCACCAAAGCCACCTGGCGGGCAAGAACAATGGTGTTTATAGCTTCCAGAATTTGAGGTTAGAAGTATCTATCAGAAATTTCACCCGATTCATTCCCTTTACCAGCTAATAGTCTAAATAAAGGAAAACATGAATATGACTGTGCGACAAGTGCGCTGACAATTATGCCTGACATTTGGTAAACTCTTTGAGCTCTTGCTACTCCAAATGTTAGCACTTTACATTGATAATTACCTCCACTGACCACAAACCTCAGGCACGGTCAATGTGTTTGATGAATGTGAATGTATACATCTTTCAAGTCAATGGATGTCATGTAGTTTACCCGTAGTCAGGAGTGGGATGACATTTTGCAGAGTGATCATTTGAAGTGACAAGACATTAGATAATGGTTGAGGGCTCAAGTATACAACTGCCCTTAATGTCGTTTTTAGGAATGAGGAAGAATATGGGGTAAACTCCTTGTCCTCATTGATGTGTTAATGTAGTGTCAATATTACAATAGCGTCTTCATGTAAAATGCTTGCACTCCTTCCAATAAATCCAGCAGATCTGGAAGGATGGTGTGAAACCCCAAGCAATACCTCTGAGAACTGGTAGATCACATCCACTGAGCCAAGGTTATTTCCTCCAAATGAGGAAGGTATAACCACAGTCCTTCCACAAAAAGTGTTGGGAGGTCAGGGTTGTAAGAAACTGGCTCTATATATAGTACACCAAAATGAGGTATAGTGTGTATAGAGTACAAGTGTCCCCAAAGGTAGGCAGAGGTTAAAGTTAGATAGAATCTTACTCTCTAATAGTGGCAGCTTGGTCGAGCAGTAAGGCTGTATCAGAGGACAGTGTTAAGTATTTGAGGTACACACTTAGTCCGCAAATTAATTCACACACTGAAGAACTGAACTCTAGGCCAATTGTTTTTGTATAAAAATATACTGTTTATTTTTAGAACCAAGGGAGCCTGGTACAGGTAAGAATTAAATACTTTCAGTAATAAGTTACTGGATATAGAATAGTTTGAAAATGCAATACAAATTGTACTTTGTTTGATTTACAGGGGAGGAGTAGTATGCAACACTTGGCAAATACAGTACATTGGAATGAATAGGCTTTTTCAATAAATTGCAGGTAAGTTACTTATACGTTACTTTTTCTAACTCAGTGTTGGATGCCTAGATTCAGCACTGGGACATTTCCTGTAAACAGGTGAGTAAATGCGTATTTGTTATTCGTGTGATTTTTAAAGAATATTTTCAGATTTCAAAACTCCACACTTAGAAACTTTTTGGAGCCATACATTGAAACGAATAGGCTTTGTCAAAAAATTGCAGGTAAGTTACTTTTACATTACTTTTTCTAACTCAGTGCTGGATGCCTAGATTCAGCACCGGGACATGTCCTGCAAACAGGTAAGAAAACACATTTTGGTTATTTGTACGATTTTTAAAGAATATCTTTAGTTTTCAAACCGCCACACAGTTGTTTTTTGGAGGATAATTGGTCAGTGTTATCCTATGGAGGAAAAACAGGTTATCGGTTTGCAGGTAAGTAAACAACTGTGGGAGTGAGGTTCTGGGGCCTCCCCGGGTCAGTGATGCACTGTTGCTGCACCCTCAGCAGCACTAGGGCGACAGGGTGCAAAATGTTGAAGCCCAATGTTATCCTATCGGGGATAGGGAGTCTCCGGTTGGTGGCTGCTGGCAAGAAGGCCACGGGGTTGTGGGAGCAAAGCTCCTAGGGTTTAGATCAGGGCAAGTTGGGGACGAAAGTAGCACCAAAAGGTGAACCCTCAGCGGCATTAGGGTGGCTGGGCTCCGTTTTGAGGTTGGTGCCCTGCTGTTTCCAATGGAGAACCTCCGGAACAAAGTAACACTGCAGGCTCGGGGATGAGGATCTTCCAGGTGCGACCACCACTTTGAGGGGTAAGTTGGGATGTTGAGGGTTGGTTAGGCACCGTTGGTTTGGGCACACAAGGCTATGGGGCGTCGGGTGCAGGGGTGCCTTGGGACGTCGTATTTTCTTACCTGCTCTGGTTGCGGTAGGGGGGAGGGCTCTGGATTGAGGCTGCAGGCGTCGTCTGGAGGCTTGAGGCAGGTCAGGGGTCGCCGGATCTCGGGTCAGGATCGCCGGGGGACCTCATCGTGGTGTTTTTCCACCCGAGCTCAGGCCGGGTTCGGCGGGCGCAGAGTGAGCTAGATTCGCAGACTCTGGCTGGCATCAGAAGCTGCAGTTTGAACAAGTCCGGTGTTCACAGGAGATTCAGTCTCTGAAGAGAAGGAAGGCAGGTCCTACGGGGTTTAGAGGTTGCTGGCTGCAGGACACCAGGTTTTCGCAGGAGCAGGATCGAGGGGAGACAGGCCTGTAGGGCTAGGGCCAAGTCAGTGGGCGTCGTCCTCTTGTTAGCTCTGCACAGCTTTTCGTCCTTCTTATCTTCTTTTCCTGTGGTTCTGGATCTGAGGAAGGAAGGTTCAGGATGACCCTAAACACATTTAGAGGCATTACGAATAGGTGAAGGGCAGTGACCAATGGGTCCCTTCCCTGGGGTGGGTTCACCCCCTATTCTGCCACTCTCTAGTGGGAGGGCGGGCAGGATCCTGTCCCTGGTTGACTGGGTCTCCCCATCCTAAAGATGGCAGGGACTCGAGGTTGTGCTTCACCTCGCCTCCCCCACCTTAGGTGGAGTTGGCAGAGGTGGGCACATCTCTCTTCCTCACTTGTTTTTCCCGCCAGTTCTCCCCCCCAAGGGGGGGGGGTAGAACCAGTGGGGACCAGTTGCTGAATGCAGCAAATGGTCTGGGGCAGCTCACAAAGGCAGTATGCCTTTGAAGCTTCTCCTTCGTGAACCCTGCCCATCCTTGGGGGAGAAGGCTTGGCACCTCGTCCCAGGATGTGCATTCTTTCAGGCCCCCCGAAAGCAGCAGCTCTCGACCCAGGGGTCCAGAAACATGTCTGGTGGTGGAAGCCTAGGCAGCTACTCAGTCAGGTCCCTAGTAGTTGGTCGAGTTTCAGGGGGCATCTCTAAGATGCCCTCTGCTGTGCATTTTACATTAAATCCCACAATGGCATCAGTGTGAGTTTACTGGGCTGAGAAGTTTGTAGCCATTATGGTGCTGTGGCGTTCGTAATGACAAACTCCCAGCAAGAGGTACTCTTAATGGTAGCACTGCACTTAGTTTTTTTTTTTTTCCACATGCTTAGATGTTGTATTAAGTCCATGATCTCCACCTATCGATATCTGTTGTATCTCGAGTGCAAAGCCACTGAATTTGTAATACATAGCTGCATAACATACAGCAGTTTTTAGCAGCAGCCCCATTTAAAAAATGTCTTGATCCGATGGGGAGAGTATATTCTGATCCCTGCATCTGTGGCCTTTTCCTAAGAGCATGGACCACGAGAAACCCATGCGGCACATGATTTTTGAAGTAAATGGAGTCCTGTGGAGCTGAATATTACCAGTCTGACCAAAACAGGGTCCTAGAAGTTTTGCATTGCACACTTAGGGCCTGATTTAGATCTTGGCGGACAGGTTACTAGGGAACAACGGTGACAAATATCTTGTCTGGAGAAATATAAATCCCATTATATCCTATGGGATTTATAGTTCGCCGGATGGGATATCAGTCACCGTCGTGACGGAGTAACCCGTCAGCGAAGATCTAAATCAGACCCATAACCATTGTCTTATCTGAAAGTCATTCACTTTTTTCTTCGTGTGCAGCTGGATGTGGTGACAGGCAGCCACCCTTGCTATTACTGCATAAGCCAATGGTGCGCAGTGTTTTCTGGATCTGAATGCACAGAATGCATTAAACAGTGTAGTGTGGAGGAGAGTAAATCGGAAAATATCCGTCCCCGTTTCTCTGGAATTAAAATGAAGAATTGATGCAGAGAAACAACGATTTAGTAGAAGCACAATTGAGCCGAATGGCAATAAAAAGAATGTAAGTGGACTCTGTTTCTCAGTGCACTGTGGGTTTCAGGGAATGAACCCTGAGTCTATGAGAAACCGAAACTCCTTCCAAGAAAAACAACTTGTAGAGTTCCAAGCGCAAAAATAAAAGGCAAGAGTATAAACGGCATGTGATCTACAAGTAGTCATGATGAACACCTATTTTGCTTTATACATGTTTGTCAGCCATTTATGGTTTAGTACCCGAATGGACAGCATCTCCTGCTTCTTCCTCCCACCCCTCACCGCTCCCAGCCACCCTCTGACTTCTCCTCCCACACTGCCTCCTTATCGCTCTCTCTGCACGTTACTGTACCAACATGGAGCACTGCTGCTTGGTCACTCCTTAAAATTAATTTGACCTTTGCCCTAAGGGGTCTTGGATCTTCATTGAAATATATCCTGTCCTGATGAGGGTTTCATAGATTCATCTTGGTTGCGACAGAAAAATCGACACAAACCCATTTCCTATTAGTCTCTGTTGAGATTAAAATCTGGGAGATGTTTGTCCCTATGCCTAGGACATTCCGTACATTAACAACTAGAATAAGCTAACGGTCTAGAATTTCTTTTCTGTTCTGTTATCAATGTTGTTGAAGTATGTTCTTATGTTTGAACACCTAATGAAACCACTGTTTTTATGATTGAAAAATATATAAATACTCCCAGTAGCGCTGATTTATTTCTTAGCTTACAGAACCGATATTAGTTTGCTTTGAATTGGTTTCCTTACGTCATGACCAGACGTTTAAAAAATAATTCGAGATTCTACCTGAATATCTTTTTTCAAATATATACGTTGTAGGCACCTTTACCTGACACTACCATTGCATATATGACCCTATGAAATGACATGATGACTTTTTTTATTTAATGGTAAATAAAAAAAGTCATCATGTCATTTCATAGGCGCATATATATAAGACAAATGTTACAAAAAATGTAAAACTTACATGCACATCTCACATGAGAGATGGTCCTTCTGTAATACAACTGTTGTCTTAAAACGTATTTTGTTAACACTAACAAAGTATTGTTTGCAGTAATTTATAAACATGGATTAGTCTGTTTTTCGAAAAGTTGGTACAAGATTGGATTATACCCACTTAAATTCATAGAAACACTGAAAACAGGAAAGCCTCGGTTTCAATAATTGCTAGAATAGTATCCTGTACATACAACCAGCTGGGAACACTGATGTCATTTAGGGGTTGCAGATGCGACTCCTGGTTTGCCCCTTTCGATCCATGGCATTGTTATTGCAACCCCAGCTCTCAGAGGTAGCAAAATCAGCACGAAAAAGACAGAGGCAGGTAACCCTGATGCTCTGCCCATTTTTTGTTACACTAATAGTAAATAAAAGTTTATTATTCACTGTTAGTGTAATACAAATGGTGCACCAGGATTTAGAACAAGACCTTCAGGCGCAGATGTAAGTAAACCTTTTGAAATATATGTAGTGTACTTGCTTGTGGGTGGGTATGTCTGTGTGCAAGAGAGCATGTGCTTGTGAGCTCATTTCATTAAGTGTGAGCCTGTGTGTGTGTGTGTGTGCGTGAGTGAAAATCAGAGATAGGTAGCGTATGACGATAAATGAAATTAAATGGCATTGAGTAGGAGTGACTCAAAATGACTGGAAATATGAGTGAGTGCACGTCAGCTAGAAAGTGCGAGTGGGTGAGAGCTGGAGTGAGTGTGAATGAGAGTAAGAATGTGTGAAAATAAGGGAGTAGGAATGAGAATGACTGCAAGTGAGTAAGTATGATTGATACAAAGTAAGAATGAGTGAGAGCACAAGATAGTGAGTGAGAATACATGAGTGCAAGTGAGAATAAATGATGTAAGAAGAATGTGAGTGAATTTAAGTGTCAGTGAAAAAGTGGTGTTATGCTTGCTACTGCCGCCGCATAATGGAGGTGATTTTTGACATAAGGGGGCATCCATAGCACATTCTGAAAACAACTGAGCGAACTGTTAGATGAAGGAATGCTCTTCCAGAACCTATGATTTTTTTAGCCAATTTATACGAAAATCGTGTTTTTAATAAACTAGTTAAAAATGCTCTCGGTGGGAGGACCCCTCCGATCCACCTAGAAGATGTCTGGCTCACTAATATTAGAGTATTACATCTCACCATTATCAAAGATCATGTCAGCACTCTAACATAGGTGGTTTCTAAAATGGTAATTGTTTTCTTTTCTGTGTTGCTAATCATGCCATTATTACAGAACTTCAGCGATGTCAATTAGCGAGGTCTTCAGTGTTAAGGTCGTATGACACCACTTTCTAGGGTCATTTGGGGTCAAAGGTAATATGACCCCACTTGCTGTGATACAATTAAGATTAAAGGGTGTGTGAGGGGTCACTTCCGCTACCCCTGACATTTTGTTGAATTGAGCGCACATGACTGAAAGTCGGACTTCCCATCTGACATGCCTGGACTATCAAAAAAAAAAGACAGAAACAGTAGCAGGATTGAATGTTCAATGGGAACATGGCCCAAGGACTATATCTTTTGTAAAAAGTAAGGCAATTTCTTTTTTATTGTACCGCTCCATTTTACAAGCAGTTCCACAGTCAAACAGTGTATTAAGCACTCACGTTCTATTAAAAAGTCTAACTGTGGCACATCTATGGTATGATATCCCATTTTTTATTGCACAGTCTAAACAATAATGCACAGTCCAAACAAGGATTTCTTTAGCATGAAACGGAAGAATTACCTACATTTTATTTTGTTGACAAGTTTGAAAATGCAACAAATTCCTGACATAACTGAAACCAGATGGGTTTGAGGAGACAGTGTTAAGCACATGATCACTTTTGAATTTAAGGACTCATTCAAGTTATTTTGTGAAACCATTTGCACTAAGCAAAGAGGCCTTTATGAGGTTTCCATGTTGACTTATTGGGATGCTACATGCCTGCTAACTGTGTTCAAATAGGACTCTGCATATTGAAAGCAAACCACTCTCAGTACATATGGAAGCAGACAGCAGCAAACAGATTCCAAAACCAAATTATGACAGACAACAAAGCTGAGGTGCCCAACCTGAACTTCAAAACCAGTGGCTTGAGCTAGTACCTGTAATTGCACCTATAAACATTTCCAATATGGAGCCCAAACTGTAGGTGACTGAACAGCATACTAACCCTATTATTTATTTTCAATAAACTTAACGAGTCCTTTTATCCTAGCTGCCAACAGAATGTATAAACAAACCAACTTCAGAAAAATATGCACAGCATTTACTCAGCACCCCTTTCACCAAACACTTGACGACATATCAGATTAATCTGGAGCTTTATACAACCTTTGCTGACATTTGACATCAGTACCCCATGCATGCAGTCACTGGTTATAACCCTATGTGAACCATCAGCTGCTGCCTAGAATAGCTGTCTCACCTGATTTCTTTGCCAGCAAAGATCCATCTCTATTAATGACTATGTCTGAGCTGTTCATCATGAGCCGGCTCTGATCGGACAAGATGCTTCCCAGAAGGTCTGGTACAGCTGCTGACGTGGCTGCAGCTGGTCCCACATGTTCACGGGTTGGAGCAGTCAAAGCTCTCCTGAAAAAATGTAGATGATTTAGGACAAAAACAAAAAAACAATACATAACCTGTCATGCCACACCACTCTGCAAAGGATGCAAGCAGTGTTTTAAACCACCTCATGGACAAAATAGGAGCTCGCCATGATACATGAAGCCCTAATAGTAGTTTTATGCATTTAAATATTCAGTACATTATTTTGTGTCCTCCAATATGAATTAGTCTGCATGCCAGAATGAATCTGTGAACTAAATGCAAGTCCAAATGATAGAAAAATGTGTAAACTTGTAGGTGCGCTTGGTTATGTTTCTGGATAAAGTGGAGTGAGTCTACCTCTGTGGTTCGCTCCCCTTATCTATATGTTTTCTGACATTTGTTTCACTCTGTCTCCATAAGGAGCATAACATGTACATTTCTAGGTTTTAGAAAACTTGAAAAGAATGAATGTGCATAACTATAACTGAGCTACCTACACATAAAAGGATAATGTTACCCAGTCAGCATCTGTTCTTGGTATGTAGATTCACATGCTTTGCATACTCCTGCTACTCTAGTGTTGGGTCCACATGTTTGAAAGTTGTTTTTCTTCGAAGTCTTTCCTAGTCATGAGGTAAGGTGACTCCTCCTTTCGGTGATAGTGCTCATGGGCATCAACTCCATTGTTAGATTGTTTTCCCAAATGAGGGTGAGAATGGATTAAGAAAGTGTAGTATATAGATGTCCAAGCGTATAAATGTATAATGAAGAACTGCAACAACTATGGCTAGCCGGAGAGGCGGGTGGGAGCATGTGAATCTACATGTCAACAGATGCTTACTGCGTAAGTAACATTATCAATTCGAGGCATGTCTGCAGTAGATGCACACGCTTTGCGTAGACTATAAAGCAGTATACTCCCAAAGCGGTGGCTAACCTGTAGATGTTGCAGTGGTTTGAAAAAGTGTTTTAAGCAATGCTTGGCCTACATTAGCTTGTTAATGTGCTAACACATCACAGATGGGGGACCTATTTACTGATGGCCAAGTTATGTCGTTTGAGGACTTTAGGGAGACTCATTATGCCCCAGGGGGGACATTCCTCTTACATGCACGGGTGCATGGGTACATAGCTAGAACATGGGCGCCACACAGTGAGGAACCTCCCACAAACCCACTACTGACAATGCAATACCTCATGGGCAAAGGCAGTCATTTAATGAAATGGATCACAAATGGAATATAGACCGGAAGGGCGGCCTCACTGCAGCCTCTTAGAACTAAATGGGAGGAAGATGCGGGAAGGCCGTTTAGTGATAAAGAATGGGAGCGTATCCTCAAATTCCCCCAAAAAAGTGTCAAGGAACCCTAAATTTAAGTTCATACAGCTAATGGTTCTCCACAGAGCATATTTAACACCGCACCGCTTACACACAATGTTCCCCAATACCCCTGATAGTTGCCCTCGCTGCAGCGCGGCGGATGCGTGTCTGATACACATGTTATGGGCTGCCCGAAACTGGGGTATTACTGGAACACGGTACAAAACACTCTGATTAAACTGGCACCCTCCAAACCATACGCCACTTTGGCTTACTCTGTATTAGGACTTGGACCTACAGAGCGTAAAAAAAGTGTCTCCACCCGATTCACAGATCTGGCCCTACTACTAGCAAAACGCACAATAACAATGCGTTGGAAGTCGGCCAGACCGCCAAACCCGGAAGTGTGGAGGACAGAGGTGATACGATGGGGGAGAGCAGAGGGGGAGACACTACAGCGTGAGGAGCGTAAAGGCATAAGGAAGAACCTATCCTCCCTTGAATGGAATACTACACTAGGGGCTTTTGAGGCTGGTGCGTACCCTGAGTCGGAATCAGAATTGTCCATTGAGTAGGAACAGGAAGGGAGCTAATACGACCCCCTAAGCGGCTGATAACGGCACACATACCGACAGGACTACGGTCCTAGGTGCACAGGTAGAAACTGATAGAATTATTGTACAAAATGCCATCCCCATGAAGTACGTGGTGAATTGAACCATGCGGTAATACTGTGCTAGTTGTAGCCATGTAATATGTACATCGAAAATAACTAGCTGAGTGCTGGGTGAGGGAGGGCATGGGAGGGGGGAGTTAAGAATGTATACAACTGGGATGTAGGATTACAAAATAGAAAATGTTACTGCTATTGAGATATTTGACATGAATATAAGAACTTACAGAAATACTTGTCTTATGATTATGCTACAACACGGTGTAGCGTTCATACCTACTCTGCCAATAAAAAGATTTTACAAAAAAAAATGTGCTAACACATCAATGCAATAGTGTTTGGTAAATGTGTGTGGTGCAGACAATGTAGCTGCCTTACATATGTCAGCTAGCGGAATATTACCTAAAAAGTCCACAGAAGGCCCTATTTTGCGAGTGAGATGCGCTCTAGGGGGAATACTTAAAGTTCTTTCTTTTGGCTTTAGTATAGCACGTTTGAATGCATTGGCAATACCAGATTTAGAGATAGGATTGCCTTTGTGAGGTGCAGCAAATGAAACAAACAGTTTGCGAAAGTCTTTTATCCTATGTAGTACAGTAAAGCTCATTTAACGTCAAGAGTGTGAAGAGCGCGTTCTGCTACAGAATTAGGTTGAAGAACTATTCTGTCTTTGTGTAGTTGACAGAAGGGTGCCTCTAAAGTTAATGTACGTAGTTCACCAACTCTCCTCAGTGATGTGATGGCAATGAGAAAAATAACTTTCCATGAGAGGAATTGCAAAGGGCACTTGTGCAATGGTTCAAAAGGTGGACCCATGAGCTTTGTGAGGACAATGATAAGATTCCACAATGGGGCAGGAGGAATCTGTGGTGGTATTACTCTTTTTAAGCCTTCCATGAAAGATTTCATTACTGGAACTATAACTAGTGACAGATGTTGCCTATCTTGTAAGTAGGCAGCTACTGCTGCAAGGTGCAAACAAATAGAAGTATACGCCAGTCCTGTTCACTGTAAATGTAACAGGTAACATATAATCTTTCGTATGGAAGCATCTAAAGGGTGATTTTGTTATTGCAGTACAAAGAAACGTTTCCATTTTGCTGCATAGTGAGCTCTGGTGGAAGGCCTTCTTGCTTTTTTTTTTAGAATAGTCATACATTTTGGTGGTAAATTTAAATTACCAAATTCTATGACTTCAAAAGCCAGATCGCTAGATTTAGTTCCTTGGGATTTGGATGTCCGATTTCACCATGGTTCTGTGTGAGGAGACTGGAAGTGAGGTGTACCTTTTGATGTGGAACTATTGACCGCTCCAACAGGGTGGTGTACCATGGTTGAAGGGGCCCATGTGGGAGCTACAGAATTAGTGTGAGGATGTTTGCCTGAGTTTCTGAATCACATACAGAATGAGCGGGTGAGGCGGAAAGGCGTAAGCAAATATCCCCGACCAGTTCATCCATAGGGCATTGCCCTTTGCGAGTGGGTTTGGGAACCTGGAGCCGAAGATTGGGCATTTCGTGTTTTCGACTGTGACGAACAGGCGAACAGGTCTATCTGTGGAAAACCCAACTGTTAAAAATAGGGATGGAGAACTTGGGGATGAAGTTCCCACTTGTGAATTTGCTGTCTCCTTCTGCTGAGAAGGTAAGCAATTTGATTATTTACTCCTAGGAGATGTTCAGCTAGAAGATAAATCTTGCGATGGATTGTCCATTTCCAAATGGCTTGAGCAAGTGTTGACAGTTGGAGAGAGTGTGTCGCTCCCCGCTTGTTCACATAGTACATTGCTGTCATGTTGGCCGTTCGGACTAAGAATGTGTTGGTGAGGAGGAGCGTTTGAAAAGCTTTGAGTCCCAGAAAAACTGCTAAAAGCTCTAGGTAATTGATGTGGAGAGCCTTGTGCTTGTTGCTCCACAGTCCCTGTATTGTCCAACCCTTAGGATGAGCCACCCAACCTGTTAGAGATGCTTCTGCTGTGAGCACATTCTCTGGAATAGGGTCGATGAAAGTCTGGCCTATTGATACGTTTGGTGGGTTCCACCACTGCAGAGAGAAATGGATACGGCCGTCTACCAACTCTAGATTGGTTAATTGACCCTGTGACTGATTCCACTCACATGCTAAGCACTCTTGTAGGGGGCCCTGTGAAGCCTTGCATGGGGTACAATTGCGATGCAAGACGCATCATTCCCAGCAGTTGCATGAACACTCCGGCTGGTAAATGTGAGAAAGTGCCATCTTTCTTGCATGGTATGCCCCCACTTTTTTGCTGATTTGCTTTGCCCGAGTGTGCCCTGGGCTCCTTCCAACCAGGTGCCCAGGGCCTGTGTTTCTTCCCTAAAACTGTGTTGAAACTAAAACTCAATTGGCATCTCTGGCCACCTGCCAGCCCGTGCTAAATGGAACCCTAGGTACCAAGGAACCAGAGAAGACCCCTGAGGGCTGCGGCACTTATTGTGCCACCCTTAGGGGCCATGTACCCTGACCCACACACACTGCCTTTGCAGGCTGAGTGTCTTGGTGCAGCACTAAACAAAGAGTCAACATGGCGCACATCCCTGCGTGCCATGCCCACAAACACACTGCCAAGGGCATCCATCGGTCACCTCTCTAGCTGGGTGCACTATGCCAGTGGTGTGGGCACAGGTGCATGAGCCCTGTGCCTCTACAGTAACCAGGGCCATTCCTGGGCACTGTAAGTGCAGTGCTGCCATTAGGAGTATATGGTTCTGGGAGGTTATTATTATTATGTTTCTTATATAGCGCCAGAATCGACCCCCGAAGGGGTATCTCCGCGCTTGCCTTGGGAACCCGTCCTGGCTTTTCCCTGTGAGATAGCCCCTACAGGGCATCCCCAAGGTGAAAGCCAGGCATCCCGCCACGGGGGGGCGTTGTGGAGATTAAGCAAGCTTAATGCCCAGAGTTGCAGAGTGTGAACCCATGATTAGGTCAGGCACCGAAGCGAGAATTATCGAGTCCATGGACATTTGAGCTCAAGACCCTGCCACGTCGGGAATTGAACCCTGGTCCCGGGTCTGACCTCTGCTTCAGGGTCTGACTGTTCTAACCAGTGAGCCACACTTCTCCACTTACGAACTCCACAGCACCATAATGGCTTCACTGAAGACTGAGAAGTTTGATATCAAACGTCTCAGCCCATTAAACCCACAAGGATGCCAGGGTGGGATTTAATGGCAAATGCACGACAGATGGCAAATTAGAGTTGCCCTGGACCTAACCTACAATCTACGTCTTGTCTGAGAGGCTGCCCCCTCACACAAGAGAGGAGCAGGATAGGGGGTGTACTCGCCCCAGGATAGGGGGTGTACTCGCCCCAGGACAGGGACCCGTTGGTCCCTGCCCTTACCCTACATGTAATGCCGCTAAATTTAGTATTTAGGGGCGCCCTGAACCTTCCTTCCTCAGATCCAGATTTGAAAACAAGAAAGAAGATCAAGAAGAAGAAGACCTGTCGTGCAGCTGCTAACAAGACGACAACACCAACTGACTTGGCCCCAGCCCTACAGGCCTGTTGATCCTTGAACCTGCTCCTGTTAAATCTCAGTGTCTCCTGCGGGCTGCAACCTTGAAAACCCCGAGGGCCTGCCTGCCTTAAACATCTCAAAGACTGGGACTCCCATGAGCAGTGATTCTGCTCAAAGAGCAATACATCTGGTGCCAGCCAGGATCCGCAAATCCAGCACACACTGCACCTGCCGAGCCCGGCCTGTGCCAGAGTGGACAAAGACCCTGAGGACGCCCCCCCAGCGATTGTCACCTGAAATCCAGTGCCCAAGGACCCTCCTCGACGACCCAGATGACGACTGCAGCTTCCCAACCAGGGACTCCACCAACCGCGACCAGCAGAGGGTAAGATTTCCCGACGTGAAAAGACACCCCTGCACCCGGCGCCCCATGGCCCTCTGTGCCCAACTCCGGGGTGCCTACCTATCCTCCAAGATCCCCAACTTACCCCTCAAAGTGCTGGTCGCTCCTGAAGAATCTCTGTCCCCGAGCCTGCACCCTTTGTTCATCTTCCAAGACTCCCATTGAATAACATTGAGCGCCCGAAGGCTCAAAAGCACCCTGCACCCAGCCGCCCGAGTGCCCCTGGCAGTGCAACCTTGGTCCTAATCTACTTCCCCATTTGCCCTGAACCAGTGACCAGGAGCCCAGGTCCCACAGCCGTGTGGCCAACTTGCTAGCAGCCACCAAACGAAGGCCCCTTGCCTCTCAGTGGATAACATTGGGCCTAACTACCTCTGCACCAGGCTGCCCCTGTGCGGCTGAGGGTGTACCACTTGTACCTACCTCACAGTGGGAGACCCCCGAGTCTATGCCCAGAACCGTAACTTTGCCAGTCGTGTACTTACCCAAAAGCCGATAACTCACTTTTCTTCCATAGGATAACATTGACTGGTTTCACTTGGAATTGTGGAGTTTTGAAACTTAAAAATAATGATTTAAAATCAGCCGCACAACGGATTCTGATTTACTCACCTGTTATCAGGAGAGAACCCAGTGCTGCATCCTTTAGCCCAGCACTGACCCTGAAAAGTAATTTTAACCATACTTACCAGTAACTTGTATTTCCTTCCAAAGGAATCCATTGTCTGGTTTCACCAGAAAAGTTTGTCGATTTTCACAAACTACAAATATTCCTTAAAAATCGCCTGTAGGACTTAAACGCATTCTTTCAATTGTTTACAGGAGATGCACCAGTTCTGAATCTAGGATCCACCACTGAGTAATAAAAAGTAACAGTAACACTGCTTACCTGCTAAGTGAATTTCCTCCCATAGGATAACATTGGTGATTCTATGTGAAAAAGTTTGTAAGTGTCAACTTTTAAAAAGACAACAATATTCCTTAGAAATCAGTACTGTAACCAAAACGCTTTTACTCAACCGTTTACAGATGTCCCAGGACTGAATCTAGGATCCAGTCCTGTGGTTATTAAAGTAATCCATAAAGTAACTAATTGCATTTAACTAGAAATTCCCACTGAGCTCAATGTTGCATTGTGTCTGAAATTGTGTTGCCCATTGCAACAACTGTAACTACTGTACTTAAAAGTCTATTGCCTATTTTAAAAGTATTTAAACTAAAGTAACTCATTCTGAGAAAGTGTATTTTGATACCTTGTTGGTTCTAAAAATAAAACAACGAATATGCTCTTACCAGTATGCATCTGTTCTTGGCATGTAGGGCTGCTGACATTCATATCTGTGCATAGATCGCCGCCTAGTGCTGGGTCCGGATTATTGCACATTGTTGTCCTGGAAGAGTCTTCGAAGTATCACGAGATAGGTGGCTCCTCCCCTGGACTACAGTGCGCATGGGCATCAACTCCATCCTCAGATTGTTTTTCGCCATTGTGGCAAAGATGGAGAGTAACACCGTAAGTGATGACCATGCTATGAGTAATTCTGAGTGCTAAAGCCGCTACAGACGCCGGGAAGGAGGGCGGGCGATATGAATATGAGCAGTCCTACATGCCAAGAACAGATGCATACTGGTAAGTAGCATTTGCAGTTCGAGGCATGTAGGCTGCTGAATTCATATCTGTGCATAGAATATATAGCAGTCCCTCCATTAGCGGCGGCCGCCTGTGCCAGCTACAGCAGTTTGCAAAAGGTGGACCCATCAGCCTGGTGAGGACCACGTTTAGGTTCCATACAGGCGCTGGTGGGTGTCTGGGAGGAATAACTCGCTTGAGTCCCTCCAGAAAGGCTTTGATGGCAGGCACTCTGAAAAGCGAGAGATGCTGCCTGTTCTGGAGATAAGCTGCTATTGCGGACAAATGTATACGAATGGAAGCATAGGCCAGATTGCATTTGTATAGATGTAACAGATAACAAATGATGTTGTAAGTAGATGCATCTAGCGGGTTGATGTTGTGTTCGGCACAATAAATGACAAACCGCTTCCATTTTGCCGCATAACATGCTCTAGTGGTGGGCTTCCTTGCCTCCCTTATGATATCCATACAGTCAGGAGGCAAGTTGAGGTAGCCAAATTCTAAGACCTCAGGAGCCAGATCGCCAGGTTGAGCTGTTGCGGATATGAATGCTGAATGTCGCCATGGCTCTGCGTTAAAAGCCTGGGTGTGAGGTGCAGCCTTTGATGCGGGACCACGGAGAGTTCTAGAAACGTGGTGTACCATGGTTGGCGTGCCCACGTTGGAGCGACCAGGATGAGAGTCATCGAGTGTTGCTTCAGCTTGCGTGCCACCAGCGGTATTAGAGGTGCTGGGGGAAAAGCGTACGCAAATATGCCTGACCAGTTCATCCATATCGCATTCCCCTGCGACTGTGGGTGTGGGAACCTGGCCGCAAAGCTTTGGCATTTGGCGTTTTCCTTTGTGGCGAACAGGTCTATCTCTGGATGACCCCACTGCTGGAAGTACGGCTGGAGTACTGATGGATATATCTCCCACTCGTGCATTTGGTGGCTGTACCTGCTGAGCAGGTCCGCCATCGGATTGTCCTTGCCCGGGAGGTGTTCCGCCATGAAGAAGATGTTCCTCTGAATGGCCCACTTCCACATGCTCTGAGCCAGATGAGACAACTGTGGAGAGTGTGTAACTCCCTGCTTCTGTATGTAGTACATGGCTGTCATGTTGTCCGTCAGGATCAACACAACCTTGTTGCACAGATGTACCTTGAATGCTTTCATCTCCATGAAGATAGCCATCAGTTCTAGAAGGTTGATGTGCATCTTCCTCTGCTGTGCTGTCCACAGCCCCTGCACTGTGTAGTGGAGTACATGAGCATCCCATCCTTGGAGAGACGCGTCCGTTGTCCGAATAATCTGTGGCACAGGCTCCTGGAACGGTCGGCCCCTGCAAAGGTTTTGTGGATTCCACCAATGCAGAGAGTTGTATGCGCGACCGGTCTCCAACACTAGGTCTTTCGACTGTCCGTGAGCCTGAGTCCACTGACGTGCTAAGCACTCCTGAAGCGGACGCATGTGTAGTCTCGCGTGCAGGACTATGAAGATGCAGAAGGCCATCATGCCTATCAACTGCATGAACACTTGTGCTGGAAGCGAGTGTTGTGGTTTGAATTGTTGTATCAGCAATTGCATGCTGTTGATCCTCACTGAATTTGGCTGTGCTTTGGCTGCCAGAGTATCTATTGTTGCGCCCAGATACTGCCGTACGTGGGTGGGCTGAAGGTGAGACTTTGGATAATTCAGTGAGAACCCCAGATCGTGAAGAAGGTGAATGGTGTGGGACATGTGGGTGGCACACTGCTGGGCCGACTTCGCCTGGATAAGCCAGTCGTCCAGATAAGGGTAGACGTGAACGGTCTGTCTTCGTAGGTGTGCAGCCACTGTCGCCAGGCACTTGGTAAACACCCTGGGCGCCGTCATCACTCCGAAAGGGAGGACTTCGAACTGATAATGCTGATCCTGAATGGTGAACCTGAGGTATTTTCTGTGTGAGGGGTGTAGCGGTATATGGAAATATGCATCCTTCAGATCTAATGTTGCGAGGAAATCTACCTGACTGAGTAACGGTAGAACCTGCTGTAATGTGAGCATGTGAAAGTGTTCTGATAGAATGTACTGGTGTAGGGGCCTGAGGTCCAGTATGGGTCTGAGGGACCCGTCCTTTTTTGGGATCAAGAAGTACAGCGAGTACACGGCCCGGGACCAGGGTTCGATTCCCGGCGCGGCAGGTTTCTGGACCAGGGTCAGCGGACTCGATAATTCTCTCGCCTCGGTGCCCACTCTGATCAGCGATCACACTCGGCAACTCTGGGCATTAGCTTGCCTCATCTTCACTAACGGCCCCACCAGACTGCCGGGGATGCCTGGTCTCACCCTGGAGATACCCATTAAGGGACCATCTCTCAGGGAAGCCAGGAAGGGTTTCGCAGCGGTCGAAGCGCCTTGGGACCCTACGGGTAAGTAGTGCGCTATATAAATGCCTATACATACATACATACATACATACCTTTTCCTTCCACAGGCACAAGCTCTATGGCTCCTTTTTGCAGCATGACGACTACCTCCTGCTGCAATAATTGCAAATGCTCTGTGGACATAGGACGGTGTCTTGGGGGTATGTTGGGTGGAGTGGATGTTAACTCCAGACAATAAATGTACTGGATAAGCTGCCGCACCCACCTGTCTATAGTGATGGATTTCCAGACCGGCAGGAACTGTTGCAGTCTCCCCCCGACCGGTGTGGTATGGTCGGGGGGCAGTGACACGACATCACTGTTCGTTAGTGGCAGAGGATCGTGAGCTGTTGTTTCCACGACCTCTGCCCTTGGTGCTGTTTCCACGATAGCCACCCCTACTCTGTTTGGTGTAGATGGTCTGCGTGCCTCCTTTACTGTATTGTGTCTGCTGGGACAGCTGGCCTCTGGAAGTTCCTCTATTGTTGGAGCGACGAAAGGAACCACCCCATAACTGCTGCGACTGTAGAGCCCCCATAGACTTTTCAGTCTCAGTGTCCTTTTTGATTTTTTCCAAGGTGGTGTCCACCTCTGGGCCAAATAAGTGATCAGGGTTAACAGGCTGATTCAGTATGGTGGTTTGTATCTCGGGTTTGAAACCGGAGATTCTCAGCCAGGCATGTCGCCGTAACATCACACTTGTATTAATTGCCCTGGCCGCGGTGTCTGCTGAGTCCAGCGCACACTTGATAGATGCGTTTGATATAAGTTTCCCTTCTTGTATTAGCATCTCTGCTGCCTCCTTATACTCATCTAGCAAGTGTTGTAAAAGGATTTCAAGTGTATCATAATGAGCCCTGTCATATCTGGCTAAGAGTGCCTGTGTGTTGGAGATGCGCCAGATATTGGCCGCTTGAGCTGCCACCCTTTTCCCTGATGCTTCTAGCACTTTAGATTCTTTGTCAGGGGGAGGACCATCACCCGTTGTTTGAGAGTTAGCCCTCTTCCGGGCATTGGAAACAACCAGAGAGTCCAACAGCAACTGTCCCTTGATATACGTAGGGCCCCCAGGTGCCAGTTTGTATTTCTTCTCAATTCTGGGGTTTATCACCCTTGCCCTTGTGGTCTCCTTAAAATTGTCTCCAACATGTTTTAGGACACCCTTTAGCATTGGTAGAGTCTTGACAGTTCTCTCTGAGGTTGAGAAGGTGTCAAACAAAAAATCCTCTTCAACGGGGTCAGCATGGAGCTGGATATCATTATTTTGTGCTGCCCTTTCAATAAGAACAAAACAGGTGATGGACAGAATGTGGATCAATGTCACACATTCACCCGAGTCCAAAGATCTGGGCCCAAATCCATCGTTTTTTTGCACTCCACACCACCCTGGGTTAGACAATGGCGATATGCAAATCAGCTCTGACCCTGTGCCCCATGGGAACAGTCCAGTCCGAACTACAAAAGCCATGTCCTTCCCAGAACGGAATCAAGCATCCGAGGACCGGACCGGTTTCGAGGTAACACCTCATCAGCCCGGCTAGCTTGACTCCAGTGGTGTGGAGTGCCTGGGACCCGCGTCTGAGCATCCCCAGCGCACTTACGGCGGCAATTGCAAACAAAACAGGTGATGGACAGAATGTGGATCAATGTCACACATTCACCCCAGTCCAAAGATCTGGGCCCAAATCCATCGTTTCTTTGCACTCCACACCACCCTGGGTTAGACAATGGCGATATGCAAATCAGCTCTGATCCTGTGCCCCATGGGAACAGTCCAGTCCGAACTACAAAAGCCATGTCCTTCCCAAAACGGAATCAAGCATCCGAGGACCGGACCGGTTTCGAGGTAACACCTCTCATCAGCCCGTCTAGCTTGACTCCAGTGGTGTGGAGTGCCTGGGACCCACGTCTGAGCATCCCCAGCGCACTTATGGCGGCAATTGCAAACAAAACAGGTGATGGACAGAATGTGGATCAATGTCACACATTCACCCCAGTCCAACGATCTGGGCCCAAATCCATCGTTTTTTTGCACTCCACACCACCCTGGGTTAGACAATGGCGATATGCAAATCAGCTCTGACCCTGTGCCCCATGGGAACAGTCCAGTCCGAACTACAAAAGCCATGTCCTTCCCAGAACGGAATCAAGCATCCGAGGACCGGACCGGTTTCGAGGTAACACCTCATCAGCCCGGCTAGCTTGACTCCAGTGGTGTGGAGTGCCTGGGACCCGCGTCTGAGCATCCCCAGCGCACTTACGGCGGCAATTGCAAACAAAACAGGTGATGGACAGAATGTGGATCAATGTCACACATTCACCCCAGTCCAAAGATCTGGGCCCAAATCCATCGTTTCTTTGCACTCCACACCACCCTGGGTTAGACAATGGCGATATGCAAATCAGCTCTGATCCTGTGCCCCATGGGAACAGTCCAGTCCGAACTACAAAAGCCATGTCCTTCCCAAAACGGAATCAAGCATCCGAGGACCGGACCGGTTTCGAGGTAACACCTCTCATCAGCCCGTCTAGCTTGACTCCAGTGGTGTGGAGTGCCTGGGACCCACGTCTGAGCATCCCCAGCGCACTTATGGCGGCAATTGCAAACAAAACAGGTGATGGACAGAATGTGGATCAATGTCACACATTCACCCCAGTCCAACGATCTGGGCCCAAATCCATCGTTTTTTTGCACTCCACACCACCCTGGGTTAGACAATGGCGATATGCAAATCAGCTCTGACCCTGTGCCCCATGGGAACAGTCCAGTCCGAACTACAAAAGCCATGTCCTTCCCAGAACGGAATCAAGCATCCGAGGACCGGACCGGTTTCGAGGTAACACCTCTCATCAGCCCGGCTAGCTTGACTCCAGTGGTGTGGAGTGCCTGGGACCCACGTCTGAGCATCCCCAGCGCACTTATGACGGCAATTGCAAACAAAACAGGTGATGGACAGAATGTGGATCAATGTCACACATTCATCCCAGTCCAAAGAACTGGGCTCAAATCCATCGTTTTTTTGCACTCCACACCACCCTGGGTTAGACAATGGCGATATGCAAATCAGCTCTGACACTGTGCCCCATGGGAACAGTCCAGTCCGAACTACAAAAGCCATGTCCTTCCCAGAACGGAATCAAGCATCCAAGGACCGGACCGGTTTCGAGGTAACACCTCTCATCAGCCCGGCTAGCTTGACTCCAGTGGTGTGGAGTGCCTGGGACCCACGTCTGAGCATCCCCAGCGCACTTATGGCGGCAATTGCAAACAAAACAGGTGATGGACAGAATGTGGATCAATGTCACACATTCACCCCAGTCCAAAGATCTGGGCCCAAATCCATCGTTTTTTTGCACTCCACACCATCCTGGGTTAGACAATGGCGATATGCAAATCAGCTCTGACCCTGTGCCCCATGGGAACAGTCCAGTCCGAACTACAAAAGCCATGTCCTTCCCAGAACGGAATCAAGCATCCGAGGACCGGACCGGTTTCGAGGTAACACCTCTCATCAGCCCGGCTAGCTTGACTCCAGTGGTGTGGAGTGCCTGGGACCCACGTCTGAGCATCCCCAGCGCACTTATGGCGGCAATTGCAAACAAAACAGGTGATGGACAGAATGTGGATCAATGTCACACATTCACCCCAGTCCAAAGATCTGGGCCCAAATCCATCGTTTTTTTCAATACCGCCATAAGTACGCTGGGGATGCTCAGACGTGGGTCCCAGGCACTCCACACCACTGGAGTCAAGCTAGCCGGGCTGATGAGAGGTGTTACCTCGAAACCGGTCCGGTCCTCGGATGCTTGATTCCGTTCTGGGAAGGACATGGCTTTTGTAGTTCGGACTGGACTGTTCCCATGGGGCACAGGGTCAGAGCTGATTTGCATATCGCCATTGTCTAACCCAGGGTGGTGTGGAGTGCAAAAAAACGATGGATTTGGGCCCAGATCTTTGGACTGGGGTGAATGTGTGACATTGATCCACATTCGGTCCATCACCTGTTTTCTTTGCAATACCGCCATAAGTGCGCTGGGGATGCTCAGACGTGGGTCCCAGGCACTCCACACCACTGGAGTCAAGCTAGCCGGGCTGATGAGAGGTGTTACCTCGAAACCGGTCCGGTCCTCGGATGCTTGATTCCGTTCTCGGAAGGACATGGCTTTTGTAGTTCGGACTGGACTTTTCCCATGGGGCACAGGGTCAGAGCTGATTTGCATATCGCCATTGTCTAACCCAGGGTGGTGTGGAGTGCAAAAAAACGATGGATTTGGGCCCAGATCTTTGGACTGGGGTGAATGTGTGACATTGATCCACATCCGGTCCATCACCTGTTTTGTTTGCAATACCGCCATAAGTGCGCTGGGGATGCTCAGACGTGGGTCCCAGGCACTCCACACCACTGGAGTCAAGCTAGCCGGGCTGATGAGGTGTTACCTCGAAACCGGTCCGGTCCTCGGATGCTTGATTCCGTTCTGGGAAGGACATGGCTTTTGTAGTTCGGACTGGACTGTTCCCATGGGGCACAGGGTCAGAGCTGATTTGCATATCGCCATTGTCTAACCCAGGGTGGTGTGGAGTGCAAAAAAACGATGGATTTGAGCCCAGATCTTTGGACTGGGGAGAATGTGTGACATTGATCCACATTCGGTCCATCACCTGTTTTGTTTGCCATTTCAATAAGTGCATTAAACGCAGCAGTGTCTTCAGTAAGCGAGGTTTTAACAGCATAGACATGACTGTCTGGGGCAGTTTGTTTATCTCCTGGGTCAGCAGTGTCTGCCCAGGGTTCAGTGTGATCTTCAGGATCAGTGTCAACAGGATAGCTGTACTCCTCATTGTCACCATCCCCTGCCTCCACATCTGAGTATGTGGGTGAGATAGGGGCAGTGTCTTGTCCATGTGGTGTTATAGGTTCAATGAGAAGAGGTGACGTAGCAGAATCCCTCTTTTTCTTTAATGGAATTTTCTATGACTCCGTAGGCTGTTCAGGGGCGATCTTTCGCTTGAAAATATAAAGTCTACCCGTCTCGGCGTCAATAAATTGCCTTGACTGATCTTCAGGCGGAGGCTGTCGATGCTTAGTGGCCACCTCCGCAGTTGTAGCCTTCGGCCCCATGGACACCTTCTTGGTCGCTTCGACGGCCGTCCTAGGGGCGAAGGCCTTAGGTACCACTTTCGGCGGCAGAGTGAACTGGATGGGTGCCGACGATTTTGGAGGTTTACTGACCGGCTTCAGGGGTGGAGAAGCCTTCGGTCCGACAGCAGTAGCCTTCTCTTTAATGCGTTTTAGCGAGTCCGACACCTGCTTCGAGAAGGAGGCGGATGGCTGTGTTGACTCTACGGGTTCCTTCGAGCCACCGCTGGGTGTGGACTCTAGGTCTGTACCGCTTTTAGCCTTGTCGGGTCGACGCTTAGGATCGAGAACTTTCTGAGTTCCGAGTCCTTTGTCTGTGTCGACGGCCTTCGGCGCCGACTTCTTCGGGTCGACGTCCTGGACTAGTTTCTTCGGTGCCCCGGTCTTCGTCTCGACACCCTTTAGCGACCTCACCGGGTCGATAACACTCTTCTGTTTCGTCAGTGCCGATGGTTCAGAGGCCTTCGAAACGACCAAAGCAATATGCACTTTTGGTTTCGATTTAGCATCCAGTGCTTTCGGTTGTGTAGACACCGACACTTTCGATTTCGATCACTCAACCGATGGCTCGTTAGAAATGTCCATAGCCGGGCCTTGGGGCGAGGCTGTAGAAACAGGTGTACGATCTTGGGTAAGGCCATGTGGCGATCCCTTGACCTGAGCCTTATCAAGTGTTCTGGTGGCGGCCCCTCTACCAACGACTGGGCCTAGCTCCTCGCTCGAGCTATCTTCCACGGCCCCAAAGGCCTCATCGTCGTCTCCTACCTCGTCGACGACGTCTTCATTATCGACCATTTCCACATCAGCGTCGTAACTGGAGTTGATCTCTGATGCAGGATCAGACAGGTTCTCTTGAACTTCCTGCTCGACTCCCTCATCTTCCTCGGCATCAAAGATGTTCACCGGGTCAGGTGCCGTCTGCTGGGCCTCCTTCCGCGCAGCGCATCGAAGGCGAATCGTCTTCTTGGAGCGGAACCAAGAGCAAGCCATACAGCTGGCTTCATCGTGATCCGGAGACAGGCACTTGTTGCACACCGGGTGGACATCGATGTGAGGATACTTGGAGTTGCAAACGGGACACCTCTTGAACGGTCTCCGTTCCATGGTGGATCGTCGATAAGGCCTCTGGCGTCGACCGAGCCTTCAGTGCCGAAAAGCCACGCGGCTCCTCTTGATATCCGGCTCGGGGAACGAGCTGGAAGAAGTACTGGGCAAAGATCGCAAAGACAATACCGACGATAACTAAAGGCCTTTTGGGCAAGGAGAAAGTTTTTTATTGATTCCGAACTTGAGTTAATAAATAGACATCCGAACCCAATGGCGGAAAAAAACAATCTGAGGATGGAGTCGATGCCCATGCGCACTGTAGTCCAGAGGAGGAGCTACCTATCTCGTGATACTTCGAAGACTCTTCCAGGACAACAATGTGCAATCATCCGGACCCAACACTAGGCGGCGATCTATGCACAGATATGAATTCAGCAGCCCACATGCCTCGAACCTATATATTTGGATACAGAACAATTGGCCTAGAGTTCAGTTCTTGAGTGTGTGAGACCATTTGCTGACTGAGTGTGTACAAGAAATGCTTAACAATGTCCTCTGATACTGCCTTACTGCTCGACCAAACTACCACAAGAGAGTAAGGTTATATCCAACTTTAGCCTCTGCCAAACCTCTGGGGACTGTGGACTCTGTACACACTGTACCTTACTTTGGTTTAGTATATACAGAGCTACTTTCTTGCATTGGTGGATCAGCGGTGGGATACAAACTTGCATTTATTGGACTACTTGGCTACCATCTGATCACACGAAAGAACTCCTATATTGCCTTTAGAATTCTGATTTCCCTAAATGGTTTTCTCTAAAACACTAAAAGTCATGTTAGGGCCTACCTTAAGTCCCAATAGAATTTTAAAGAAATAAAAGTCACTGTAGTCAAGGGTAGAGGGTTAGAACGGTCAGGTTAGAATGTCTTAAAAGACCCCAGCTATTAGTGAAGATAATATGCAGGACCCGGTTGAGGAGATTGACCTCGCACCTTACTTACACTTGTCTGTCAAAGAATTGAGGTTGTTGCAGGGATTCTGCTCCTAGACAGAACCGTGCATAGAGACTTGGAACCACAGTGAATTAGGGTGTGCCAAAATCACCTTAGTATCCAAAATCCCCTACTAGACTAGCAATCAGTGTCTCATTGGCTCTTATACCCCCAATGATTAGACAACCCAGAACATGAACTTAGAACACCTCAGGTAACGTGGAACACATGAACACTCTTTTGTAATACTATCATACTAGTCCAAAACGAGGAGTAAATGAAGACACGTGCAAGTTTGAAATATTTATTTCTAATGCCGTGTTCTCAGGCGCAGTATCTTAGCTAATACAAGCAAACATATTATAAGCAACAAGGTTATCAGCATAGTTACTATTCCATAAAATACAAAGGGAGAAAGCATGTTAAAATGCTAAAGGGAAGAAGGCTAAATTACACCTGTCTTAACCTCCCTTGCTAGTAGATTATATTATATCTACAGAAGGTCTCTTTGGGTTTTAGAAGGGCAGCCCCATACCTCTGGTTTTAGTAGAAAGGGATCACATCATCTTCTACACCAGTTCTCTGCATGTGAATGCACATCAAGTGTGTTTGCATGCTCTGCGCAGTGCATTATTAAACGCGCCAAAATCAAAGTTGTCCACAGCTGCATATGTGTTATGTCTAGGACGTGCGCTGATCAGACCGAACAACAACCACTGTGTTGAAATAACCTTGAAGGACTCGGCACTCACTGTTCAGACATAGCTTACCAAGCAAAGCTGATACTATAGGAAAACATATTCTTGTGTGAAGCAAAATATTCTACTAGGCTCAAAGCATTAATAACAATATGTGCCGTGTGCAGAAGCAGCAGAAAGGAAAAATGGCGATTAAACTTCTAATAAGCTCATGCTAACTTAACACAGTGTGAAGTCAAAGCCTATCTCCATGACAACATCCCTTGATCCGAGCACGGATAAGATAAGGGGCAAATTTAGGAATGCAGAGTTCAAGAACAATAGTCAGAACAAGTCTCCAATTTGCACAAGGAGTAGAGAAATTTTTTTGAAGAAAAAAACCTCATAATCCGTTAATAGTTCAATTGTAAAAACGATTCTAACCTTTGGACATAGTGAATAGGTCTGGGCAAAAAAAAGTTTTGATGAAAAAAATAAATAAAAAATATCCGATGTCCAATAAGTGGCGTCGGTCATGGAAGAGAGAGACAGAGACACATCTCATTCTAACAATGAATATGCAAAATATGCAGCAACAGCCTCCAACAGAAAGTCACTGTTCTCATCTGAAAATAATTCAGCCATCCAATTCAACAAAGGGAAAGAACACAAATCTGCCTCAATCACCGGACCCTCTAGAACCATCAGAGGACAACTCAGCGGGTTTTCAATGAAGGTGCGTGCCAAGAAATCTTGCGCCGCTGCGAACACGTTCCAACGACCCAGTACTCCATGCATCACTGCAAAGGCCATAATCCCTCCATCAGAACAAAGCAATTCATGAGCAACTAAGGGGCTCATAAATGGATTATAATCCGGATGGGGAGACACCGTATTGCAGAGACACAAATCCAGGGCTCATTCGAAGTCACAACTCAGGCAATGAAAGACAGGCTGGACGCATGTAAAGTGGAAAATCGAAATGATAATCCATAAGCTGCACTCAATGTAGCAAGAGGCAGCACTACATAGTACTCAAGCCTTCGGGTGCGTAACACAGGTTGTGCATCCATTTTGAAACAAACAAAACAGTAATAGCATGCCTGCAGGCAGAGCCAGCAGTAAGGGAAATCCACCAAACAGGCTGGAAAAAATAGAATGAAAAAATGCTGGAAACACACCAAAAATAGTCTGAAAAGAAGTCACAAGGCCACTGCTTACAACTTTAAACAAGCATTTACAATGCAATGGGTTTGCCTTTGTTAAAGTTAGAGCTATTGGCATTGCTCTTGACATTTTTATTTATGGTTTTTTTTGTAACATAAATAAATGGCATTGTCATTTACAATAGCAGGGCACAGGGAAGGGGGGCGAGGAGAGACGAAGGAGAGCTGAGGGCTCAGGGAAGGGGGGCGAGGAGAGACGGAGAGCTGCGGGCTCTTGTTGTAATGCTTGCATGGATGAGTTGGTGGATGCATGGATGAGTGCATGCATGGATGGGTGTTGGGATGGGTGTATGGATAGATGCATGGATGGGTGGATGGATAGATGCATATATACAGCCAATCCCTCAACAATGTATGCAATCCACCAACCCATCCAACCAACAACTCATCCATGCATCCACCCATACATCATGCATACATCCATCCCCACCCACTGTGTCCCACTCCGACCCCTCTAAATATAACTCATTTTTCTGTATATAGAGAGGACTGTATTCACTAGTATATGCAGTAGACCTTTCAATTCTAACATTCCTATGTGACTCTTGCAGTACATCTATTCATATCCCCTCCCCCTCGAAAGTGAAAGCAGACTGACTGGAGTAAACTTCTAGGCGTCAGCTCCGAGGGAAGCTCGGGGAGGAAGGGACGGGCGCGCTATTCCCAGCCTCTGGACCGTTTCCTCCAAGCTTTGCCAACAAGCCGCCCACGCACGTCGTACATGGCATTCATACCGGTGTGTCCAGGAATCCTGCGCATTATGCTTCCTTATTACAGATCGGTAAAAAAGATGCTTACAGTCACAGGCCAGGGAGTTCATGCGCCTAGATGCCGGGATTCACAGAGCTATAGGTTGGACGCCAGGTAACACGATGCATTCGTAATCGGAGTGTGAACCAGAATTCTTCAGATGTCTCTTGTCGGGAGGAGGGCGGGAACGGGGCCGGAGACACGGAGAGCGGGAGGGGGGCGGGAACGGGGCCGGAGACACTGAGAGCGGGAGGGGGGCGGGAACGGGGCCGGAGACATGGAGAGCGGGAGAGGCAGCGGGAGGGGGGCGGGAACGGGGCCGGAGACACGGAGACCGGGAGAGTGGGTGGGAACGGCCAAAAAATAAAAGCGGGCACTCAACTGGACTTCTTCCGGGTGCCGTCAATGCCGGAACAGATTCGGGGGCGTTCCTGAGAGCTTTTGGCTGACGTAGCGTGACGTCGCCAAAAGCCAAAAATTCTCGGGAATGCCCGAATCTGGTCCGGCATTGACGGACAGGCCCGTCTTCCAATGGCTAGCCTCCATTTATGGAGCTAGCCAATGAAAGACGGGGGCGTATTCCAAGCCACATATACTATACTCATTAGGTTTTTCCTAGCACATGCGTACTTCATACGCATTGGCTAGGCAAAACCTAAAAACCGCACCAAGCAAACATCATCAAACAGCTGCCACACTAAGCACGAGCCTGGAACCAGACAGCAGCAGGTGCATGCGCCGCTGGGCTGCAGCCAGAGAGACGTCACATGCAAGGCTGCCTGTGTGAACCCCCTGCAAAGGCAACACACCGCCCCGGGCAGAGATCACGCGAAACATCAGCCTTTCTATCAGCTCAATGGCAAGGCGTGGGAGCTGTGTGCACCCGGGTGGGGGCTGTGTGCACAAGGGGGGGGGGGCTGTGTGCACAAGGGTGGGGCAGTGTGCACCAGGGTGTGGGCTGTGTGCACAAGGGTGGGGTATGTGTGCACCAGGGTGGGGGATGTGTGCACCAGGGTAGGGGCTGTGTGCACCAGGGTGGGGGCTGTGTGCACCAGGGTGGGGGCTGTGTGCACCAGGGTGGGGGCTGTGTGCACCAGAGTGGGGGCTGTGTGCACCAGAGTGGGGGCTGTGTGCACCAGGGTGGGGGCTGTGAGCACCAGGGTGGGGGCTGTGAGCACCAGGGTGGGGGCTGTGAGCACCAGGGTGGGGGCTGTGTGCACCCGGGTGGGGGCTGTGTGCACCCGGGTGCGGGCTGTGTGCACCCGGGTGGGGGCTGTGTGCACCCGGGTGGGGGCTGTGTGCACCCGGGTGGGGGCTGTGTGCACCCGGGTGGGGGCTGTGTGCACCCGGGTGGGGGCTGTGTGCACAAGGGTGGGGGCTGTGTGCACAAGGGTGGGGGCTGTGTGCACAAGGGTGGGGGCTGTGTGCACAAGGGTGGGGCGGGCAGGGCGCGGGCTCTGCAGGTGCACGTGACAGGAGACCTGGATTCACAGAAGAGTTCACAGAAACAGACGTGGGCGGGGTAGGGAAGGTTGGGGTCCTAGTCCACGTCACTGACCAGGACACCAAGGGCCTCATTTAAAGTGAAAGGGAGCATCGTGGATTGCGGGTGATGGCAGAAGCACACAGGTGAGAGAGAACAGCGCAAGTGCTGCTGGGAGAGGACCACATGGGCAGAGAAAGCGAGGGGGTAAGAAACGCACACAAGACTCACAAAAAAAATTCAATTAGAAGCAGCCAAATGAGACTGACAGCAAAGGCAACCAATGGGGAGCACTGGGCGGGCTTCAAGACACCTTGCTCTGCCTAGAAGACACGCCCTAAAAGTGGGTCAAGTCATTTCACTCTGTGGAAAAGACCTTGTCATGGCCATGATGAAAAGCAAGTTAATGAGTTAATGAAATCGGTCTCCTAAGGTATAGGGTAAGCAAGCATTGGGAAATCCAATAGTTCTGACTATTTATTAATGATTGGGCTTCTTAATAGATCATGTCTGGCTATTAATAGATGGCCAATTAAACTGTTTTGTTGTATGTGTCGCTCATATCAGGAGACAACTAAGATGATGCTTCCAAGTAAAAATGGACACTGCCACTAAAAGACACAAACTGTGCATGTTCTCAAACTCTGCTGATAACCAAATAAGCCAGCAATAGCCGTGGAACATAACAGGCGACTATCTTGGCTGACCTTGAAGACAGTAAATGATCGCACACGTTTCTACAGTGTGCAAGAAAGCCATAAACTCATCCATGTACCTCTGTGACGCTATAAAGTACAATAAATGCATGCGCAAAGGTAAATAGTGAACTTCACTGTGTTTTTATAACAGTCTAAAAAGGCAGACCAACAACACAAACTTCCTAAAGAAAAAAATAGAAATATATGGAAAAACATTACAAGCTGCACGTCATGTCGTAAGGACTACTAAAGGGAACATAACTGGGAAGAAGTTGCGATTCCCAAAATACGAGTCCTTTTCCCCCTATAAATGCTGGAATCTATAAGATGAAAACTGCAGGGCGTGCTCCTTATCTCACAACTCGTAATGCCGATCTCGGTGCAGACAGGAGTTCGCACCGGGATCGGACATTAACGGGGTCACTCGTAAGTGCCTGTTACGTGTGTGATATTGACACTTGTTTGATGTTGCTATCTATGCAGGTGTTGTGAAGATGCATGTGTTTATTGCACTGTACCCATGAGTCCTGGAAGTAGGGGTGCAAGGGTGCTGCCACACCCCAAAATAACCTCGCAGGACTCGAATGAGCAATAAAAGTTGATTGTATCGTGTTGCATGTACTTTTGTAAGTAGAACCAAGTGATAATCTTGGTGGGGTACAGGGAGTGAGAAGGGAAAGGCGGTGGGTGGTAAATGTTTTCTATCATGCAACAATATATGTATATTTAAAATGAAATCTATACATATCTCAAAACATAGCAGCAGCAACAAAAGCACAAATGAGGCATTTTTGTAACTCTGAGTTTGATGGAAACAAAGCATGTCATAAGATCACAACAAACTAAGGCGCTTTAGTTGTGTGGGGAGCAAATGTTAAAGATATGCTGCGCCCCGATGTCCACGCGTTCTCGTTTGCTCGCCTTGTACATGGCCGTGAATCTCCCGCGCTTGTATATTCAGGACAGACTGCTCTAAAATGCACCACGATTAGCTTCACTTGCTTTTTGTGTAACACAGATTGTTCACACTCGCTGACACTAACGGCAGCACCCCCTTCTCCCTCGCCCCTCCCCCACTCTGGAGGCTGTTGCAGCACAATTGACTGTGGATGACCCTATATGCGATCTGGGTGTCTGAGGCGCTGACACTCTGTGTGATCTTCGTCTGACAGCGTATGATCTTGGATGAACCGGGACCTCTCCAAAGCACAGCGCTAAGAGAACCTGCAGGCCTGTCTTGCTGGGGCCTCCTCCGGCAATGCCCCAGGGTGAGCCTAGTTGTTCTCAGTGGTGCAGCAGATACTATATGAGACTCTGACACCATGTGGGACCTTGGTCTGGTGTCTGTGAATCCGCCACCGTGTCTAATCTTTACCAGGGTGCTCTGCCGCTGTGTGATCTTGGCGTCTGTTCGTGGTTTCTATGCGCGTGACACCGTGCCTGAGCTTCAGTTCTGTGCAGCTGACTCTGTGATCCTATCCTGTGGACAGTATGTGTGATCTTGGTATCTGTGCGTGGTCTTCGTCTGGCAGTGGGTGATCTAGGGCTAGGCGTTTGTAAGTCACAGTGTCCTTGTGCTTTCTATGTAGCTGACAGTATTCGTCAGTTTTGCTCTAACACTGTGTGATCTTGGTGTTTGTACCTCTGTTTCTTGGAATCTGTACATCCGGGTCTCTGGTATGAGCTCTCTGCAGCTTACAGTATTCATCAGTGAAGATGACCCACAGTGTGACCTCGGGCCTAGTGTATGAGCAGCTCACACGCTACGTTTGATCTTGGCCTGGCAGGGTGGGATCTTAAGTGTCTGTAACTCCCGCGGTATATACTCATTTCTGTGCAGCTGTCACCACCTCTCCCTGGTACCACGGCGCTAAGACAGCCCACGGATCTGACCTGCTTACAGTATCGAGGCGCTATGACAGCCCACGGATCTGACCTGCTTGCAGAATCGAGGAGCTAGGAGCGCGGCTTCTGCTGCATGGACACCTGGTAAGACATCTCCGGGTGTCTGCGGAACTCTGAGCGGGTCTGTCTCCTCTGGCACCTCCAGCGCTATATGAGGGGAGGCGGCACCCAGGTGAGCTACCATCGCCGTGAGTAAGAGCCGCCACCCAATCAGGAGCTGGGTCTGTCTGTCTCCACCCTCATGCACCTGTACGGCGTCCCCCATGCCACTGAATAATGCATATCTGGCAGGCCTTGGCCGCCTCATCCACGTGGAACACCCAAGCATCTGTCCATACTGCCCACAGACTTCGAGGCGCTACCCTGAGCTACAAACGCTACTGTACTGCATCTCACGAGCCTTGGACCCCGCTCCGCACCGCTCTGTCCATCGGTACCCCGGGAGTCCCTCTGGGCTGTCGTGGGAGCCTCGGGTACCGACGGACAGAGCAGTGCCCTGTTTTACCTGCGCTGTATGCCAGGTGAGGTGGGATTTTCTCCCCTGCCTAATTGCCAGGAGAAGGATAGAATCACTGGATTGCAGGTGATATCTGTTTTCTTCCTTTGATATATGTTGTTGTATGTCTTTAAAGCAGTAGCGTCCTTGGTCCTGAAGAAGCAACTGGATACTATATTGATCTTGTTAGTCTGCAGAAACATGTCGACCTCTCTTATCCATCAGTGGTTATTTGTTTAGACCACTTACGCACTCATGTTTTTATTTTAGGAGCGAAGTGATTCTCTAATAAATAATCCTTTTTCACTTCCCTACCTAATTTTACATTTCACATTTCACTTTTGCACATTGCACTTCACTAGCTCTAGCACTGCTTCTAGTCACCATACAATTTCTCTTTGAGGTTTTTTCCCCCCTCATTAGAGTACTATGCAGGTGTGATTAGGTCTTAACAACTGACCAGTCCACTGTGAGTACCTCACTTTGGTCTCTGAGGGTGATAGTTCCCAGATGATGAAGGGCGGAATCGGATGGTGACTGATGGGAATTTTCTCCTAAAGAGTTGAGTGGTCCCATCGTTGTCTTCTTTTCCATACACTAGCAGTTCATGTTTGTTGTTCCTCTGAGGCACCTTTTTAGGGTTTTACTTAGTTCATTCTGACTCCGTGCTACCCTTTTGTTGTAACTGTTCCAAGGGACAGTAGCATCTTGGGGTCATTAAACTGTCCCTATAGACCCTCCCCCCGAGTTTTTTTGATTATTTCCTAGGAAAGCCATAGATGCCTCCATTTTGCGCATTGAGTGGGCTTTTGGGGGAACTGTTAGAGTGCGCTTGGCCTTTTGATAGCATATTTGAATGCACTTAACTATCCATCTGGCTATTCCTGATTTTGAAATAGGATTACCCTTATGCTGTGGAGCAAAAGCAACAAATAGTTAGTTGTTTTGTCTTTCTGAAAGCTTTAGTTCGGTCAACGTAATATAATAGAGCTCTTTTGACATCTAGTGTGTGTAGAGCCCTTTCAGCCACTGATTGCGGGTTTTGGAAGACACCTGGCAAATCCATTGACTGATTGAGATGAAATGTTGATATAACTTTTGGCATGAACTTAGGGTTAGTACGGAGCACTACCTTAATATGATGTATTTGCATGAAAGGTTCTTGAATCGTTAGTGCCTGTAGCTTGCTCACTCGCCTGAGGGAGGTAATGGCCACCAAAAATGCCACTTTCCATGTTAGGAATTGTAATCCGTACGAATGGAGTGGTTCGAAAGTTGGCCCCATAAGTCTGGTAAGTACTACGTTTAAGTTCCAGACTGGCGCAGGTGGATGTCTTGGAGGGATAATTCTTTTAAGTCCTTCCATAAAGGCTTTTATAGGTAGTATTCTGAACAGGGACAGGTGTTCTCTATTCTGGAGATATGCTGCTATAGCAGCAAGGTGTAGCCTTATGGAAGAGTATGCTAAATGGCATCTTTGAAGATGTAATAAGTAACATATCTTTTGGATGGAGGCATCTAAGGGATTGATTTGGTTATTATTACAGTAAATTACAAATCTTTTCCATTTAGCTGCGTAGCATGCTCTAGTAGTTGGGCGTCTTGCTTCCTTGATAATGTTCATACAGTCTGGGGGCAAGTTAAGATATCCGAACTCTAAGACTTCAGGAGCCAGATCGCTAGGTTTATCTGATTGGGATCTGGGTGCCTGTTTTCTCCACGGTTCTGCGATAACAGCTGTGGCGATAGGCGCAGCCTTTGGTGTGGGACTACTGAGAGTTCTAGGAGTGTCGTGTACCATGGCTGTCTTGCCCACATGGGAGCAACTAGGATCATTGTGAGGGACTGTTGCTTTAGTTTGCGTGCCACTAATGGAATCAGTGGGGTTGGTGGAAAAGCGTATGCAAATCTGCCTGACCAGTTCATCCATATCGCTTTGCCCTGTGACAACGGGTGTGGGAACCTGGCGGCAAAGGACTGGCATTTTGAGTTTTCTTTTGTGGCAAACAGATCTATCTTTGGATGCTCCCACCTTTTGAAGAATGGTTGGAGGACTTGAGGGTGAATCTCCCATTTGTGTATCTGTTGTCTGTGTCTGCTTAGTAGATCTGCAATCTGATTGTCTATTCCTGGGAGGTGTTCTGCCAGGAGAAAGATGTTTTTTGGAATTGCCTACCTCCATATGCTCTGTGCTAGGTGAGACAGCTGTGGAGAGTGTGTTCCTCCCTGGTTCTGTATGTAGTACATGGCTGTCATGTTGTCCGTCCGGATCAATACAGCCTTGTTTTACAAGTATTTCTGGAAGGCTTTCATTGCTAGAAATACTGCTAGCGACTCTAAGTGGTTTATATGCAGTGTCTTCTGCTTGACTGTCCAGAGCCCCATGGACTGTGATTTGAAGTAGGTGGGCTTCCCAACCTGTCAGTGATGCGTCCGCTGAACCGGCTCTTGGAACAGTCGCCCCTTGGAAAGGTTTTGCGGGTTCCACCACTGCAGAGAGTTGTAAGTGCGACTGTCTACCAACACTAGGTATTTTAGTTGTCCTTGAGCTTGGTTCCACTGCCTTGCTAGGCATTCCTGCAATGGAAGCATTAGAAGTCGAGCATGAAGGACAATGAATATGCAGGAAGCCATCATGCCTATGAGCTGCATGAACACTCGAGCTGGCAAGGAGTGTTGTGGGTGAAATCTTTGAATTAGAGACTGCATGTTGGCTATCCTGGCTGGATTTGGATATGCTTTTGCCACTGAGGTGTCTATTGTTGCTCCCAGATATTGTTGTATGTGGGAGGGCTGCAGATGTGATTTTGTGTAATTTATGGAAAAACCCAGACTGTGCAGCAGCTGAATTGACTGGGATGTGTGGTTTGCACACTGTGCGTGTGAGTTGGCTTTTATGAGCCAATCGTCTAGGTAGGGGAACACATGGATGTGTTGCCTTCTTAGGTGTGCTTTCTTAGGTGTGCTGCTACTACAGCTAGGCATTTTGTGAAAACCCTTGGTGCTGTAGTTACCCCCGAAGGGGAGAACTTTGAATTGATAGTGTTGACCTTCCATTGTGAACCTGAGGTATTTTCTGTGAGCTGGATGCATAGGAATGTGAAAGTATGCATCCTTGAGGTCTAATGTAGCGAGGAAGTCGCCTTATTGGAGTAACGGGAGTACTTGTTGAAGAGTGATCATATGGAAATGCTCTGAGAGTATGTATTGGTTCAGAGGTCTGAGGTCCAATATTGGTATGAGGGATCCGTCCTTTTTGGGAATAAGGAAGTATACGGAATAACTCCTGTCCCTTGGTGGTGAAAAGGGACTGGCTCTATTGCTCCCTTTTCTAGCATGGATGTTACCTCTTGTTGTAACAGCGTTACGTGTTCCTTGGACATAGGATGATGTTTGGGTGGTATGTTGGGTGGAGTAGAAGTGAGTTCCAGGCAATAACCATACTGGATAATTTGTCTCACCCACCTGTCTGTGGTAATTGCGTTCCAGACTGGTAGGAATTGTGTTAGTCTGCCTCCGATCGGTGTTGAGTGGTCTGGAGGGAGTGTGAACAAGTCACTGTTTGGTGGAGGCTCTGGTGTTGTTGCCACCACGTCCTCTGCCCTTGTTATTATTGCCTCTAGAACCTCCTCTGTTGGAGCCTTTATTAAAGGTGCTCTGGGTATTACTCTTGAAAGTAGAGGAAGACTTTGATGTGTTGCCTCTATCTGAGCCTCGAAAGGAGGAGCGACAAAAGGAACTTCTGGATTGTTGGAACTGAAGTGCGCCCATTGACTTAGCATTATCAGTATCCTTTTTCATCTTTTCTAAGATGGTGTCTACTGCAGGGCCAAACAGAAAGTCTTGGTTAACTGGATGAGGATGGTTGACTGCACTTCATTTTTAAATCCGGAAATGCGTAGCCAAGCATGCCGGCGTAGTAATACGCTAGTGTTAATAGACCTAGCTGCTGTGTCAGCTGCGTCAAGTGCACATTTAATGGAAGCATTTGTTATAAATTTGCCTTCCTGTATTAGGTTGTTAGCTTTAGATTTGAATGGTTCTGGGAGGTGTTGTAGTAAACCTTCCAGCTGGTCATAATGTGCTTTATCGTATCGCACTAATAGAGCTTGTGTGTTCGCATTTCTCCAAGTGTTTGCTGCTTGGGATGCCACTCTTTTGCCTGAGGATTCTAGTATCTTTGACTCTTTGTCAGGAGGGGGAGCATCTCCTGTTGTCTGTGACTTAGCTCGCTTTCGAGCCTTTGCTAACACTAATGAGTCTAAAGGCAACTGTGATTTCATATAAGAAGGGTCTTAGGGGCTGCCTTATACATTTTCTCAATTCTGGGATTGAGGACACACGCTCTGGCTGGATCTTTGAATATGTCTGGCGCGTGTTTTAGTACTCCTTTTAACATAGGAAGTGTACGTACGCTCTTTTCTGACATAGGAAAAGCGTTGAATAGGAAATCCTCTTCTATTGGGTCAGTGTGCATGTCTGCATTGTGATATTTAGCTGCCCTATCCGCTAGTTGGTTAAAGACAATGGTGTCATCATGGCTTTGTAGGATATGTAGAGGTGTCAGGGATGGGTTGTGGGTCGTATGTATCATAAGGATCATTTTGGTCATCCCATGTGTTATCCTGTACATCCTGATCCTCAGGGTCTCTAAAGTTATCTTGAGGATCGTCCCCTATGTTTTCTGCCTCATAATGTGAAGGAGAGTAAGGTACATAGGGCATGTCAGGAAAGAAAGGAGGAGGAGGAGTGTAAGGCCTTGAGGGAGATGTTGCAAAGTCTTTCTTCTTTGGAGGAACAGGGGAAGAAGTGTCAGTGTCCAAAGGTCTCTTCTTCCTGTGGTAAACTGTTACCCGTGCTGTTTTAGGGTCTATACATTTTAGGTTGTTCTTCCTCCATTGGATCAGGGTGGAAAAGTTCTTCCTCAACTGTCAGTGGTTTTGGCGCCGATGATTTTGGCTTGGTCACTTGTTTATGAGTCTTTGGCTCGAGGGCCTTCGGCTGTGGAGCTACTTTCGGATCGACTGCAGTTATCGGGTCGGCGACCTTTTTCGGCTCAGCGACTCTTTTTTGTTCGACGTGTTTCGTCTTTACCGTCTTTTTTGGTTCGACGACTTTCTTTGGTTCGATGACCTTTTTCGGATCGACTAGCGTTTTCGGTTCGATACCCTTTTTCGGGAGTACTGGTGTTTTCTGTTCGATAACCTTTTTCGGATCGACCGTTTTTTTCGTCGACTCGGCTGCCTTCTTCGGGTAACCAGGAATTTTAGTGTGACCTGTGTTTGGGAGGTCGACACTCTTTTTCGGCTCGATGGCCTTTTTCGGGACAACTATTCTCTTGGGATCGGCAAGCTTTTTTGTTTCGATGGTTTTCTTCGGCTCGACAACCTTTTTCAGTTCAGCTGCCTTTTTAGGAATAGTGTAGCTAGTTCCTGGGGTCTCAGAAGGCTTGGATTTGGTCTTCGGAGCCGAGCCGGAAGGCGGGGTCTCTGAAGAAGTTTGTCCATCTCGGCTATGGCCTTTAGGCGATGCTTCGACCGGAGCCTTGTCTTGAGATGGAAGCGGGCTAGGGGGCGTCGTACTCACAGTTTGCCCCGGTGTGATCTGCTCATCGGAGTCAGACTGGTCTTCTACGTTGACAATTTCGAGGTAGGAGTCCGCCGCTTCTGGGAGGTCGTGTTCATCATCGAAAATGTTCTCCGGTTCCGGTGCCTGCCGCTGCATCTCTTGTCTAGCGGCCCGTCGGTTCCGGATAGTTGTCTTCGACCGGAACTGAGCACAAGCTGGACAATCTTCCTTGTTGTGCTCGGGAGAGAGGCACTTGCTGCATACTGTATGTTTATCAGTATGTGGGAACTTGGAGTGACATTGTGGGCACCTTTTGAATGGGGTCCTTTCCATCGGCAGCAGGCCCACATGGCAACGAAAAGACCCAACGGCCCGCGTCGACGACTGGATCGAGATGGAAAGTGTTATCGAGTAAAGGCTTACCGACCGAGAACAATACCGTCGAGGTAGAAGGCCTTTTGGCCTTAGAAAGTTGAAAAGTTTCGGTTCCGAAGTTGGAGTTGAGGAATAGTATCCGAACCCAATGGTGGAAAAAAACAATCTGAAGATGGAGAAGATGCCCAGGCGCACTGTAGTCCAGGGGAGGAGTCACCTATCTCGTGATACTTCGAAGACTCTTCCAGGACAACGAAGTGCAAACATCCGGACCCAACACTAGGCGGCGATCTATGCTAAGATATGAATTCAGCAGCCCACATGCCTCATACCTCCCGTTCGCTAGTAACGAGAAGGTGGGTATGATAGCAGGCACAGGTGTACCTTTCAAAATACAGGCTAAATTCGGCTCATTCTGAATACAGGAGCCATGTAATTGGATATGTCTACACATCAATTAGTGATCTGGTTGTTTCAGTGCAAACTTCACCATTCAAATAAACTTCCTTGCCCTCCCTAAGGCATCTATAGGTAAATGGTAGCGACCAAGCTTCATGGAGATAACCACTCCCCAGAGGCTCATATCCACCGATGGCAAAGTACTTCATACACGCCTTGAACTTGAATAAAGGTAACGGGAGAGTTATTAACCCGTGGATAAGCCACGTAACTATTGGCTTCAGCTACTGAAAATGGCAAAGGTTCCAACCTTTTAATGTGCAACATAGGAAAAAGAAGCATCCTTTATTGACAGTAAACGCTGCTTGTCGGTCAAATTAAATGGGGCAAACAAGGATGACGTGGTCATGCAATGCCAGGGCACTTTTCCAGCTTTCAAGTCTGCAGTGTTCATGCAAACTGCATAATAGAACACAATTGATTTTGAACATGGTACAAAACAGACACTTCATCTTGCACAATATCAACAACAGATGATACAATATTATCTAACGTGTAAATTCTGGAAGAAAGCGTGTTTATGCTATTATCTACAACTGCTAGCACCTTCTCTAAATTAGCCTGATCTATAGCTCTAAAACAACTTGCAAACATCCGGACCCAACACTAGATGGCAGGAGTATGCAAACCATGTGTATCTACAGCACACATGCCTCGAACCATCTGCTACTTTTTCAGCATTCTTCCCCTAGGAAAACTGTACCCTGCAAGACTACTAATTTTATAGTTCAGGTATCAAAATAAAGGCTTTTGTACATTACTTTTTTTTTTTAAAGCAAAAGAACATGGTTACAGGGAAAGTGCATGTGATGCAAAGATAGAAGAGGCATCTGACAATTGCACAATGGCTACTAGTGAACAAGGTGAGCAAGTACTCAGGGCATATAGCTGGAGGGAGGTGGTGAAAACAAGTGATGAAAAAGCCTATAAAAGGATTGATTTCCTAATCAACAAAAGCAACAGACCTGTCAGCAACCGGAGTTAAATTCTAGCACTGCGAATAACCTTCACTAAAATAAAATTAAATCAAAATCTATTGTGACATTTTCTTGGTTTGCATTTGGTTAAACTGTATATGCCCTATTATCTCAATATATCCACAAAATAATGTTTTTTTAAACTAGTTGTTGGCCAATGTATCCTTATTACAGTCTGTGTATTATCCAGCTACCCAATCACCAGAAACTGTCGTAAGAAAACTGCTGCTTTGTTTTCCATAATCTTACCTCGATAGGCCCACTGAAATAGGCCTTGCGACAGGCTGGTGAGATCTTAATGCAGAGCGAGAAAGGACCCGCCGCTTCGTGCTCAGAGGTGAAGGGGGGTCTGTTGATTGGTCTTCTTGACTGGCAAGAGGGAAAAAAAGGAAAAAAATTGTGTGATTAGAGTGTAAACCTGTGGCAACTCCAGGGAAGTTAGTCATGGTGGGTCAGGAATTATCAACAAAGGATGGTGAAAAACGTAAACAGAAAGTACACTCCAATTCCCAACACTTACTGCCCGCTTCAAAACTAAGCACTACATCTATCCACACTGAAGGCTGAATTGCGAGCGCCTAAAATGAGAATAGAGAGGGACCACTTCGGAGTCAGAAAGCAGCTCTGCATTAAGATATCCATCCTGCTTTGTCCCACAATACCTAAATTGCCTAAAAGCTTTAAACTCACATAAAACCTGAGAATCTTTTCTCAACCTTCATCAGAAAATCATTCATCTTACATCTGTGATTCATAAGTATAACTCTCGGTTTTGGAACAAAGTACTGCAATAACTTTTTATGGTATGTAGGTTTTCATTCCCTAACCATGAAGCTGATCTGTATTAGATACTTTGTGTAAGAAGATGCCCAGAAAAACTCACAAGGTGAGAGAACCGAAAGTCTGGGTCTTTGTTATGTTATTTTATTTTTATATAGCGAAAATCACCACTGGTCTCTAAGCTCTTCTATAGAAAGAACAGGTCACTGGCATAAGAGGCAGCGGGGGGAGCACTTAAACCGATGTCAGTGTCTCTCTAAACAGGTAGGTCTTTAAAAGCTTTCTAAAGGAAAGCAGAACCAATTCCTTTCGCAGGTTTTGTAATGGCCCCTATAAAAAAAAGATCTAGCGAGCTTCCAATCAAATGAGGAACTTTGAATAACTAAGTTGCTCAATACATTTTGATTAAGCATTTGATTTCTAAAAAGACAGCTGTCTATACATGTCTCATGGATTTTATTTTTTTACTCATATTGTGTCATCAGGGGTCTGCTCTTGTCTAAAAAGGCAAACTTGGCAAAACTCAGAGTGGTCTCATCAGCTTTTTAAAAACGTTAATGCAATGTAGTGGGATTAAAGTAAAAATCAGAAATAATAGTTATCCCTTTCCAAAAATGTTTTACCAACAGAGGGCTGTAAAACAGTTACATCCCCGTACCACTTTTATTCAATGTGCATGTGACAGAAAAGGGTGCACCCTTGTGTTTGACGGTAGGCAGAAACAGTTGTCTTGCTTGGAGTATTTATTTGAGAGTTTATATAGCGCTGACTAGACACAGGGGTATCCGAGCACTTTAAAAGATTTAGCATTAAAAGAAGGATTCACCATTGACATAGTATCACAAGAGGGGGGAAAACAGAACAGTGAAACATAATATACGTATATCCAAGAGTCAAAAACAGTCCTGCATTGTCCGTCTGAGCCATAGACGCCGAATTAGGAAAGATGACCGTATCAGATGGTCCTGTTGGTTTAGCAAGCTCAAAGGGGCCAGATTCAGGAATATTTTCAGTATTAGAGTTCTGAGATCCTGTTTGAAGCAGGTATAGGAGGGGTTACAGCAAAGGTCTTTAGGAAGTGAGTTCTACATCGATGGAGCATTACTTGAGAAAGGGCGTTTATGAGAGGATTATTCTTTTCAATTTGTGAGGGATGAAAAGAATAGAGTCAGAGTTTTTTAGAGCCCAAGTTTTGCCCACGTTCAATAGATTGTTTTCTACATATTTTGGTTTGCGGTGTGAAGGGCATTATTGGTGAGACAGGCTGTCTTAAAGATGCATCTTCCTTCTATTGGGAGCCAAATGAGATTCTTGAGAGCTGCTGAGATGTGGTCAAATCTTTTGGTATCTGTGTGGAGTCTAGCGACTGCATTAAGAGTTGTTCTAAGAGGCACAAGGTGTTTTTTTTGGGGTCCCAGGGATTATAGTAGTGCCATAGGAATATGCTACTTACCAGTATGCATCTGTTCTTGACATGTAGGGCTGCTGACATTCATATCTGTGCATAGATTGCCGCCTAGTGTTGGGTCTGGATGATTGCATGTTGTTGTCCTGGAAGAGTCTTCGAAGATAGGTGGCTCCTCCCTTGGACTACAGTGCGCATGGGCATCCTCTCCATCCTCAGATTGTTTTTCGCCATTGTGGCAGAGATGGAATATAGTCCAGTAAGAGATGTCCATGCGAAGAGTGAATGCTGCAGCTGCGACAGGCACCGGGGAGGTGGGTGGGCGATATGAATGTCAGCAGCCCTACATGCCAAGAACAGATGCATACTGGTAAGTAGCATATTCCGTTCGAGGCATGTGGGTTGCTGAATTCATATCTGTGCATAGAATGTATAGTAGTATCTCCCTTAGCAGTCGCCACCTGTGTCAGTCGCAGCAGTCTGGAAAAGAGTTTTGAGAACAGCCTGTCCTACAGCAGCTTGCTGTTTTGAATGTACATATACACAATAGTGTTTTGTAAATGTATGTGTGGTTGTCCATGTGGCTGCTTTACAAATTTCGTGTAAAGGAATATTACCCAGCAAAGCCATGGATGCCCCTAGCTTGCGTGTGGAATGCGCTCTAGGGGGAACTGTTAAGGTGCGTTTGGCTTTTAAATAACATATTTGGATGCATTTAACAATCCATCTGGCTATACCGGATTTTGAAATAGGGTTGCCTTTGTGTTGCGGTTAGAAAGCAACAAACAACTGTTTTGTTTTTCTAAATGCCTTAGTTCTGTCTATATAGTATAGCAGAGCTCTTTTGGCATCTAGAGTGTGCAAGGCCCTTTCAGTTACTGTCTGTGGAATTTGAAAGAACGCTGGCAGTTCGATTATTTGATTTATGTGGAAATGGGATACCACCTTTGGCATGAATTTAGGGTTTGTTCTGAGAACTACTCTATTTGCATGTATTTGGATGAATGGCTCTTGAATAGTTAGGGCTTGCAGCTCACTAACTCTTCGAAGCGAAGTAATGGCAATAAGCAAAGCCACCTTCCAAGTAAGAAATTGTATTTCGCATGAATGTAGTGGTTCAAAAGGTGGTCCCATAAGTCTGGTTAAAACAATGTTCAGATTCCAGACTGGTGAAGGTGGGTGTGTTCGAGGAATTACACGTTTGAGTCCTTCCATAAATGCCTTAATTGCTGGCACCCTAAATAGTGAAAGGTGTTGCCTGTTTTGCAGATATGCTGCTGACGCAGCTAAATGTATTCTGATGGATGCATAGGCTAAATTGCAGCGTTGTAGGTGCAAGAGATAGCAAATGATGTTTTGAGTTGAAGCATCAAGTGGGTTTATATCATTGTTACTGCAGTAATGACGAAACGTTTCCACTTAGCTGCATAATATGCCCTGGTAGAGGGTTTTCTTGCCTCCTTGATAATGTTCATACAGTCTGGAGGCAAGTTTAGGTATCCAAACTCTAGGATTTCAGGAGCCAGATCGCCAGGTTCAGCTGTTGCGGATCTGGATGTTGGATTTCTCCATGGCTCTGAGTTAGGAGATTGGATGTGAGTCTCAGTCTTTGATGAGGCACCACTGACAGTTCTAGGAACGTTGTGTACCATGGTTGTCTCGCCCATGTGGGAGCAACTAGGATTAGCGTCAGTGAATGTTGACATCGTTTGCGTGCCACTAGCGGTATTAATGGAGCTGGGGGAAAAGCGTACGCAAATTTGCCTGACCAGTTCATCCATATCGCATTGCCTTGCGACTGTGGATGTGGGAACCTGGCGGCAAAATACTGGCATTTTGCGTTTTCGCTTGTGGCAAACAGATCTATTTCTGGATGTCCCCACTTCCGGAAGAATGGTTGGAGCACTTTGGGGTGAATCTCCCATTCGTGCATTTGTTGGCTGTGCCTGCTGAGCAGGTCGGCTACTTGATTGTCCTTGCCTGGGAGGTGCTCTGCCATAATAAACATGTTCCTTTGAATGGCCCACTTCCACATTGCTTGAGCTAGGAGCGACAGCTGTGGCGAGTGTGTTCCTCCCTGTTTTTGAATTTAATACATAGCTGCCATGTTGTCAGTCCGGATCAACACAGTCTTGTTGCATACGTGTGTTTTGAATGCTTTTAGAGCTAGAAAGATAGCCATCAGCTCCAGAAGGTTGATGTGCATCTTCTTTTGTTGTACAGTCCATAGTCCCTGTACTGTGTAGTGTAGGACATGGGCTCCCCATCCTAGTAGGGACGCGTCCGCGGTTAACACTATTTGTGGGACAGGCTCTTGGAACAGTCGTCCTTTGCAAAGGTTTTGTGGATTCCACCAATGCAGAGAGTTGTATGCCTGACTGGTCACCAACACTAGGTTCTGTAATCGCCCTTGAGCCTGGTTCCACTGCCTTGCTAGGCACTCTTGGAGAGGACGCATGTGTAGTTTGGCATGCGGGACTATGAATATGCACGAGGCCATCATGCCTATCAGTTGCATAAACGCTCGAGCTGGTAGTGAGTGTTGGGGCCTGAATTTTTGGATTAGTGCTTGCATGCTGTTCATACGTGCTGCATTGGGGTATGCTTTTGCTGCCAGTGTATCTATAGTTGCTCCCAGGTATTGTTGTACATGGGAGGGTTGTAGATGTGAATTCGGGTAGTTCAGCGAGAAGCCTAAACTGTGCAGGAGATGGATGGTTTTTGACATGTAGTTGGCACACTGCTGGGCCGATGGCACGTGTATTAGCCAATCGTCCAGATATGGGTACACATGGATGTGTTGCCTTCTGAGATGTGCTGCCACTGTAGCTAGACATTTGGTGAAGACGCGTGGAGCTGTTGTGACACCAAATGGTAGTACTTTGAACTGGTAGTGCTGTCCCTGTATGGTGAACCTGAGCTACTTTCTGTGAGCAGGGTGTATTGGTATATGAAAGTATGCATCTTTGAGGTCCAGAGTTGCTAGGAAGTCTCCCTTGCGGAGCAATGGTAAGACTTGCTGGAGAGTGAGCATATGAAAATGCTCCGACAAAATGTACAGGTTGAGGGGCCTGAGGCCCAATATTGGTCAGAGACCCGTCCTTCTTTGGAATTAGGAAGTATAGGGAGTATACTCCTGTCCCCTGATGTTGTAGTGGGACTGGTTCTATGGCCCCCTTTTGCAGCATACTGATGACCTCTTGCTGCAGTAGTGTTATGTGTTCCTGTGACATTGGACGGTGCACGGGTGGTATGTTGGGTGGGGTTGAGGTGAGTTCTAGGCATTAGCCATGTTGGATAATTTGGCTGACCCACTTGTCTGTTGTGATATGTAACCAGATTGGCAGAAACTGTTGTAGTCTTCCCCCGACCGGTGTTATATGGTCTGCGGAAGTGCCAAGAAGTCACTGTTTGGTGTTAGTGGAGGATCTATTTGCATTGCCTCCACGACCCCTTCCTTTGGTGTTATGGCCTCTGTATCCACCCTGTTGGTGTTTTTGTTGTTTGTGGATTGTGTGTTAGTTTTGCAGGTGGAGGATTGCTGTGATGTATTACTTCTGGCTCCTCCTCTATAATTGGAGCGACAAAAGGAGCCCCGGTGTTGTTGGGAATGGAGAGCTCCCATGGACTTCGCTGTTTCCGCATCCTTTTTCATTTTGTCCAGAATTGAGTCAACTGCTGGGCCAAATAAAAAGTCTGGGTTGATGGGCTGATTAAGAATAGTGGATTGGACTTCATTTTTAAAACCTGATATGCGAAGCCATGTGTGGCGCCTTAGCAGCACGCTTGTATTGTTGGATCTGGCAGCTGTATCAGCCGCGTCTAGAGCACATTTAATTGAGGCATTGGTGATGAGCTTCCCTTCTTGTATCAGTTAATCTGCCTGCTGTTTATAAGGGTCAGGTAAGTGTTGGAGAATTTCTTCTAAGCTGTCATAATGCGCCCGTCATATCTGGCCAGCAAGGCCTGTGTATTGGCAATTTTTCAAGAGTTCGCTGCTTGAGCTGCTACTCTTTTGCCTGATGCCTCAAAGATTTTTGACTCCTTGTCTGGAGGAGCAGCCTCTCCGGTAGTCTGGGAGTTAGCCCTCTTACGTGCGTTGGACACCACTAGGGAGTCCAGGGGTAGCTGTCCTTTTATGTATGTAGGATAGATAGGTGCAGCCCTATATTTCTTTTCAATTCTAGGGTTAATGACCCGTGCCCTAGCAGTGTCTTTAAAATTGTCATGTGCATGTTTTAAGACGCCCTTTAACATGGGGAGTGTTTTTACATGTCTCTCAGATGTTGTGAGTGTATCAAAGAGAAAGTCTTCTTCAATAGCATCAGAGTGCATATCTACTTTATGATAGGTAGCTGCTCTATCAAGTAAAGAATTAAAAGCCACTGTACCTTCAGTGGGCGATGGCTTAGTTGGGTAAACTGCTGGTTCTGTAATGGGCAGAGTCCCCTCATTATCTGGTTCTCCTCCTGCACCCCATGGCTGTAGGTTGTGGTCTCCAGTTGGGTTTTGCGGATAACCAAACCCCACATCTGCATCCTGATCTTCATCTGGGATGTATTCAGGTGATGTTTGGGCATATGGGGTTGCAGGCATGACTGGACTGATAGGTTCAAAAAGGATAGGAGAGGTTGCACAGTCTTGTTTCTTTTTTAGTGGTATTCTAGGAAAGTCTGCTATTGGTGTACACAGTCACTTTGCCAGTTGCTGTGTCAATATACAGCTTTGACTGGTCCTCTGTGGAGGGGCCTGGGTGAATAAGCTCTTCCTCCACAGTCCTTTCCTTTGGTGCTGTAGCCATTGGTTTCCCAGATTCTGGGTCTGTAGGTTTATTGGGTTCGACCGCTTTTGGTGGTTGGATGGGTTTTTGATGTTTCTGGACACTTTTTGTCGGTTCAGCTGGCTTCACCACCTTTTTCAGACCGAGCGGTTTGGTTGGTTCGACATTCTCTTTGGGAGTTGTAGGTGTATGTGGTTTTGGGTCGATGCCTTTTTTCGGTTCTAGGTGCTTCGGCTCGACCGATTTGTTTTTGTCCACAGTAGGTTTCACTTTTGATTCGACGTTAGTCTTGGGCGTTGGCCTTTTACTTTCGTCGACAGTGTTTTTCTCTTTGTCGATATTTGAGGCTTGCTTGCTCGATTCGATGTGCTTTAGTTTAGAGGTTGATTCGACGTGCTTTTGCTTTAGCGTCGGATCGACGTGTTTGGGCCGTGAGGTGGACTCGACGGCTTTCGGCTTCGAGCTCGACTCGACAGGTTTTGTCTTCGATGTCGACTCGACGGTCTTTGGCTTCGAAGGTTGTGTTGGGACTACGGCCTTCGGCTCGAGGACCTTTTGCTTAAGTACTTTTGGATCGACGACATTTGGTCCGAAGACAGTGTTGTCGACGAGTTTTGGTTTCAATGGAACCGGTGCCATATGGCATGTCTCAGAGAACTTTTCGAATATGTTCTTAGCCGGGTGGTACGGCGGGGCTGTAGAACGAGAATGTTGATCTTGGCCAAGGCCCACTGGCGATACCTCGACCCGATTCTCTGATATTGGTGTAGTGTCTATATGGGGCGGTGTACTCATCGTCATCGGCGTCGTCTTCAACAGCTACGATGTCGTCTTGATCGTATTCCTCGAGATCGACGATTTCTTAGTCTTCTTCGAAGTAATTTTTGGAGTCGTGCTCCGAGTGTTGTTGTACGCCTTGATCCGATTCTTCGGCGCTACCTAGTTCTTCCTCATCATCGAAGATGTTATCTGGTTCTGGCGCCGACCTCTGCATTTCTTGCCTTGCTGCCCGTCGATTCCGGATAGTCTTTTTCGAACTGAACTGGGCACAAGCTAGGCAACTATCATCCTTGTGATCCGGAGATAGGCATTTGTTGCACACGGGATGCTTATCAGTGTGCGGGAACTTTGAGTTGCACTGCGGGCAGTATTTAAATGGACTTTGTTCCATCGACGGTCGGTCCACGTGGTGTCGAGAAGGCCTCACAGCCCGATTCGACAACCGGAGTGCAATAGATGTTTCTGAAGTGTCTCGGTACTGAGCGCTAAACAATACCGAAGGAACCGAAGGCCTTCTGGCCTTACAGAAGAGTCAGTCAATTCCAAACTTGGAGTCTAGGAAAGTACGTCCGAACCCAATGGCGGAAAAAAACAATCTGAGGCGGGAGAGGATGCCCATGCGCACTGTAGTCCAAGGGAGGAGCCACCTATCTTGTGATACTTCGAAGACTCTTCCAGGACAACAACATGCAATCATCCGGACCCAACACTAGGCGGCGATCTATGCACAGATATGAATTCTGCAGCCCACATGCCTCGAACATCTAGTTTTGAGAGGACAAGTGATTATATTACAGGCTTTAGATCTCAGTGGGATAAACGGTTTGAGTTCCTTGAGATGTTTTAGTGTGTAGGGTGGCTCTTTGGCGGAGTTATTGAAGTGTTTTTTTTCATTTAGATACTTTTGTTAGTGGTGTTTCCCAGGCACTTCACAGAGTTGGAGTTTGTGAAAGAACAGTTAAGAGCATTCATGCGCTTGAGCCATTTATGAATTGGCGAGGTCTTGTCATTTGGGGAAAAGAGTAAAAGTTTGGTTTTATTGCGGTTTAGTTTCTAGAGGATTGGTGTTTCGCCAGTTTTGAATCTGGTTTAGTGTAGTATTCAGATGGAGAATGTTGCTATGGGGTGATATTTTGTACTAAAGTTGAGTGTTGTCAGAGTAAAGGGGATATTTTGCATGCCGCACTGTTAGTGCCAAAGTTGAAAGTAGTAGATCACGCTGCGCTCCCGGACTCTACCTTATCGGCATCACAAGACGAGGCAGACCTAGTTTCTCTCCCCAAGCCTGACAGAGACAACACAGAAATGGGGTCATAAAGACTGCTAGTAATGCTCAACACAAACTACAAAATTCTAGTTACCATCATTTCGTCAAGGCTGGCTTCCTTGATGCAGTCTCTCGTCCACCCTGATCAGAACGGCTTTGTGCCACCCTGTAATAACTCACTGAAAATACAGCGGTGCTTTAGTCTGCAGGAATATGCACCACAGCTCTGGTCTCACTTGGGCTGGTCGGTCCTAGATCAAGAAAAAGTCTTTGAATCGTTGGAGTGGCCCTACTTATTTTAGGTCCTCTGCCAATACGGATTTGGGGATCAATTCATGCAACTCACACGGCTATTACATACGAATGCACGCATTAGGATTCGCATCAGCCAACAAATATCTGAGTCTGTATCAATAGGTAGGGGCACCAGACAAGGCTGCCCTCTACTGTATTCGTTATTTTCATTGGCGATGGAACCACTGGCGGTGGAGCTACGGGAGAGGGCAGAGGACTGGGGAATCCGCTTGGGGGGATGGGCTACATGTAGTGTGCTTATATGCAGATGACCTATTATATCTGAGGGATGTTCATAATGAGCCTGGTATGGTCGCAGAGATCCTGCAGCGATTTGCCGGGTTGTCGGGGATCGGGCTGAACTGGCGGAAATCCTGCCTATACCCATTTAGCCCGCACTCCTAAGGCCAGGGACTCATGGTCAACGAGATGCTAATACCATGGCAACCAACGCCCTTTCAATACCTAGGTATCCTCATCTATCACTCTGCCAACGATATCTTGGACAGCAACCTTACCAGAGCCATAAGATCTATCAGATCTCAAATGAGATTCTGTCAAACATTACCATTATCCGTTATGGGTCGAATTGCACTATTAAAAAGGATAGTACTGCCTAGGCGGTTATATTATTTCACTAACCTACCTGTATATATATTCAATCCAGAATTTTACGATAATTAGAACAGTAGTCCACAGATTTTATTTGGAATAAGGGGCGCTACAGGGTACAGCTATGGAAGTTATATGCACCAGTAGAAGAAGGAGGGCTAGCATTTCCCAATTTGGATTTATATTACCTAGCTGCACAACTGCAGTGGGTCTTGAAATGGCTGGCAGGACTCCAGCTAGATGAAATAGCAACATTGTTACCAGCATGGTAGCTGGCCACCATTCATCAACTGTTCCATCCTATGGATAAAATATCCAAAAAACAGCTGGGAACGCTGGCCCTGGCTCAACGTTGCTATAGGCGCAGTTTGTACCTGCACTCCCCCTGCTTAAGTATGCCATGGGGCAGAGTGGTCACATCGAGAGCGGAGCTTGTACCCTGGCACACTGCTGTGATACAGACGTAGAGCGACTTGTATGGTGACGGGGCCCTTCTGACATATGAGTTGTCATATGTCAGAGTTGAGGCGCATTCATTTCAGCCTTCCCTGCATAGCAATTGGAGCGTTTTTATACCCTTTTTAAATCCGCCGCTTTTTAACTTTGGGGGCTGTTAGTTTAAGGGGAATTGAGAAGACAGGCACTCTGACACCTCTTACACCTTCTCTTCCTCTTGTTTCAGCCCAGCCGCTTTGAATTCAACATCACTCGGCGGTGGGCGCCATCTTGAGTGAGGAAGGTGAGGTCAGCGCTATAGTCGCGCCGTCCTCCCACCCTCCCTCCTTCCTATATAATGTGTCACTCATTCAGACGGCGCAGCGGGCTGGCGCAGCGGGCGCGCCGGTCGCGCGCCGAAGCCGCGCCTAAGCCAAGCCCGTCTGCGCCAGTCCGCGCCAGGATCGCGCCGGGCGCGGGCCATGCTGCTCCTATACCCCCAGTCCTCAGGTACGACTCCTTTGCGCTGCTCTCTATGCGCCCAACCTTACCTAGTCCTTCTTGTCATGTTCACTCCTTCACAGACCACCTCTGGGGCCCTTTTTTCTGCCGATCATGTGGTTGGTCATCCTCTAGTCCCGTCAGCCCTATTCCTCTCCTTCCCCTTCTCCCTCGCCACAAGACGACCTCCTTCAACAGTGGTCTCATCAACGCCAGATCTTTAGCACGTAACGGACAAGACATCTATGACCTTATTGTGTCAGCCGATCTTGATGCCCTATTCATTACTGAATCTTGGTTGCATGATGCTTCCAACCCCGATCTCGCAACCGCCCTCCCTCCTGATTTTACCATCCTCAGGCGGGACAGACCCATTGGTCGGGGAGGCGGGCTGGCTATCATTGTAAAGAAATCATTCAAGTGCCATACATTCGACCTGGCCTCCTTCAAGGATTGTGAGTCCCTTGGATTTGTTATCCAAACCAGTCCTTCCTCCGCCTTCTCAGGAGGACTCGTCTATCGCCCCCCCGGGAATGCCACACCATTCTTGGACTCCCTCGACGAAACTCTGGCAGCTCTTCTTACTCACTACCCCACTTTTACCCTCCTTGGGGACTTCAACCTTCACTTGGAATCCTGCACCGACCCCCACACTCTCAATTTCCGTCACTCCCTTGAGATTTTTGGTCTCTCTCAATCAGTCTCCTATCCTACCCATCGTGCCGGGCACACCTTGGACGGCATCTGCACAAACTTGGCTTCCTTAGATGTTTCTCCCCCATTACCACAAATATGGACAGATCATTGTTTCATTCCTTTCTCCATCAAAACTAAATCTCTGCTGTCACCCCCCATCAAACACTTTCACACCCCCTTCCCCATCAATTGGAAGAAGGTAGCTGAGTGCATCAAACTTAATCCCCAACCGGCTGTCCCCCCCCCTCCCATTATGGGAGATGCATCACAAGACTCCACAAACTTTCATCTGTGGATTGACAGAGTGGTCTCTGCTAATTCAAAATCTGTTACTCAAAAATCAGTTCGAGGTAAAAAGAAGCCCAATGCCCCCTGGTATACTCCGGCCCTCACTGACTGTCATCTCAAGTGTAGGATTTTGGAGAGAGAATGGAGAAAAACCTACGATCCTACTTCCAGATCCACATACATTCTCCAGAGAAAACAATATCTTTCCAATATAAAAAAAGCAAAAAAGGCATTCTTCACTCTAGCAATAGACTCAGCCAAACAGAAACAACAAACGATTTTCAATATAGTAAAATCTTTCACTCACCCCAAGGCACTGGCACTTGAAATCCCCCCTTCACAAACTCTCTGCGATCAAATCGCAGATTTCTTTGAGGAAAAAATCAATAATATTCATAAGGACTTCCCCCATTTACCCACTCCAACCCAAGAGTCTGATACAACCATTCCCTTACTAAATCAATTTACAACAGTTTCCCTGCTGCAAACGCAAAAAGCCATCTTGGCCTGCAAATCAGGTGCCCCTACGGATTCTTGACCCCCAGTCATCCTACACTATCTTATCGAGGCTGTCAACCCTCTAATTAATGCCATTGTGAATGAATCTCTCAACTCTGGTATTGTTCCTACTGAGTGGAAGAAGGCCATAGTCAAGCCCCTCATGAAAAAGCAAAATAAATCCCCAACTGATTTGTCTAATATGCGCCCAATTTCCCTTCTCCCAGCGCTAGGTAAAATCACCGAGCAATTAGTTCATGAGGAATTAAAAAAATTTGTGGAAAACAAACGCATCCTGCACCCACAGCAATCCGGCTTTCGCCCTGGCCATTCTACAGAAACCGCTTTGATTGAATTATCAGACACCATCAAGTTCTTGCAGGATGAGGGCAGGCAGGCTGTCCTCATCCTGCTCGACTTAACCGCGGCCTTCGACACCATCTCACATGTCATTCTAATCAATAGAATGCGTGAGATTGATGTCTCGGGTTCCGCGCTTGCTTGGATAACTTAATTCCTGTCCAACCGCTCTCAAACGGTTTCCTTAGGCCCCTTTCTTTCTGGCGAACGATCCACCATCTCAGGTGTGCCCCAGGGTTCCATCCTGAGCCCTCTCTTCTTTAATATATATATGGCCCCCCTTCTCACGTTGATCGAGTCCCATGGGATTCTTGTGACATCCTACGCTGACGACACCCAGCTTGTCGTCACTATTGACAAAAGACTCCCGGATGCTGCCCTTAGATTTCAAAACTGCCTTTCAGAAGTCTTTTCCTGCCTTAACCTGAATCATCTAAAATGCAACAGTGCCAAAACCGAAATAATACCCCTAGGTAAAGGCACACTCTTTTCCCCCCAAAGACTGGTGGCCTCATAACTCCGAAGCACCACCGAGCGCGGTCTCTTCAGCCCGCAATCTTGGAGTTCAATTTGACGCATCCCTCAGCTTCGATGAGCATGTTCGCATTACCGCAGGGCGCTGTTTCAGTCTGATCAGGCAATTAAAGAAATTTTTCAATTTTCTGCCCATTTCAGCCAGGAAATCAGTCGCGGTGGCGCTTATCCTCTCCCGGCTGGATTATTGTAACGGCCTCCTAGCAGGCATCAAGAAATCTTCCCTTAAAAAATTACAAAGTGTTCAACACGCAGCAGCCAGGCTTGTCCTGAAACTCCCCCGCAGGTCCTCGGCCTCTGCAGCCCTCAACGCCCTTCATTGGCTGCCCCTCCATAAGAGAATCTTATTCAAGCTTCTAGTCACTGTCTTTAAATCCACCAGGAGCACGGGTCCATCTTACCTGATCAAGCGCTTCCAGCGTTATATTCCAACTCGCTGCTTGAGGTCATCAGGTGCTAATTTAATCACTGAACCCCGAATAAAACTAAAAACCAAAGGCATAAAGACCTTTTCATTCCTGGCTGCTAGGGCATGGAATCGTCTTCCCCCCAACCTCAGGCATGCCCCCTCAGAAAGCCTTTTCAGGAAATTCCTGAAGACTTGGATTTATTCTCAATCTGACTCATCAGTCCTCGCAGCTATCTGATCCATGCTCCCCATAGTTGATCTTCTGTGAGCTCAGCGCCAAGATGCTCCCTCCGGAGCGAAAGTAGCGCTTTACAAATGCTAATAAATATCAAATATCCTGGGGCACAGATATTCCATGAGCCAATTCCTATTATACAATTCGATAATAACGGCACTGACACGAGCCTGGGGGGCAACTGAAAATTGAGCCCCAACCTCACCTAGTTGTGGAATATCTACATGTCATGGGTTGGGGCAGCCACATAATACACTGGCTAACTGCAGCGTTATTAACACACTCAAGGAGCTCACTCATACCCCTACGTAGCAAACCGGAAGCGGACAGAGGAAAGCCATGGGAAGAAAGAATGGGTGTCGATATTAGTAAGCACTGCACAAGTCCCACGGAACGCTAAATTCCACCTTATACAATTTTACATTATCCACAGGGCGTACCTATCGCCTGATAAAAAAGTACTTTCAACAGAATAATGCTGCCTGCCCCCGCTGCGACCTAGCAGGCGCGGACCTCCTCCACATGTGGTCCTGCCACGCTCTAAAAAGGTACTGGTGGGAATTAGCGTCCTTCTTAGCTTCATTCACAGACAGTCTAGAACTATGTACCTGGGAGGAGTGCATACAGGGGCTGCTCCTCAGACAGAAAGCACCAGGTAACCTGTAGATTCATGGACATGACACTAGTAACAGCTAAGCAGCTAATTACCCGCAGATGGAAGAATAAACGTTCCCCAACCCCAAGGCCTGGAAACAATCTCTTTTAGTGTGGGCTCAGGCGGAAAGTGTAGCGTTACACAAAGATGGCATGTTAGGGCTAAGAAAATACCCCATTGAGCAACACTGGGATTCCATACTGGTGGAGTTACAACTCAGTACACAAGCAGGTGAAAGGAATTCCCAGGTCAGGGACTAGGAACATGGTTAGTGACAATTATACCCAAGCCCCATTCTTGCCCCCCTGTGGGTGCCAGGACGGTTCAGGGCATCTACATGTGTTAGATAAAAACATAAGTGCATGCGTTCTACTGATAGGATATTGCATGTGGGGAAATTGGAGCACAGCATGGGTCGCTAATGTTGTGGGCTGGGGCTGGGCCAGGCAACGTTGTCAAATCATTGTTTGAATTGTTGGATATAAAAATCTCTGGGTTGCAACTGTTCCGGCACCGGGCAAAGTTGATTTAACTAATGTATCCCAGATTGTGGACTCATATCAAGAGACCAATATACCAATATGGGGACAGTAAATCGGACATGTATAACAGTTATGCGTAAAATGGAAGCACGCTTTAAGAGAAAAGATTGAAAACTGTTACTCGTCAGACATTAAATAGTTAATATTTTATCTGTATACTCAAAATGTACGATAAAATACAAAAAAACAATAAAAAGATCTAAAAAAATAAATAAAGGTGTTTATTTCAGAATAATGGTGAGCGGTTCCATGAAGAGGTTGAAAGGGGCTGGGGCGAGGATGGAGCCTTGCGGAACTCCTTGTGGAACTGTTGTAGGCTGAATTAGACAACTGCTGATTTTTATTTGTTGTGAGCGATGTTGTAGATAGGACGTAAATCATCTAATGACCGTGCCGTTGATATCTGGATGTTTTTTAAGGGTCTCAACTAAAGCTTGGTGGTTGAATGTATGAAATGTCACCGATAGGTTGAGTAGGATTAAAAGGAAAGAGTCGCCTTCATCTAAAGTTCTGAAAAGGTCATAAAGATCTGAGACGAGCAAGATGTGTTGGTGGCGGGTTCTGTCTCCATATTCTTTCAGTCATTCTTACTCTGTTTAGATCTAGACTGAACCAGGATCTAGACTAGGTCTTTATGGATCTCTTAAGTGAGGCGAGTTCGCCTCTGATGATTATTGCATCTAGAGTAGCGCCTCTGTTGTGGGTCGGTTCTTTACAGAGTTGCTTGAAGTAGTTGCTTTTAAGTAAGTTAATTAAGTTGCAAACCATGTTATTGTCTCTGTCATTCCAGTGAAGACTGAAATATCCTAATAACACGTCTTTGGTGTCGGTTAGAGATAAATGTATTATCAGGTCCTATACTTCAATGTAGCATGCAGGCAATATTGTACTTCTGTAGAAAAGTGCCCTTTTTGCATGGTTACCCCTACCTTTTTGCCAGATACCGATAAACTTTGACTAAGTGTGCCCTGGGATCCTGCCAATCAGGTTCCCAGGGCCTGTGCTCTTTCCCTAATATGTACCATTGCTTCCACAGTTAGCACAACTCTGGCCTACCTGCATGTCCCTTGTAAGGGGTACCAAGGGCATGGTAGCCAGGGAAAGGCCCATGCATGTTTTGGTGCAGCTAAAAGTCGACATGTCACAAATCCCTGAGTGCCATGTCTGACCACCACTGCAGGAGGCCTAGGTAAGTCGCCCTTAAGGCAGGGTGCATTATACCTCATGTAAGGGCCTATGTGCATGAGCAGACAGCCTCCTATAATATCCAAGGCTATTCTTAGATATCATAAGTGCACAGTAAAATCATACTCTGTATATGGTCTAGAAACTTGTCATTTTGATTTTCCTAGCACTCTAATGTCTTTACTGAATCTTAAGATGTTTGGTATTAAACATTTCAGAATAATAAACCTGCAAGGATTCCAGTGCTCCCAGCCCTACGGGCCCTTCTGCAGTTTACAGAAATCCTGAGCCAAAAGTTGCCTTGTCCTGCAGCCAGCAACCTCTAGAACCCATGGGAGGTCTGACTGCCTTCAACAAAGACCGGATCTTCTGTGAACTCTCCAAAGCAAGACACCAAGCCTGCTGAAGACAAAGAAACCAGATGCCTTGAACCACCACTGCACTAGTCGCCCACAGCCCCCATTGATGATATTGGGCCTCAGCACTATGCACCCGTCTGCCCTAGTGCCGCTGAGGATGCTCTGTGAGTGCATCCTTGCCCCTGAGGGAACCCTGGTTCTAACCCCAGAAGCTCAACTCCCAAGACCAATTTCTCACCGCTAAACCAATAATCTAATTTTCTCCCATAGGGATGCATGGACTGTTTTTCTATGGAAAACTTTCAAAGTGGGGAGTTGAACATTGTATGAAAACCTAAGAAACAGTTTTGAGAAAAACTGTTTTACATACTTTTTATCCAGGAAATGTCCCAGTGTGATATCTAGGCATATCACACTGGCTAGAAAATGTAATCCTGAAAAAGTAATTCTGGAAAGTAATCAAAGTAATAAACCTGTAAGAAAAGTCATTATTCATGCAGCTTGCTTTTTAACAACCAGTCTTGATAAGTACAATCATATTTACCTGAACCAAGTCCTGCTTTGTTCTATGAATAAAATACACTAAGAAATATTTTTATACAAAACAATCAGACTGAGTACAGTCTGAGTGTGTGACATTTTTTATCTGAGTGTGCACAATAAAGGCTTAACACTACCCTCTGATAAAGCCTTACTGGTCGCCCACACTACCACAAATAGAGTGTAAGGTATTCTCTACTTTTACCTCTGTAAGCTTTTGGGGATCCACTGAACTCTGGGCACACTATCCCTTACTTGGATGTAGTACCTACAGAGCCAACTTCCTCCAGAAATGCTTTGCAAAAGCATGATGGGAAGCCCAGGATACCCCTCTGAATGGCTTTACCCTTAATCTTGCCAGTACAGCCTATGAAAAGCTGCTTGCCAAGTCAGATGTCTGCTACGTTAACACAAAAACTGACCACTAACTTCGGGTCCAGCCTAGAAAGCTCTTCCACCTCTTTAGTTGCATGTAGAAGGGGAAATAAAGTAGGTAGGGTGATGAACTGCTCGAAATGGAATTGTGTAAGCACTCTAAGCAGAAATGCAGCCCTGGCTCTGAGACCAACTTGTCAATAAAAAAAGGCAGTAAAGGGAGGTTTGACACTCCGGTCTTGTAACTCAAGAACATTTCTCGCTGACATCATTGCCACATTAAAGCAGTTGCAACTGGTAACTGTATCAAAAACGAGAATGAATTAAAATGTGAGAACAAGATTAAGATCAAAGGCATTATAAAAAGAGAAGGCCCTTCAAAAACTTTATAACACAAATTGCAAGGTTTCCGATAAGTGGGCCATAAGAGGGAATTACGGAATTGTCTCAACATTACTTGATGAACCTACTTCATAATCCAGATGATATAGTTTTGGTTGAGTGTGTGCGGACACTTAGAATAACATTCACAACCTCAGGAGGAGGAGAAAAATCATTTAGATGACCCGCTCAATTTCCAGGAATTAAAGTGGTGAGGCTGGAGGTTGGAGAGCAGCACCTGTTCACATCCTCAGTTGAGAGCAGGTCTACCCTGTGAGGGAGACTGAGTAGGGAGCACGAGGAAAAAAGCATGAGGTTTACATACCGCACAAGTCTTGGTCAGTCCGAAGCTGTCAAGATAACTTCGACAGGGTCTACGCAAATATTCCTCAGTACCCAAAAGTCCAAGGTGTGGGGAAAAAGGTGTATAGATGTGGAACGCTACACCTCAACCAAAAGGCGTCCCTCAAAGATCCCTGCAATGGATACTGGAGGGCACAAAACTGAAGGCAATGGGCTCTGCAGCAAGAGGTAAAAAGATCGCCTGCGGTGTGCCGCTAGGGGATAGATGTACTGGAATATATTCAGGTGAAGACGTCACTCGTGGTCAACAAGGTGTAGACAATGCAGATTGTAGACCTTGATATTCAAGCACCAGTTAAATGATTGCCAACCAACTAGATATGGTGCTTCTTTATTCAAGACCAACTAGATATGGTGTTTCTTTATTCAAGACCAAAGTCAAATAGCTTCTCAGTCCAAGCAGACTTATGTGCAATACTGGGATTCCCCACTGTCTGAGATGGGCAGCAACCACTGCAACTACCTTTGTGAAGACTTGAGGTGCCAACGTATAGTAACTTTATGTGCGATTACAGGATCGACACATCCGCAGATCGATAAGACACTATCCGGGCTTCCGCTTCTAGTGCAAGCCAAATCAGAGCCAGCGACAGCATCTTTAATTTGCCTTGAACCCAAACCGAATCAAGATCCCATAGTTTTGGATCAGACGTACACCGATGCCCTTTTCCAGGACCAGGAAATACGGAAAGCTGCATCCCTGGCCCGTTTACACTCCGGCACCAATTCCACTGCCCCTTTCAAGAGTAAGCTCATCACCTCCTGCAGGTAGTCTATGGAAGGGTTGCTTTCCTGCCATTGTCAAGGAAGAGGAGGAGGAGTAACAGAAGGGAGGAAGGAAGAGGAAAGGCTTGGACTCTTCCTTCGCCATGGCCTGATACTGCCTAAACAGGTTTTGCTGCTGCTGCGACTGTTAGCTCTGTAGTATGCCTTGAAACGAAAAGTCTCTAGTGAAGCACCGGAATTTAGGAATTGTTGGTAGTCTAGCTGCTGTGTTTGGAGAACCAGAGGCCCAGCAGTGACCTTGCTGTCTTTAAACCTGTACAAGGCCAACTCTGCTTTATCACTGTATAGACAGACGCCAATCTTTAAGGAAGTCTGGATTTAGAGGAAAATCCAGTATTCCTCAACCAGGCATAATGTCAAAGAGTAACAGATGTGTCCATAACCCATGCTACAGAGTCCTCTGCATCTAGAGGACTAGATGACCCCCATGGTTGCAGCTTGTCAGTCTCTCACCAGCTCTGTAAAAAGTGAAGGTAGATGGTCTGTCAAGTTTGGAATGACGAATTGTGCCATGTCCCTAAGAGCAAGAGAGTACAGGCCAATTAGGCATGTGGCTTTGAGTGACTTAAGTTTCATGCACACAGCTGAAGAAGACTAACACATTTTTAGATCTGTTGAGATTCCCTATCTGATGGAGCGGCATCAGGAGACAATTGGGAACAGTAAGATACAAAGTCTCTTCATTGAAGGTTATGCTGATAAGTATGCTCAGTGGGAGACTATATATCCCACTTGCATCTTGGAGAGTGATGAAGTCAGGGTCTATAGCGACAGATTGGCTATCAACGTTTTTAATGTCTAGTCTGGGATCCTCTACAGGATGGGAGGCTCCCCCCAAAAAAGAACATTCCTTCATCTGGCATTGTGCTTCTTGTATGTACCCATGCACAGGGGTCGGTAGCTCCATTAAGGGTAATGGCAGCCGAAGTCAGCAAAGGTGGATTGGAAGCAGTGCCAGGAGTGGGACCAGTGAAGAACGGTCCCAGACCTCAAGTGAAGATCCCATCTGTGCCACAGTCGCCGCCCAGCGTCATTACAAAGTTTGGCCTCCCCTTTTTTGTTGGCCTTGGAATGCCTGCTACTGCATGACTCGCATCACTTGTCGTAGTTAGACTCCAGGGACCAAAGAGATGTCGTGAGATTCTGTGATGGACATTTGCCCATCACAGTCTTGCAGGGTTTAAAACTTGACCATTTGGGAAGAGACTTCCCGGCACAGCACCAAAAAATGTTCCTCTGGATGCGCCATTACAGACCCATATAACGCCAACTTCCATGCATATGTCAATTCCTATCCTTTTTTTCAATGCACTTATGGGCAGAGGTGAAACTAACAAGACTGACAGAGCAATGGCAGCATATAAAAGAGAAGTAATTCAGAGCGGTATTAACAAAATCCAAAAAAACTCAAATAAGAACGAGGAAGCAGATACATTCCAATAGGGCTAAATCGAAATTATTTCCACTGGGTTGACTGAGAAGTGTAGATGCTCCTTCTTCCCCAGTACTTGGGCTGCAGTGGGACAAAGATAGGCTTAGGTACCTGGGGATCAGAGTGACGCGATGTCCAGTGGCACAATATGACCTATGCTGTCACTGCTACTTGCTATAATGAGAATAGATCTCTAGGGCCAAGATGGTGTCCCTACCGTGCTGCCCTGATGTATTGCAAAATGTGATATGTCGGGTTCCAAGCTCTACGTTTTCCCGATTAGATAAGTTGTGTGTACTTTAGTGTGGGCGGGGAAAAAGAGCCTTGTAAAACTGGAAACACTGAAGCTCCCAAGGAAGGAAGGCAGATTGGGATGGCCAGACCTGTTCTTACACTTTGCAGACACACAACTCCAACATGTGGTGACCTGTTTTGATGAAGGTCAAACCGGAAGATATCACGATTGGCGAGTTTGCATAGTCCCAACAATCTTCTGGAGGTGCTTACGATGGAAAAGGGACCCCCCACAGACTTCTCAAATTTACTCCAGCTGATGGCAGAGGTCTGGCATAGGGTGGTCTGCAAAACACGGAGACAATCCCAATTCACGGAATGCCCTGCCCTTTTGGGTGCTGAAGCCAATCTACAGCATGTAGAAAGATATGTTCTTCACCGGATGGTGCAACTGGGGATGTGAACATGTGGAAAGCTTGTTCTTAAATGTTAGATTCATATCACTTGCACCAGAAGAGGAACAATCTGGGGTAGGACCAGGACATTTAGCAATATGCTGTGTTGGGTCACATGGCCAAAGTGATTTAGACTGCATTCCTTGAAAAACCAAAAGAATATGCTGTCATGCAACAGCTGCTAGAGTTGACTGATCTTAGGTGACTGATAATGAATGAATTAAATGGTGTTCTTCAGCGTATAAATGCCCAATGGCATCATGGCGATGCGTGTTGTTATGGAACAGGAGTTAAAACTACTGGGGTACAAAACATGAAAACCATCAGGCCTTTAGCAATTTTCGAATTGCATTAAATTACGCAGAGCTGTACGGTGCAGAGTCCAACATTTTCCAGGAGGAAGAATTTAAGTTTCTGCTCCCCCAGGATGCCTTTTGGTTTTTAGGGATCACAACGTTTTTGGCGCAGATGGACCTAATAATTTTTGGGGAGTGAACCATTGGAATTGCCTCCTTAAAATTCCTGGGCCAGCATCATGAAGGGCTTTGTAGGCTAAACAGAGAAGGGAACTAATTTTCTAACTGGTAGCCAGTGTAAATCAGCGATGACTTGAGAAACTGAGTTAAACCTACATATTCTCAGGAGAAGGTGAGCTGCCACATTTTGGAGGACCTGAAGTTTATTCAACAACTGTTGGATGTCAACAAAAAGGGCATTACAGTAATCAATCCTATATATTACCAGCAAATGATTACAGTTATTAGAGCTCAAACAGGATAAAAGGGAAATCGTTTCTCAGCGTTCTTAAAAGAAGACAGCAAGAGGAGGCAACATGGTTGATTTGTTCAGAAAAA